>NC_139352.1:21748248-22190748 GCF_055883805.1 Amblyomma maculatum | reverse complement strand
CTTAATAAACTGCATCAGTTGTGCAAAGTTGTGAATTCGGACACCAAAATTAAAACCAACTGCGTGCCGAGGCCACGTCCTGGTATCGTGGATTGCGAAAAAAATGCGGTGCATTCAATTCATTTGTCGTGGGGCAACATCTACACTAGCCAAGCAGGGGGATGCCTGAAAAAAATTTGACGAATATAAAAAAAAAGAGATCTAAAGGACCCAAACTCAGCGAATTTGCCTTACATTGTAGCCAGTGCGAGGGTGGCACTCCTGCCCATGAAAAAAACTATACTTCGCAAATGTCGGGACACTACCGCAAAAGTGATAGTAGAGGTCCTGGCGATTTCAAGATGCCCAGATAAATGAAACGCAACCACTTACCGCTTATGTTTGCTTTCTTCTCGTCTCGTCCGTGTTACTACTGCGCTGCAATCTCCAGTATTCAGACGCTCTTTCTCTTAAACATAGACGCACAAACGTTTCTGTAGTCGTTTTCTCATTTAGTTACCTAGGTTGGTTGTGTTTCATCTTTCGTGCCGCGATATAATAATTACCATTTAAAAAAATTGTTTATGGATATTGGAGACCTCAAACTTGGCTTATATAGGTGTTATCAAACGTATGTTCTGCACTAATTAAAAGTGAAAGCCAAAACCTTTTGCGCTAACGTACCCGCTTCCAAACAAACGGAAAGATCGCATGTTTTCGTGATGGAAACGCATGCACCTCTTGGACAGAGCGGTTACCTGCAAAGAAACAACCAGTCTCATGTTCACTTGGCTTTGGTTTGATTTGGTCTTCGTGTTTAACGTCCCAAAGTGACTCAGGCTATGAGAGACGCCGTAGTGGAAGGCTCCGGATATTTTGACCATCTGGGGTTCCTTAACGTGCAGTGACATCGCACAGCACATAAGCACCTAGCTGTTCGCCTCCATCGGAAGCAGCTGCAGAGGCCAGGATTCGATCCTGCATCCTTGGGAAACATGGTCTAGCGCCCTAACGCTGCGCCACCCCGACGGGGCACTGTTGACTCAGTAGTATACAGAACCTTGAAAAATTCAAAACCTATTCTGTACCCTTAACTACGCATAACCAACTTGAGCAGCATTAAGGTTCACTGATATAACTTGTGCCTTTCTAGCTTAAGAATTCATAGCTTCTCGTCAATGCTATATTCATTTTGTTTCTCTCTGATGTATATCACTCAGTAGGCGGGCATCTGGTTTGCATGACGCTCGATAGTCATTAACTATTCACTTGTGCCCCTGAATATTGGACGCCTTCAGGGGCACGGCACGCTCCTCACACACAGCAATTAAATCACATTTATGCTACTGAAAGCTTAATAACGTCCTGCGGCGATCGCTTGCGCCCAGATTTAGCATCGTGAATATTGTTGCACCATAAATCTCTTGTAAACGTCAACTCAACTTAAACATTGTGAACTCGGCATATAGTAACAATGAAATATAACTTTAATTTTATGAGAAATACTATTGGTGAAATATTAGCTTTTCATATCTTATCCACGGGTTTTCATATCAATTTTGCATGACTACAGCATAATTTCTATGTATTCCCAATGACATTATTTAGAATACGTATTTCAACTCATGTGTCGAGGTACTATACAGTGGAGTTTACTTGAGTTTACCTTTAAGCTCAACATCCGCTATGTTCAAGAGCTCCTTTTCTAAAGGCTTTGTATGCGGCTTCACAATGTCTTTAATCCAGTGAATGATGTAAGTAAAAAAAAATACAATCATATGCTAATAATCGAAATGATAAATGTGCTTTTAAAGCAGTTTAAACCATAAGACCATGATTGTTTCAGTAACAACGTCATTATTGCAATGTATCGTGCAAAATAAAGCTTAAGTCTAAATTTTTGCTGTTCAGGATGAGTGTTTATTTAAAGGTGGTGGGACTGGAAAGGTCAGCGGCGAACTTAGCCCGTAGACAGTCAAGTCAAACATGCACAACGATAGCAGTGCCACTCACGGAAAGTTTCCCCGCGTACTTCTTTCACTTCGCAGCTGCAATATATCAAACTACAAACGAGCGATCTAAAAGGTATACAACATTATTTGTCCCTGCTGTGGCTCCGTGTTGAGGGTTCTCGACTACTCAGTTCGAAGACGCGAGTGAAGTTCGGGCAGCAGCAGCCGCGTTTCCATGGAGGCGAAACACAAGGCGCCTATGTAGGGTGCGATATCAGTGCACGTTATTGTTTCCCACATAATAAAAATTATTTTGGTGCCCTCTTCTGCGGCGTTCCTCATAGCTCATGCTGATTTGTGACGTTCATGTGCGCTACCATATACCTAAGCAGTATCTAACCGCTAGGTTAATTGCTGCTGCTACACCTTCAAAATGAAGCCAGAATGAATGCAAAATTATTTACAAGAACAGCATGACTTACTTTGCAATGTGTAGATAATGTTTAGGTGATTTATCTTATGGGGACTCTAGAGAACCGCAAGCGCGGAAAGTGCACCCGCCAAAGACGCAGATAGTTGGCGGATAAACGCTCCCGAGAGCGGAAAGGTGCGTACGATTGGACAGGTTGTAGCCTCGACCAGTGTTGGAGTGCTCACCCTCCGAGACGCAGATGCTGGAGATAATAAATTGGTTTTAACCTTTTTTTTTACCAGTCTAAAACATATGATGCTGCTTTAGAAAGTAAAAGCGTATTTACTCCCGGCTCTTTCAACGCACTGGCACTACCCATTATCGTAAAACTACGCTGCCTGTAAAGCGTGTTTTGACTGCAGTGCATTAGAGCACTAGGAGGAAGCATCCCCTTCTTTGAGGGCGTGAGTCCATCGAAGCGCTAAGTCGAAAGCCGCAGAACTTATCGCGAATAGTGTCAAAAGAAGCGCATTATCAGAATGCAGCTATTCGAAACTAGGTGAGTGATAGTGCCAGATTTCTTATTTATCTTTTTGGCTGCAAAATATATGGCCTCCTGAATGCTTTTAAAAAAAACATGACTAGAAATTCTGTGTATGCATTTTCTTGTGTGTGTGTGTGTGTGTGTGTGTGTGTGTGTGTGTGTGTGTGTGTGTGTGTGTGTGTGTGTGTGTGTGTGTGTGTGTGTGTGTGTGTGTGTGTGTGTGTGTGCGTGTGCGTGCGTGCGTGCGTGCGTCATAGGGCCTAAGACATCAACTAGCACAAAAAACCAAGTACTGTGATTAGGAGCTCTGAAATGAAACAGTCACTGACCATAGTCGGAAAGAAGGAAAGACGTTTCGAAACGTACAGGCTTTTTTTTTTTTTTGACAATGAGCAGGACAAGAACGGGGCGAATTTGTAACCTAAGAATGTTACGTAAAGATCGGGCGTAGATGCTTGGCACGGGCCTGGTCAGGTATCGCCATGCCTGACCAGACGGATTTCCGTCGAACTCTTGACCGCACTGTGATTAGGAATATTTTTTTTCTCTTTCTTTTATGCAGTTCCGCTTTCAGCACTACAACTATGTCTCTAACACAAACGTTCAATTATGCTCTGCATGAAGTATTCGATATCAGCAACATAATTGTTGCTATTTATATGTAGTCATCACAGCTGTTGAGATAGGCAGAGTTAAGATAGTAGTAAATTGCACAACTCAAGCAACAGATATATCCTATGTTTCTTATGTCTAACATGAGCTATATTGAACTTACCCGCCGCATCCATTGTTGGTTGTATAAATCGAAACTTCTTGAATAAATAATAAATCAAGGCTAATTTATTTACCGGTGGCAGGCGAATTCACCTAGTGCTGCAAACTACTCGGTTTACCGTTGCCGCGTCCAGCGCATGTCCAATATCACTCCGTCGTTGTTTCTAATCTTCGCCATATTTTTTTGAAACCTACCTCACTGCCACCTATGTCAAATGAACTGGCTGATCGGTCTAAATAAGTGTTCTTCAATAAACGCTTTGCACGCATGCGTTATGTAACAATGACTGATTCGTGTATATTGTTATCATAAGCCTCGTTAATGTAAACAAGAATACATGCAGCCAGAAATCAGTTGTCCAGAGTTCCTTACCAATCGATAAGTTAAAGTAAAAATATCATATACGAAAACTGAAGAATAGCTCTCGTCATGCTCCTCCTTGTTCCTACAGACATTTTCCCTGTGCAGATTTCCACGGAAACTTTAAGTTCAAGACAGCACAGTTCATTTCTGAAAGCGAAACACGCACTTGGATGAAAATACGCTCGATTGCACAAACAACTGCAATTTCATTTTCTATAAACGAAGAATAGGAATGTCAAAAGTGCATTACTTTACCTATAAGAGTTAATCGCAACCTGAGATATGATTCAACCAAACTAGGAACCTTCGCGAAAATAACAAGGAGTATTTTTCGATTTATATTTTTAACATCAGCTTAGCAGGGCATCGTAAAAAGAATGTATTAAAGAGAAATAAACAATAACAAGACGTACATTTCCTGCAAGAATAGAATTCCGCAATTTAATCCAGCAGTAATATCAGAGATTCGACACGGCTCATGACCATAGGCGGGCAGAGTAAGCGAACAACTGCAAGTATCAAGGAAAGCGCTGCTATGCTGAAAACGTTAAAGAAACCAAGCGTCTCTAAGGGCAAAAGCGTGCGATAAAAAAAAAAAAAAAGTTGAATCTAGACAAGAGAGGCTAGGAACGGGACAGGAGAGGAGCTGGGAAGGAAGCTCCACTTCCGGCGGACCAACTCCTTTCCCCGGGAAGCGGCGCTTCCTCTATCTCTCGACTACTTCCGGTTCACGTCTGGACGAGAATTTGCGACATCAAGCGTTACTGCCGCACCGCCACCACCACTGCCTAGGCCACTGAGGCCGGCTTCTACTGCCTCTCCTTTCGCGAGAACGTCTGTTCGTGTCTTGGCCGAGGCGTTCATTCGTCGCTTGGTTCGTTCGTTCTGTCGATATCATTCACTCCGAAGCGGCTCCCTTTTTCCTTTTTTCCCTAACGATATGGCTTGTAGACTCGTGATGTTTATTATGTTTCGCGCACTGCGCGTCGCCTATTATCGCGGTCTTCGCTGGTCGGACTTCAGTGGTCGTCCCCATTAGGGAAATCTGTGACATAGCCCAGCGTTGGTGATAGTTGGGCACGCATAGGTTCGCAGTTTTACATTATCACTTTGCGCTTTGACTTTATTATGCTAAGAATGAGTTAATACAGTGTCATTTCGTCTACCGACCTCAGTGCAGCCATCCTGCTTATCACTTGCTCTGTATGTGTCTTTCTCCCCCCTCACACACACACATGCGCACACATCTGAAATAACCTCTAAGCAGTCAGGAGGTCAGCAAACCATGAGTCAAGAAGCTACAGCATATGCATCTCAACCTTTTATTTTTTCTTCTTAGAAAGCACCCTGTGTTGCATCATGGTTCATTATGAAAAATACCTAAGATGAGTCCTCACTTATCGTTCAGAGGGTGAATATTACGTTCCTTTACTTAAGCCATACCTTAATTCATGCCATAATCAGCTAATCAGTATACTGACCGCAGCACGTTGTTTACATGAAGAGTATAAAATTAGATTAGAAAAAAAAAATTGACAGTCGATGCCCGGAAAAATGTAGACTGAAGTTGTGAAATTGGTAAATGTTGTAGAATTGGTCTGGCCACGGCTGATTGGAAAAAGGGGTGATTTGAAGTCATTAAAGATCAAAGAGCGGTAAATGAGGTCATTGAGAAATGGAGGCAAGTTAAAGACACCATAGTCATTCAGGAAACGCAAATAGCATTCTGATAACGGTTAGTCTGTTTTTGAAACACAACGCAGTGTTTTCACACTGCAAATAGCATACGACATCACGTTTTCTTTTTGTTTTGGTTTGGTTTGAGGGGTTTAACTTCCCAAAGCGACTCAGGCTGTGAGAGACGCCGTTGTGGAGGACTCCCGAAATTTCGACCACCTGTGGTTCTTTAACGTGCGCTGACATCGCACAGCACACGGGCGCCTTGCTTTTCGCCTCCATCGAAAAGCTGCCGCCGAGGCCGGGATTCGATCCCGCTTCCTTGGGAGCAGTCAAGCGCCGTAACCACTGCGCCATCCCGGCGGGGTTCTTTTTGTTTTGTTTTTTACAGGGACAATGCGATGTCTTTTCTTAATGCCACCATAGCTAGAGAGGGTGAGGTGCAGCGAATTTGAAAGATTTATTCTAGTAATGCCTGTACGTGCCTTCTCTTCCCGCAGTTTCATCTCAACCACGTGGCCCATTTTCTGTGTGGCAAGAATTATTTCTGGTCACACAGAGGCTTATGGTTAAGTATGAATACTTTCACTCAGTTGTGTCTCGGAAATTTTGATAAAAATATTTTTATAAAGATGATTATGATGTTTGAACTCAGCTCTTAAACTACTGTATTTATAAATTTGCTTCACTGTCTTTCTCCTGTACCTGCAATTCAACTACTGCTTCAGCGGCTTAGCGCTCTTCCCCACCCCTCTGCTAACCTGATGTTCACGTATCACGCCTTCGCACCATAAAATAACGTTAAATGTAAGCATGTTGGCGCTCTTGAAAATGCTATAAGAAGTTTTACAATTTAGGGTGAAGCTTTCAAACATCGTGATTGAAACTGTAGCATATCCACAAAACCAATGTTACTGTGATTCTGGGAATGTAGTGGGGCTTCTGGTTGTTTTTAACACAAAACTATTTATTTTATTAAAGTAAAATGATAATTGCAAATGCGATGAGTTAATTCAAGAGGAAACCTCAACTCCGTAGAGTAGTTATTTAGAATAATATTGGTCTGGGAAAGCTATCAAAAATACTTCAATATGAATTCCGAAGCTTGGACGCAGGACTTGCTGGGGGGCAATCCGTTCATCATTAACGGCTGGTGTACTCGGTCCAATTTTATGAATTTCGAGTTCAATATCACAAGAAACCTTAGGGTCAAATTGATAAAAAAAATTGTTCCGTTAATAATGGTAACACTGAAGTATGCAAATGTAAAAAAGCTGATGAAGTATTCAGAGTCTGTGGTTCGTCCACAGTGCCATAAACACCCAAATCTCACGTAGATCTCTGCTTGCGTTTTCAACATACGTCGGCTGAAACATATATACTCTATTTGTGTCATCGTATTCCGCAGTACAATAGCGCTCAGGACGTCTTAAGCATGACCATTACCAATTTGAAACGAGGTCCTGCAAAGGAAATAAAACTAACCATTGTCTTTTATGACGAATTTATTTTTTTCGGGCGCAGTTCCATGTCCCTGCCCTCTCAGATTCTAGACGGTTACCCTCATTTAGCGAAACTACATTTAGATAAATGCACACAAACTAGGAGACCCGACAAAAGTAGGAATATTGATAAATATGTAGTAATAATACAAAATCATTCACGTTAGCTATTGTGCTCCGATCAATTTAATTCGAACGTAATTGCCAGACAATATTCTAGGCCGGAATCTAGATCTCCATGCTCTCTTCTGTCAATAAAACTTCAGGCCTGGATTACTCTCTTAACTTTGGCAGAATTGAAAATGTTAAAAGCATTGTGGGAGGCTCCAGCTGCAACACTAGTGAGTATGTCTGTAGGAAAATAGAAAGCTAAAAGTAAAACGTGCTCTCTGATTTCTGGGCTAGCACGTCTTTCTTGGTTTGCTTATATTTGGCTCCTCTAGCATAGTTTTGAGCGTATTTCGCACTGAGTTTTATTACATACCTTTTTTTTTTTTCTTTTGGCGCGCATAGTTTCTGTCGAAACTACCCTGTTCTTGTGGTTCGCGGCTCTAATGAACAGCACTATTTGAATAAACTCGCCAGTCACGTCAACTCTCATCAAGTCATTTTTGCTCTATTGCGGCTAATTTTAAAACCTAACTCTGATATTTTAATAAAATGTGCTTGGTTACGAGTTGCAAATAGAACAAAGAAATAAAATACTATCGGTCTGCTTTTTTTCTTCTCTGGCTTTTAAACAAAATCCTCTATATACCTACCTCTCCGGCCTATAATTTAACTGCATTTTTATGACCCTTGTCCACAGTCTTCCATGCTCAACTGCTCCGACAATGTCTTCAAGAACCAGCTTTCAGTGTAATCGAGTGTATGTACTCAAGTGCTGAGGACGACACTGCTCCGATCGAAGGTGTTTTCGTAACCTAACAAGGAAGGTATTACCCAATCGCTTGCTACGCATACCTCCTTTACCTTAAGGCTAGCCCATACGGATGTGCATTCATCTTATGCAACCACACAGTACAGAATTTTCCGATTGTCTCTGATTTCACATGTCTGGCTCGATTACGGGTCGAAAAAAAAATAAAATCTGTTAATTTTGTGACCCAGTTACCTAACCAATCTAGCCTTGCCAAAAACGAAACGCTGCGCAAATGTATCATTTGAGCGTTCTGGAGAACCGTGCTGAATAAAAGTACGTTTAGAATGTTTAAAACAAATAGTGACGACAGTTTAAGCACACTGAAGGTGAGGACGACTCTCGAAGGGCAAATGTTGCTCTCAATAGCTAGGCGCTAGCAGTGTCTCACTCGGGAGCTCATATCAGATATTGCAGGTTGTTGGACACCTTTCTATAAATAGAGGAAGCATTTAAATAAAACCAACGTATTTAAAAAATTTAGGCACGTATAAGCATAGATGAATAATTCAATGGCTGGGTTAATCAAAGCGATACAGTATTGGCCTATTCAGTTTTCAGGCTGAAGTTTACTTATGTGAAAGAAGAAAAAAAAAACAGTGACATATATGCCTCTGATGGTATTATACGACTTATACGATGCGCTGAAAACAAAGATGCGTCTTCTACTGCGCGAATTATTACCGAGCATATACCTAGCATTAGATAGGCCATACAAGCTCTTTCGTTCGGATTAGTGAGCTTTATAGGTTCTGTGCAACCGCCAGTTGACGCACTCGTCAGAGCTGCATTCAGCATCACTAGAAGCCACTTTTGCGTCCCGAGTGGGATGGCACGTCATAAGAGAACATGTGCAGAAAAGACTTAAATAATTGTTTTAAATTCACAGTGCCTCTATTATGTCGTCCCTTTGTGAACAAAATGCCGAGTGCATGATTGAACAGATCGCGAAAGCATGAAACGTAATTCCAAAGGCGGTGTAACTTTAAACACGGCGATACGGGCATGTGGGGTTCACTTCTGGCTGCCGGCTGCGCAACCCATAAAACCATATAGAAGCAAACCATTCTGAAATATTGTCTACCCCACCGTGTACTCACACAGGCAATCATTCGTGCACATTTCCCGCGTCCTTTAACGAACACTGGAGATGTACGTTACGTCATTTCAAAGTTACCACTAGGAACGTGCTGCGAAAAAGGTCATGTTCATAATATGTTTTCTAGAGCCAGCGTTTCTCCGAATAGCACAAGCTTATCCTGGAGTGCTACAAATTTTCATGTGCGCTAAACTGGCCCAGTACTAGGGTCGTTGAAACTAGACAGAGCAGAATGCTCTTCATGAAAAACAGTTCTCAAATTGCATGAGAAGCGAATAACAACAAAGTGCGCACAGTTGCAGACGGTGGCGCAGACGATACATCGGCTACTTCCGGAGCATGCGCTCGAGCCCCCTATGCTTGAAAAGGCAACAGGGTTTCGGCTGGTCAGTGGTCTGACAAGTTCCTTTCAAGCGAAACCTTGACTAAAGGCGCTAAGCTTTGCGAGTCCAGCCACGTCCATGACGTGGGAGAACTTCTGACTGAAGGTTAAGTAACGGCACCGTCTACCACCAGTCGATGGCAAATGAGACGTGGCAAAAGATACAAGCAGGATGTTTATTACCTTATTCCACTCCAGAGGGCACACCTAACAAAGCGGCAACCTTTTACGATTTTTTTTTTGAGAGAGCATAAAAGGCATGTGTGGGAAAAATAGTCACGCAGAAGTACTTTACAAACGGCTTACTAGTACGACGATCGAATGAGTTCTTCCTGATCTCAATTGTTGATCTCATTTGGCCCTGGCGAGTTACAATCAGTACTGTTGCGTTGAATAACGATAACTTTTTAGGGTCCACAGGTGCCTGAAAGAAGCTCCATGAGAAAACACGAGGAGACAACCACACTGTGAAATTCTACCGCTTATCCACTTTAGACGCTGCCACAGCCGCCACTGGGACCCATGTCGCTCCGGAGTTAGATGCGCTGAAGCCTGTACCTATATCATGTGTACTTTTTGCATAATGTGGTAGCTTAAAACTGTATGTTCATGACTATGCGTCAAATAATAGCCAAACAATAGGTTTAGAGAATCTCCGCATTACAGACTGCCTGAACGGAAAAGAGATGCGCAAAGGAGGGGCCGCGGACGTAAGTCATTCACGATGCCGCGTCATGCACTCAAAGGCGAAACTTAGATGTCTAAAATTTTGCGGGTAGCTTCCTGCCATGCGTAGCTTAATTAACCTTAAGAGTGTTCACCCACGCCTCTCCAACCATAACGGCGATTGATAAGGTCCGTGTCGTTCAGCGAGTACTATGGAGGAAAGGATTGAGTGAGGAGGGCTGTAGTGTGGAAGAACCCTCTTAAAGCCTATGACATCAAGACGACGACAGCCGTGACCGACGTTAAATTGCTTAGCAAACCTGATATTACTTATTTTACCATTTTTTCTAGTGTGCCTGTTTAAATGAACCCTGGTGAAAAAAGATTCTCTATTTTTTTAGGTTCAGGACAACTGTAACAAAAGTAGAATACACGCAGACCAAATACAGCTGTTTGTATACGTACCTACGATCTCCGTATGTAGAATGTGGCGCTCTACAAACTAAGTTACACCGGGGACTGTACACACTCCTGCGCCCAAGTGTATCTTCAGTTCAGTTCAGTCGTTCAGTCGTGTCCGACTCTTCGTGACCCTACGGACCGTGTCACGCCACGCTTTCCGGTCTCTCACTATCTTCCTAACATCACATAACTTCATCTGCAGCGCCTCGAGGATGTCATCTAACCACCGAGTTCGCTGCCTGCCCCTTCTCCGGCGACCCTCAACCTTTCCCAGCATCAAATCTTTCTCCAGCGACTCCTCTCTTCTCATCAGATGACCAAAGTAGCTGAGCTTTAACTTTAGAATTTGACTCTCCAATGCGCAGTCAGGGTTCATGGTCGACAGTATCGACTGATTTGGTCTTCTGGCAGTCCAAGGAACTCTTAAGATTCTCCTCCAGCACCACAATTCAAACGCGTCAATTCTTCGGCGGTCAGCCTTCTTCACAGTCCCACTCTCACAACCATACATCACAACTGGAAAGCACGTATAGCACGAGGTATACAGATCTTGGTTGGCAGACTAATGTCTCTGCTCTTTACTAGGCGGTCAAGGCTAACCATGGCTTTCTTTCCCAGAAGCAGGCGCCTCCTAATTTCATGGCTGCAGTTTCCTTCCGGGGTAATCTTGGAGACCAAGAAGAGAAAATCTGTCAAAGCTTCCACTTCTTGTCCATTGATGCAATCTTCATTCCAGCTGAAGACTCGTCCAGACCGGCCTTCCTCATGATGCACTCTGCATATAATAAATAGGCAAGGCGACAGTATGCAGCCTTGTCTCCCTCCTTTCTCAATAGGAAACCAATCAGTAAGACCATGCCCAGTTCTGGCTGTGGCCTCTTGCCCTTCATGCAGGTTCCCAGTGTATCTTAACCGAGTGCAATCTGGCCTGCAGTGTTCACCTGCGCCAAACCAGTCATAGCGATGCGCGTGAATAGTCCCGTCATATAGTAGGTGCCACGTAGAACATCGAACACCCCATCATAGAGCAAGTGCTACGTGTAACAACGTCAAAGACCCCGTCATAGGGCAATTCAGTGTCACGTGGAACATCAAATGCCTTGTCATAGAGCAAGTTCCACGAGGATCAGCATCAAATGACCTAGTTATAGGGCAAATAAGTGCCACGTGGAACAACATCAAACCCCCATCACTAAGCAAGTGCCACGTGGAACAACATCAAACGTCCCGTCATAGAGCAAGTGCCACGTGGAACAACATCAAACGTCCCGTCATATAGCAAGTGCCACGTGGAACAGCATCAACGCCCTATCATAGAGCAAGTGTCAAGTGAAAAAACATCAAACGCACCGTAATGGAGCAAGTGCTTCGTGGAACAACCTCAACCGCCCCGTCATATAGCAAGTTTTATGTGTAACAACATCAAATGTCCCGAAATAGAGCAAGTACCATGTGGAACAACATCAAATGCCCCGTCATAGAGCAAGTGCCTCATGGAACAGCATCAAATGGCCCGTCATAGAGCTAGTGCCTCGGGGTACAACAAACGCCCCGTCATAGAGCAACTGGCACGGGAGCAACATCAAACTAAAGAGACAGAATCTGTGCAATGACTTTCTTGGGCAGCCTATGGCTTCAAGACTGCTCCAGCGAAGACGCCCATTAACTTGCTTAGCACTCAATATAGTTTAATTATTTTCATTTTTATGTTGCTTCCCATTGTAGTTTTCCTTGAACCCTTCGCTTGTATTCTCCGTTTTGCGACGGATTCAGCAAAAATAAAGCCAAACCCTGGCACAGTGTCTTTTCAAAGTTGATTATAAAAAACAAAGAATTCAAATCATCCTGTGAAAGTGCAAGCTACTTCTTTCGCTGCCTTTTATAAGTTCACTGTGAAAAAGAAGAAACTTCCAAAGCATCTTAGATGACGCACCCTAATCTTTAGTCCTGCGAAACTAATATGTATAGCTCTCGTATTTTATGGTAGAGCTAATAGAACTATATTTCATATTGAATAAACTTACTAGTAAAAATGAGACGACACTCTTATTATACCTTTTCTTCCGTGTTGTGTATAGGGTTTGCTCTTTTCTTTTTTACTCGTTGAAAATTCAATGGGCATTTATAATGGTTATTTGTAAACACAAACTTTCCTTTCAGTAAAAGATTGTTTCGCTGTATTATTTATTGCATAATAACGTAACGTTTTGCATAACGCATACATATTACTGATACTTTTGTTCTACTTTTATTTGTAAATGCATTAAAAAGGTGAACTATCTTTTACTAGCAATTATCGTGCTTTTTTAAAATTTTGGTACAGCTGTTCCTGTTCAGTGGGGCCGGCTCCCTAACCTCGCCAAGCTGCAGTTGCATCATTGTGTCGGGGAGTCCACCGACCTTACGAAATGTTGAAAATAAGGATGAATTTATTTGAATTGAATTGCTCTTTTTATGAAGTAAGTTGGGAAACCCGTTAAGTGAAAAGCAGTCAGAGATTATCTCAGCTAATTGTTCTGCCTCATCATTCGACTGAGCAGTAATTAATTTGCAAACGATCAAAATGCCTACAGCAAAATTGCACTGTCAGGGTTTTATATAAAAGTCGTCTTTAAATAACTCATTTTTTGGTGAGTCACTTACGATTTTGATCACAGGACTGAAATGCTACCATAATAAAAACTGGGACTAAACTATATATATTCGCATAATAGACAAAAGCATGATCAGAATTTGATTGAAGCAAATAGGGTTGCCGTGCTAGTGCATGGACTGCGATAGAATGGCAAGCGGCCAACGTCGACCCCCCCCCCCCCCCCAACCCCTAAAAAAACATTGCGAATGATTACGTCACTATTTACTGCGAAATTTTAGCGCAGTTTGTAAGCTGCTTCATCTTTTTCGATAGATTGAGGCAAACAGTTTGAGCAAGACATGTGTGTACAATTACAGACTATTTTATTTTTCGCACATATTCCTTAAAGAAACACTCCACAAACAGTTCTTGACTGTCGTGAAGGAAGCGTTGTGGTAGGAGAAATGAAGAGAGCAATTAAGTTATCGGGAGTTTGCGGGAGACAGGGCGTGGGCGCATGCAGGGGGGGGGGGGGGGGGGGGGGGGGGGGTGGACACGACGAAAAGTTGGCGCTGTACTCTGCGGTACACCGTCGCGTTCGAGGAGATGCTCATAGCCAAAACCGAACAGGGAACAACACAATAATACCTGTGCAGTGGTAAGTTAGGTTAGGTTGTATTGCAGAGTTGTTTGAAGAAAAAAACGTTCGCTTCTTTCTCATATGCACTCTCTTCGTCTAATTATCTTCAATTGTCCAAACGCTCTTTGAGCGGGTGGTCTAAAGTACGACAGCTGAACCTAACTTTTACTTATTTGTTAGTGGCTTTGGTTACACGGGTAATACCTCGGCATCAGACTACACTGCGATTGAGGGAACCAGAAGAAGATTAAAGTAGGAGTTCCGCTGCCTCTCAATGAAATAAGTTCGCAAATATTCATCGGGAGGAATGGGCTGCACGTAGGGCGCAAAAGCTAGCAAATAAAAAAAAGATGAATGTTTGGGTCCATTAAGTTACTCAACCATCCAGATTTCGGTTTCATTATAGAGTAAGAAAACTAAGTCAATAAATCCGAGCCAGACGGGATTACATAACTGCGAGTTCGGCTGTGCGCACTCTTCAAGCAATGCTGAATCATACTGCACATTGCTATCTTATCGTTGTACCGTTTTTTCTGCCATACTCTTATGTCATATTATTGTTTTTCCTATGTGCTGTTGTTGTTTTTTTCAGTGGGGTCTTGTAGCGTGTTTTATTTCTTCACCGTGTTGTGTTCTCAGTGTGCTGTTCTGACGCGTGCTGTTTTGTCACGCGTTGTTTTTTTTACAATGACCTAGGTTGTGCGAGAAAGTGAGCCTCGTAATCTATACACATTTACGTGATCTTCGCAGTTACGAGTGATAGAACTGCTACCTAACCGGGTTTTGTTTGGTTATAGGGTTATAGGGTATAGGAAGAGTGGTTTATATGGTTTAGAATCCGAATCCTGTTCATGCTATGAGGAACACCGCGGTGAAGGGCTCAGGATAACTTGAACCACACAGGGTTCTTTATAGCGCACTGAGGTTACGCGGTACACAAGCGCCTTGCGTTTTCCCTACACCGAAACACGGCCGCCGCGGCCGGGTTTAGATAGGAATTTCCCGGCTCAGTTGTTGATCGTTTAAACCACTGAGCCATCGTAACCACCGCGACAGCTAGAATAGGACTTGTTTGTTCTCATACATGGTTTATATTAACGTTTTGTTTCTAGCAGCCTGCTTGGAATGGAGAAACTTTCTCTACGAAGCAAGTTCCCAAAGAGTACGCTGACAGCGTACGGTGAGACGTCAGCAGAGGAAGTTTGTTGCCGTGTCGGGCCTTCGCAGAATGCTGAAGTGAGTACACTGGCGAGTCAATACTTACAAAGACAAAGTTGAAACATTCAGCTGAAAGTACAGTTTTTGTCAAAAGTATAGAGCCCGGGGGCTGCCTCTGAGCTGTGTAGTGGCGCTGATTTAGCACTAGTGGAGGTCTTTCGTATTGTAGAGGGTAGGACAAAACATCTTCTTACCACCAAAAAATTTGGAGCATTGACAATGCATTACAAGCCGCACGAAGTGACTCAGAAGCAGACCCCATGGGCTCTACACTTTTAACAAAGCCTTAACATGTCCCTATCCCCCTGGCTTGCTGGCTATTTTATTTTACTCATTGACTGGCTATAATATGTACTTGATAGACACTCAGCTGCAGTGGGCATGCCAAAAATATTGAGATTTTATCTTAAAACGAAATTTCTACACTTGTATACATTTCTGCCAAGAGTTTTGCGGGGTCGTTTCAGAATTTGCAGCTCACATTAAATGTGCAGTAGTACAGCGGAAGTGGGAAAAAACAGAAAGTCTTCTTTGGTGCGCATCAAAGTTTACAGCTGAAATGTTCAGGTGTGATGGCAGCTATGAAAAGAATTGTAGATGAGAACATCGAAGAAATATTATTTACACAGTTTCTGTAACAGTTTTCTTAACACTACACTCCACAAAGACGCCCATAGCAGTTTGTGTGATGCTATAATGTATAAAGTAACAGAGATCTAACACAAAGATATAGCATAAATTTCTGCTAATTCCCAAGCCACGCCGGAATTTATTGAAACGAAGGAGACAGAGAGAAGAAAAAAAAAGGCATGTTTCCGGAGTAGACAAGCTTCCTCGAATACTTGAAAAAAAAAAAAAAAAAAAGAGAGCAATAGAATATAAATGCCTAATACTTATTGTATGACATTAGTACTCCGTAAAATGCAGAGGAGCTACGCTCAGGCAACCGCATCATAAGAAAATGTTAGCCGTACACACGTCAAGAACGTTTAATTCAAGTGATATGTCACCGTCGCATTGAGAAAGGCATCTCCCGCTCAATTTTGTGGTGACAAAGCAAAAGGAATCTACATGTGAAGTATGAACAAATTGGACCTCCACAATCCATATTTTACGGTTAAACACTGGACTGAAGAGAATAAAACAAAGGATTTTACACAATTATATGAAGAACACGTACCGTTTTACCCTTGGTTATCCCTAGCAAAATAAAGTTCTGTCTGTATTTCTCTCATTTCTGCCTTTTTAAGTAAAGAAACTCTTCTGAATAAAACTGTGAATTATTTAATAATTCTAATCTATATCCTACGATGCCCACAATTTAGCGCTGCTCTTCGGGCGTGATTGCTTGAGGCTCTTATATACCAATGAAATCAGCATGAGGTATGCACAAGATAAAATTTCGAGTAACTGAAGTTGATGTCCTAACATTGCTATTTTTTCGGTATAAACATAAAGGCCACGCCGGGGTGGGGCAGTGGTAAGACGCCCGACTACTGTGCCGGAGTACGCGGGTTCGAACTTGACCGCGGCGGCTGGGTTTCGATGGAGGCGAAATGAAGAGGCGTTCGTGTGCTGTGCGATGTCAGCGCATTTAAAGATCCCCAGGTGGTCAAAATTACTCCGTAGCCTTTCACTACGGCTCCTCTTTTTGTCCACTTTCACTCCCACCTTCCTCCCTTCTCTTACGGCGCGGTTAAGGTGTCCACAGAAACAAGTGTGACATATACCGCGCCTTTCCTTTTCTGTGAACCAATTAGACCATTTAGTATAAACCTAAAGGTTATTGCTAGTTATAACCACTTACTAACAGGCTATTTTCAGTTCACGGGCGCGGCTTCGCTTTTCAAAGTTTAACTGCTCGCATCCCGACCGATTCACCTACGCCCTAAGGGCGCATTGGGCTCACAAAATGCGGGTTGTGCATCACGTATTAGCCGTATCTGGTTTCCCACATCGCACAGCCTTTGAAGTAAAATAGAGTTGTTCTGAATATTAGATTTCATCTTTCTTTTTTTTTTTTTTTTTTTTGCCGAAGCTTAATAGTATGCCGCTTGCAGTCGTCGCGGAACTGTGACGTCAAGAGCAGTGGGTCGATCGATCAGAAAGAAAGAAGTTTGAGGGAAAAATGATCAGTAGCTGAGGTCGGAGGCGCGGACCGCTCTGGGGCGTTTCATACTATGAACACGTACTGATATTAGCTCTAAACAACTCGTTTCGAATGACGTCAGTACTGGATGCACATAATAAGAACTATTCGCGATTCTCTGACGGCACCCTCCTCACTGCTCCCGCTCCATATATACTATGACAACTAGCTAGAAATTATAAAAATTTATTGCCGCTCGCTGCGGACACTTCCTGTGCACTTTACTCATAAGCCAAGGAAAGCGTTCGCTTTAAAAAAGAAGATGCCTAATCACCTCGGGTAAATGAATGACACTTACTACAATAGAAATATACAGAGACATCCTTGTCATGTCATGGTTTTCTTAGTACATCTGAACTTTAATGTTGTCTCAAGATAAGGCTACACAAGAGACATTCTATCATGTACAGTGACAGTGATTGTGGAGGCTGACAAGAAGATTTACGCAATAGCGCGTGCTTACAGCAGATTTTACTATGCAGGCCGCATTATGCTTGTTAAGGAGGCGAAATTTCGAACTTTTTTCACCATCTATACTAAATACGAAACAGAACGCATTGTTTCAGAAGAATCCAACATAGCATGAAATGCTCTAAATGATTCTTTCTATCAAGAATGGATGATATCGTGAATTATTTTAAAGGCGAAAGTCTTTCTAGGCCCATGGTGAAAATCTCGCTCCCACGAGATTTGTCCGCTTGATTCTGTGAGATTTGTTCGCGAGATTCCGCGAGATGGTGAGAGATGTATTCGCCAAACGTCGCAATAGCTTTTGAAGTCGACTTTATTTCCCCGGTCAGGACGTCCCAATAGGTTCTGACGACGACATAGTTTTTCCTTTCGGCTAGTTAGGCCAAGTTTCTATAAAGAGCCTCGTAGTGACGCGTGTGCACCAGTCAGTCCAGTCTTGCGGGTCAAGGAGAGGAGTCCTGAGATTCCGATGTCGGCAGCAACGAAACCAATGAAAAGAAAAAAAGTAACGAAATCATAACAAGTACACAGCACGCAATATACGGTAAAGATAGAAGAGAAGAGATAGAAGAAAAGAAGGAGGAAAAGGTTTTCGCCAATAAGCTCTTGAGAGAAGCTAAATGCAATCCTGTAATTGTTTAAGCCAGAACTCAGTTTCGCGGAATATGCACTAGGTACCACTGCCACCAAAAAGTACTGTAATTGGCAAGCTCCCACAGCACTCAAAAAGCAGTTTTGAGATGGGGCAGTAGAGAGCGTCTTCCACGTTTATCTCAAAAGAATGCAGGTCGTTCTTTTCCGCACTGAATTCGACGTTGGCCGCCAACTTTGGAAATGTTCTCCCAAAAAGGCAATCATCTCCAACATTGTATAAACATCTGTGTGGTTAATCAAAAGCTCTCTGGTCACTTCCGTGTCTCGTGTACTGGATATCTTCCTGAGATGCAGGCAAGAGTAAAGAAAAAAAAAAAGAACGAGCACAAATAAACAAACTACAAAACAACAAAACAAACGCTAAGGTTACAAAAAAAAAAAATTTGTCTACACTGCGCGCCTTGCTTCTCTAGGCGCCCGCTATTTCGCCACTTAGGTGAAACTGGAAATGATGAAATACTGATGCACTGATCCCGTCGTGCCCACAGGGTGCCTAGCCAGAGTAAGACGGGCCGTCACGTATTTTTTCGCAAAGAGGCAGCCATAAGGTCGAAATGTCATTCATGTAACCTGGTCAGAATTTTATTGTCAGCTGTGAAGAAATTCCTGTTGTATAATAGGGTTTTTTGAAAGCTTAGGCGGACAAGTTACGTCAGGGATTGAAAATTACGAGCCATAACCATAGTTAAAGAGTAACCTACGCAACAGGCCACATTGTCTGCGTATGGCTCACTGGTCGAAGATGACATCATTGATAACCGTTATGTGATGATGACTCCATTGCGCGCAAAGTAATCTCCGCCAATCAAGCCACCACGGGACGACGCTCTAAGGCGGCTGAGAAAAAATCTGACACCTTATCTTCCTTTTCCTGGCCGAGTAAACGTACGCCCACATTAGGGCCGATCCGCAGGGCGGAGAGCTAGCGGAGGTCTGGATCACTTGGTAAACAATCGTATGAGAAACCAGCGTGACACACGCAACCGAAAGGTGATGCACAAGGAAGCACGGCAAGTGAAAATTTAACACTGTCCGGCGTTCTTTCTGACTTACTTGTTTTTAGCTGCTATCTTGCATCGTGGAACAACAAAAAAATTGAGTGAGGGAACTTGCGTCCCGCTGGACCGAACGAGCGCCTAACGAACCTTTGGGGCGAAAACTGCGACGCCCCGCGACAAACACATCGACCGGCGACGAGCCGCGGGTGACACCTGCGCTGTCACGCTACAAAGCAACGAGGACAAGCCGATCGAAAAGTGGAATAAGAGACATTGGGAATTGCAGAACTGGAATACAGCTCACAGCCTGCGGCACTAAATCACCTCGGATCACTAGGAGCTGACCACGAGGAATATGCACTTTTAACACTTTTAACATGACGGAAAAGAAAACATTAAGGTTCCCCTTTGACGATAACATGAGCTTGAGGCGTATGCTACACTTTGCGTTGACCTAGTACACTAGTACACTCAAGGCTGCAAATCCAATGAGGCTTGACGTTGCGGTAGCTGCGGCTTTAAGGTGGCTGCTTAGATCGATAATGAACCATTTTACATAATTTTCTAAACTGGTCTCATCTACCTATAAAACATTGCGTGTTCTACTTCGAACCCAGTGTTGTACCGGTCGCTCGCCCCAACGCACATTTCGACCAAATGATCATCCATGCTACGAAATAAACAAAAGCCAATTCCCACTGCATTACTTAGCATTATTCATGTGTTGAGTTTTTATACTGCCAGTCCCGAAATCGGCATTATAAAATAGTGCAGTGAATCTCACGCAGTGAGCGCGAAAATTTTTAGGTATCCTTAGCATATTAATACAGCTTTTTTTTTCTGCATATGTATATACTGAACGCGCTTAAGGGAAAAAAACATCATACGACACTTATAAGTTCTTGTAAAGCGAATTATCCAAATTTAGCTAAATAACTCGGCCAAAACAGCAGCACAATAGATCGACGCCTAAGGATTCATTATTGTACGCGAATATACGTGGGACATATTCCCGCTGAATCCGTTAAAGAAATGATTCGTCATAAAATTAAGCTCCCTGTTCCGGCGTTTGATAAACATGCGTGGCCTAGTTAACATCAGGACTCAACATTAGTTTCAAAACCCGCTCATATTGCATATTGCATATTATTTCTACAACTCCGTTCAGCATTCAGTCGAAGTGTGAAAGGTTGACGAGTATAGGAACTGACTCAGTCATAAATTTTCAGACGTTATGGTTTTGAACGTAAGGCCTCAACCTTCAAAGTACTGCGACCCTAAGGACTTAAGAATATATAAAAGGTAGTGGTTCTCATCAGATACAAAAATTTTGAGATTTCGACGTATTGTTATTTATTTTTTGCATGTCTTCAACGAGAAACCTTTGGCCTGAAACCTATGACCTAGTCTGTGTAATCCACTTGCTGCCAGCTTTCTAGATAGTCGATCCTTATTGTTACTGGCGAATACCGCTGCACTGTAGTACAAAATTAAACAAAAATAGAAGCAACACCAATCAAAATCATTATACTAGATAAGGCAACTAGTTAATGCATAACTGCAACGCAGTCGCTGTACCTTCTCGGTAAACTACGCGCTCTAAATCGTCTGTACTGGCCCACTGCAGGAGCTCGTGGGCACTTCGTCACACTCTGCTTTCGTAAGCCCTTTATTATGCATTCTATTTTTATACTTGTCTCTAGTGAAAACGGTCAACAAAGTGACCTAGCGGTTAGCGAGGTCAACGAGAACTTGAAGCGAAGCCTTGTTTGCCGATCAAGCCTCTTCGACGGAACAGAGTCCGACAAGTGAACCATTAGTTGGAAACCGTGTTGGAGACCCCCCGCTGTAAGATATTCGTGAGAATTATGACCCTGGCTTTCGTTTTACACGGCGAACCCTTTTTTCGCCCATTATAACTCGTTCTCAAATCAATCAGTCAAACCAGTAAAAACTGTGGAGTAGTCGCAATATTTTAAGGGAAAATACGCTGGGAGGATTTCTGCTTACGGTGACGTCACGACCAATAGTCAGAACCATCAGTGCTGGTCACGCGGTAGAGATCAGTTCTGACGGTGCCGACGACTAACCCGGAGGCTCCAAACATTATCCACAAACCGCTGCTTTATATAAAGCAAAACAGGCAAAAACTTGCCGTAACACAAGTACCATCATAGCCGGTTGGCTCTTCTACAACTCCTCCCTTGGCAGTGGAGCTTATTTCGTTGATTACGCGCATCATTATCTTTCTCTTTCAACATTCCTTAAACCAGAGTATTTTTAGCTCTCAAACCACGCTGCAGGCTATATTATGTAGATCATAGCTAAAGACAACTGAACAATTACGACCATTCGGGGCTGTATAACGTGAAACGAAATCTGAACCAGTTTTGCGTTTCGATTCCAGGTAAATGTGTGGCCAGGTCCGAAACCTGGACGCATTGGTTCTGCAGGTCGACATATTTATGCTAGCAGCGAATTTTTATGGCGTGAGCCATAACAGGGCTCGCTGTTTTTGTTTGTTGTTGTGTTCACTTGTTTCAACCATGCTCAGTTTGATAACAAATATAGATACTGGCTTCAAAATTTTCTGCCGCTATTTTGTTTGTCGATGAGTTGAGATAAAGTCAGAAAAACACATTTTCTAATTAGAAATTATGGGCATAGAGATGATAAAGATGGCTGGACATAATGCGCTTTTTGAAAACTTCGAATATTTCAAGCGTCAAGTTCTTACGATACACACGTGCGCATGAGTGTTTTTCTGTTCGTTTCCTCGAAGACAGTTTCACCGAGACTTGGTCAAACGAGGTCGCATTAGGATACCATGCCGCAACTAAATTTAGCTTTACGGTTCCGACATCCTTAAGGAAATAGGTACTATACAACGGAATAACAGTACAAAAAGGGAAAAAGAAGGTACAGGCGTCCAAACGCAAGCTACAAGTTGTACCCGCCAAATGGCGTCGATTACTCGACTTTACCTCATCCAGGCAAAAAAAACGAAGCCGAGGGAAAAAAAAAGCACACCTAAAAGAAAAAAACGGAGGGCCATTTACCTTTAACTCCGTGTCGTCGTACGCTCGCCATTTACAGCAGGTGTCGCAAGACGAAAGGGAATTCCCCTTCTGTGCGGAGAATTCTAGAAGACGGACAGAAAAGCAGCAACACGCGCGCACCGCCGGTGAGCTCGCAGTAGGGCATTCCCGCAGACAGCAGCCTCCCTCTTCTCCTTTCACCCTGACTTGCAGAGAAGCCCATTGCCCCAGGCTTCGGGGGGGTAACAAAAAAAAAAAAAAACGCATAACGCGCGCCGGACAGACCCAAACACAAGCGAGACATGAATGGCTTACTGAAATACGAACAAGAAAGCGAAAGCTGGGACAGTATTTATGCTTTCAGCGTCTCCGAACGATGAAAATATGCGATTCACAGCATAAGCAGCGCGCGCGCGCGTTTTTCCTCCCTCTGTATCTTACTTCTTCTGGCCCTTTTATTTTCTCTCAAAACCAAGGAAAGAAGAATGAGAAGCATTCATGGCGTAATCGTAACGAATGTAGGAAAAAGAAACAGAAATACGAGCGACGCAAGAAAACTACAAAACCGGCTCGCAGAGAGGAAGGGAAAAGAGAAGGGGTGGAAAGGAGGAACGAACGGAGCAACGCTCGGTTTAAATGTTTCTTATTCGTCTCTCTTCGGCATTTTTATTCTTGACTGAATTTGAATTCCTCCTCCACTTCTTTCTTTCAATTCGCTTTATAGCCTCCCCCCCCCCCCCCCCCCTTCGGCTCTCTGCAGTGTTCGGCCGCTTCGGCACGAAATTGAAGCAAAGAAGAATGAAAATAAAACAAAAAATGGCCTTGTTCGGAGAGAGTATATTTTTGCATGCATTGTCTTTAGGGAGGTGGTCTTGTGGGAAACCCGAACGCTTCTTCGTGCGAGTCTTTTATTTTTTTTTCTTGTCTTTGTTCTCCAACTCATAGCACTGGTAATATTCCTTTTCAATGTTTTGTTTTTATTCGAAGGCGAGGAAAAAGGCCGGCCAAGCCTGCATACAGGCAGTTGAATGGCTTTTTGTCCCCGCGGCTTAAATCCTGGTCGGTCTTCTTTTCGGGTTTGAGCCCTTATCCTGCCTGCCCTCAAGAAGATCAGCATCAAGTGATCGCCGATCGCTTTGGACTGAGCGACGATGCTTGTCTTTTTGCGTAGTGAGAAGGCACAGGCTCGTGACGGGATGATGGGAAAACCTGGTGCTTTATTGTTCAAACCGCGCAATATTCAGCGGGAAATTCCGCTGCAGTAGTTCTCGTTAACACGTGATCTTATGTCAAGGCTAAGTGTAGCGAAGAGGTAGTTGACAAGTTATCATATGGTTGATATAAAATTTATCAAGCTTTGTGATATTGACATCTTTTATGCATGTGCTCTACAGCTTTCTTGCCTGCGTCTGACATAGGGGACTTGCATATATTTTACAATACGCACCCCAACTCAATTAGCGATTGATTAAATTTGAGCGCTCAGCCTACCATATAATTAGAGGAAGAGGAGATAGGGTGGCGCAATGGCGGACCTTTCTGACACTACAGTTGGACTGAGATACCTACCACAGCAGAGCCCCACACTGGGCTTTTCATTTGTGAACCAAGCCCCACCAGTCTGAAAACGAGAAAGAGGGATGTAGGGCTCTGTCTGTTTTTTTTTTGTTTTTTTTTTTTTTACTGAATCCCATTTTGCTTTGTGCTTCTTCGCTCATTCCAACTCAGTGACCGCCCTTCTCTTTTTCGCGAGCATAATGCGCACAAGTTCGAATTACTGTGTCTAGAACAGCATATAGGTGACCTAATATGTTTCCATGAACCACTTGGACAGCGGTGAACGTGATGCCACATGCTGAATCATTTGATTCGTGCTTTTGGCTGACAGGATTGCTGGCCTCGAGGCCCTCCGTGTAGCCCCGCATAGAAGTATGAGGCTTCGGCACTGCACGCAATGTAATGTGTGCAAGAGGAGTCATTTGACCTGAGCATTCAGGACTGGTTCACCTAAAACAAATTCTCGCTCCTGTCGCTAGACGGGGTGACACGGCGGCATGAATAATCAAGAATTTATTTGCCAGTTGCCTATGAACTGACAGTTAGTGGCAGTAACAGTTAGTTAGATTATGGCGGCAATGTAAATTCCCTCATAGTCTCTCGCAAGATTGCCATTAAAGCTTTCTTGCGTTGTAAGTGTGGAGAGAATGCCCCCTCCCTCCCCCCCCCCCCCCACACACACACAATTCACACACACATATAAACACACATTCAAGGCCATGTACGAACACCTAATGAAAGGAGCTGGGTTGCAACAGTGCGCAGAAAAGAATAATGGAGCAGCATCCCTGGAATTATCTCCGTCATCATGAGGACGAAAGGTTTTTATTGAGGCGAGGAAGGTTACTCTTGTAAGTGCATTTGGGTAATATATCTTCAAACAAAAAAAAAAAAGACCTATTGCGGCATTTGGCTTCAAGAATAATGATTAGTTGACCTGAAGATTTTTTTTTTTTTTTTTTCAATTGGACTCGAGTGACAGCAACTGAAGTTGTCTTTTAGGGAACTAATATTTGTGGCAGAGTAGTTTCTCTTGAAGGATTAGCCCTCGTACCGCTTTGTTCACTTCTGCATTACGAATTATTTGTAACGTGCATGAAGCTGCGATGAGCTGCCGTAGTGTAATAATTCACAGGGCCATTAGGCAATATATATATCGGACAGCCTCTGATTTCAGGGCAAGAACTGCAGTAAGCTTTTGGCAGCAACATTACACCGGTTCCTGCTGTGACCCAAGTAATATAATTCCGAATCCTCATTAGAGACCACATTGTGTTCGTCCTCAGAGGGCAGAAACTCAGCAACGGGATACCTTCCCGCACCCGTCCTCAGCTTTAGTGAAGGTGACCATCCTCAGAGGGTAAGTCAAAATCATTGTCCCTTCAACAACCTCTAGCTTCCCTAAATTCTGGTCACTCTTCGCCCCCTCATTCTCATGAAGGTCGAACGCAAAGCTTTAACAGTTCGCAAAACCTACAAATGTAAAACCACAAGTCCAGAAGTGATTGTCGCAGTGACCTTGTACCTCACTGCATTTAATAAACCTTGAACTGGTGAGCAAACAAAAGTCTTCCTTAGCAGCGGTAGTTGTCACTGGCCACTCTTAATCAGGACTATGTTCAAAGTAGTGGACATAAAGAAAGTTCTGCTTGTATGAAGGTTATTCTGTGCATGTATGGCTCCTATTATAACCTATTTAAGGCCTAATTCTTAGTAATCACTATCTTATTTTCAGGTAAATATTCACTTCGGCGATGTTACCCATCGAAACTTAGAGCAGTTATTACACTTGCCTCGACTTTATTCCAACTGAAACAAGTAATTGGAGTTAGAAGCCGAACGCCTTCGTTCGGGATTTATCCAAGTCTCCCTTGAGTTCTCCACTCTTGGAATTCGCATTGCACCCTTCTACATTTTTATCTGTATATAAAGAAATGACAAAATGTTTCCTACCTGTGTCCACTTCTAGTTGACAAATTACTTATGCTGGAGTAGTTCGATAATATTTCAAATGAAAATAAAGTAAAACATACACCATAGTAAACATTTCTTCATAACATAGAAGTCTAATGCGGATTGCAGTTGCTCTGCACCGAGGTCTGAAAAAGGGGGCTTCGTTTCCAAGTGACGCAGAACTCCTTCGAAACAGGTAATATGACGGGTAATGAGATAGCTACCAAGCCGCTTGACTCACTCAGTTTTTTTTCTGCAAACATTAAGCGACTTACGTCACAAAGCTTTATACAACACCTCCGTTGCATCCAGTTGATAATTGTTTTGCTCAACACACTTGACTTGTATCGCTTTCGCTAGACGGCGGCTCCGCTCAACCGTAAGCCTGCAGTGGCAACACAGGCGGATTATGAAAGTCGACAGGGCAGCTTCACACATGCCGTTATAACAAATTCCGGAACTTACCAAACCCTGTATTCTCATTCGTTCCTGTTTTTCTTTTTTTTTTTTTCGGAACGGTGTACAGTTGCTAAGGTCCCGGAGGTGCGGTTTGCCGTTCTCTAATTAATTGTGCAGAAGAAACCACCGTGGCACCTTTAAAAGCCGCCACTCCAAAAACAAGGTCAAGAACAAAGCTTCCGAAGGAGACAATGCCAAACAAAATTAAGGGCACAATTTAAAAACTATCTTAGTAAAAAAAAATAAAAACAGTGAAAGGAAAAGAAATGGGTACCTCAGAACTAGGCGTGTGAAGCTTCGCAAAAAGAGAACAAAAATGGGGAAGAAGAAAACTAAAGCACGCCGCATCTCATGCCCGTGAGACGAGCGTGCCAAGCGTTCAAAAGGCCAAGTATAAAGAAAGAGCCGTGAGCGAGAAATCAAGCAGGGAGGGGTGTAAAAAAAATTAAAAGTATAAGAAAAAGAAGCAAAAATAAAACCGGGCTACCCGCTAGAAAGAGGCACCAGGCGTGAGCTAAGTAAGAAAAGAAAAAAAAAAGAAACTAAGGGCCGAGAGAGAAAGCGCAGTCTCGTTGAAACCGAGGCAGAGGTTTCCACATCCTCTCTTTCTCTTCCCTAGCCGCCCCTAAAAGCGAGGTCTAGGCCGAATTGGAGAGAAGAGAGTGGGAAGAAAGGAAGGCGAAGGATGGCGGAAGAGAACGAAGGAAGGAAGGAAGAAGGCTGCTGCGAAGCTCGCCAGCAACAAAACCGAGCAGCGCGAAAGGGACGCGAGCGCGCTCAGAAACCGGTGCGTTCCCCGCGGCGCGCTTCCCGAACGACAAGGGAGAAGATGAAAAAAATGAAGGGATAAAAGGGATAAAATAAAAAGCCGGGTATAAAAACGCGCTGGAGAGGAAACGCGCTACGCGGCGGCGGCGGGAATCCGGCGCAAAGGGGAAGCGATAAGGGAAAAGAGGAAAGCGCGTGCTTGGGACACGGAGCCGAAGGAGGAGAAAGAGGGAGAAAAGGTCACGTGGGCCCACCTAAAAGCACGTGCGCCGTGACGTAACGTGGTACGTCACGGTGAGGTCCCGCCCCTCAAGCTGGGCGTTCCGCGCTGGCCGCTGGCCGGGGGCCGAACTTGGACGAGTCTGTGGCGCGGGCTCGACTTCGAAGGGTGCCCCCTCGTGCGACGCCGGCCGCGCCTCGGCGCATAGGGCTGCTTGGCGAGCCTCTCTCGGCGGTGAAGCGCACCTCGTGTGCGCGTGGCCATGCGTGACTTGCAGTGAAGTGTGTCCTCGTTGTTTTATTTTGTTCCTGCGCGCGCCTCTTCGTGGTGTGCATTTATTTGCTGCGTGCCACAAATCAACGACGAGTGACTTCAGGTGAAGTGTTGCCGTCCTTCGGTGTTGAAAGTGCGTGACGAACGGATTGTGGACCGTGACGTTCCCGCCGGTGCGCAGTTCTGTGTCTTCTTCTCGGTTCACTCGCCCTCTGGTTTGGTAGGGACTAGCTCGGTGCCAGAGCAGCAAGGAGGTGGGGGACACTTCAACCACGGCAGGGCGCGTGGCCTCGGGCTGACCGCGGCAACTGTCGCGGTCGGTGTTATGGCGCCACGAAGGTAAGTTGCGAAGCTTGTCACGGCATGTTTCTTCTTTTTCAGCTTTAGCGTTGCTGGGGTAATCAAAGGTATTGCCACCAAGTGATGCGTTTTAAAAGGAAGAGAAAATGTCAGGCATCAATCGCCGCAAATCTTGCGTCCTCTTCACACACGTGGTTTTTGAACCCCGACTGATACGCTCAAGACTGATCGCGTGATTGCGTAGCAGCAAATATTGTAAGTGTCGAGTTAACTCAAATGTATCACCGTCATCGATTTCTAAAATAAAAAAGCCTCTTCTAGTTTCTAACCCTCTAAACTTAAATAAGCATTTCACGCTCTAAAGGGGGCATTAGTCGCACATAGTTGTGAAGTCGATGCAGGCGCAGTCACTCTTTCTGAAGCTCTGGGGTTTAGAGATACCAGTGGCCGGGTGAATAAACCGGCGGTGGAAGCTAGCAAAAAACGACTAGAAGATTGGTGGCTTAAAAGCCGAAAAGGGACATAATGTTACTAATGTAGTATCAAAATTCAATAACTAGAATGATGGTACAGTTAACCAAAACAATAATTAAGATATAGGGAGAAAAATGAGCATGATAGCTACTGCTATCACCCCGTTACAAAGTGGATGCTCCTATACTCCATGCATTCATCCATGTGATTAGGCTGCAAGAAAAAAAATTCTTTCTCGACATACTATCTTTTTCCCTCTGATATCTTATGATCATTACTGAACATTTTAACGACGCTTGAATGTCATGAGATCTTAATTGTTCACAAGTCCCGCCGTGGTGGTGCAGTGTTTAGGGCGCTCGACTACTGTAGTCGAGGATGCGGAATTGAATCCCGGCCACGGCAGCAGCTTTTCGATGGATGCAAAAAGCAAGTCTATCATGTGCTGTGATATGTCCGTGCACGTTAAAGAACCCCACGTGATTGAAATTTCGGGAGCCCTTCACTACGGCGTCTCTTATGGCGTGAGTTGCTTTGGGATGCCAAACCCTACAAACCAGACCAAATTGTTCACACCTTCGAACACAGTTAAAATATTTTTTTTATTCAACCTCATTTCGTTGTCATTTGGTTGTCACTGTACAGACCAGTAGTCCTTTTAGGCTGTCGTAATTCAATGTGTTGATAGGAAATACAACCTTTTTAAGCCTCATTGAAAGGGGTGCCAGTAATAAAAGACATTTGAAGGTTTGGCGTTCTGATTGGCAGTTGCTTGAGTCTCTTGCTTTATGTGAATTTTAATTTCTTGTTTTCAATAACCTAATGATAATTAGCAATTTCTTGGTGTTCTGAAATCAAATCTTTCTGGTTACACAAATAAGCACAATTGTTAAGCTAAATTCACGGCAATCCTCAGCTGTTGAAATGTTGTGAACAAAAAAAAAAAAAGATTAAAACGTGAACACTGGCAAATTTTTTTATGATATTTAACTAGGCTCTTTAGTATTATTGTCATAAATAACTTATATATAACTGAAGGAAAGAAGCCAACAGTCGGCGAGGCCAAGGAAAGCGTTGGGGATGGCACTTTTATGTCCTTTTTTTAATGTTTACTTGGATAATCACAGAAATTAGTAATGTAATCTGATTAGGGGAAAGATAATTAAACACAAAGTAGAAGGAAAAACAACGTGCCGATGGTGGGGACCGAACCCCCGATCCCCGACCTCCGAATATCGCGTCCGGTGCTCTTCCAACTGAGCTACATCGGCCGCTGTCCCCCCTGCTACTTGCATGGGTATTAATGTTGTCTGTATAAGAACCTTGAGAGTGTTCACCAGCGCCACCTTCAACCAAAGTGGTGGACGTGGAACGCCTGTGTTACCGCCAGCGTCACGTAGAACGTGATCAAGAGCGAGGGCGAAAGCTGTGCTAGAACCCTCTTATGCTACCTATGGCTTCAAGACTGCCATAACCGAGACCCCCGTAGCTACAAGCAGATATATAACTGGCCAGCCATTGCGCATAAAATATTTCAGCCTATGTTTGGTGTAATCATCGTCAGCCGAATTATAATCACTGCAGGGCGAGGGCCTCTCCCATATTCCTCCTGTTGAAGTCGAAAGTTTATTTTCGAATAAAAAAAACAACGTACAAGAATATACAGCGAGAGGTCCCATGGTACAAGACCGCAGGTGGGACCTCCCATGGTAATAGATTTTGATAGTCAACATAAAGAATAATATTATTGTAAGAAAATTTATGAAGCAACACTGAAAATAAATAACGAAATACATAGTAAAGAGTGCAATGCCGACAGATTTAGATACAAAAATAGAATACAGAAAAAAAGTACGAAAACACTTACGAATTCCGCGACACAAACGATAAATAAATAAATCATAAATTAAAAAGAAATTCCTTTAATTTCAACTTGAACAAAGAAAGTGTATTAGTTTGCTTAATGTCGAAATTCAAAGAATTCCAGAATGATATGGACAAAAATTGAAGGCCTTGTTTCCCATAGTTAGTACTGACCTTAGGTAGTAGGAAATTATAGCGTAGAGCGAACCGTGTAACGCTGTTGTTTTTGATCGTGCCGGGAGGAAAAATGCTAAATGGGAGCTAATGGTGAAGAATCTTAAAGAATAGAATACCGATATTATAAAGATTAAGACCCGAGAGGGGTAGAACATTTAAATTCAATAACAATATGTGTGAAGGTGACATTCGAGGGGAGGAGGATATGATGCGTATGGCTTGCTTTTGAAGTTTTATTAATGGCCAAAGATGAACATGATAGGCGTTACCCCAGGATGAAGTGCCGCAGTTTAAGTGGCTGAGGACGAATGCGTAGTCAAGTGGTAGTAACGTGTGGATTGGGAAAAAGGATCGGGCTTTTATTAGTGCGCGTAACCCAAATAAAATTTTCTTGTAAGTTTCCGCTATATGATAATGGAATTTTAGGGGAGGGTCAGTAATAACACCTGGAAACGAAATTCGGTCTTGTGACGCGATGGCAGTGGAATTGAAGCATAGCAGTGGTGAGACGGGCAATGGCTTCTGAGGGGGATGGAAAATCTGAAAGCAAGTCTTAGTAACATTCACAGTAAGGCGGTTAATATGGCACCAATGCTCAAGAGAATTAATGTCATTTTGAAGGTTAGATATGAGCTGGTAAATGTCATGGTGCGATGTTATCATACTAGAGATATCTGCGTATAATATACTGTTGCAATGCCTAAAACAGGATGGTAAATCGTTAATATAGAGCAGAAATAATACAGGGCCTAGACTAAAACCCTGTGGAACCCCAATGTTAGTGAGAGCTTTATTAGATGCATGGTTATTAATACAGACTATGTGCTCTCGGTCACGAAGAAAGCTCTTCAAAAGCATTAGTGGAGGTCCTGATGTGCCGTACGACTCAAGTTTCTGAAACAAGATGGAGTGATCGATGGAATCAAATGCTTTGCTGAAATCAATGAAAATTGCGCCTGAAAACTTTCCTTTATCGATATCAAGCCTGATATAATCTATGAGAGAAGCTATAGCATTACCTGTAGATAGTCCGCGTCGAAAACCGTGTTGAGTATCAGTCAATATGTTGTATTTTTCAATATATCCTGACAGCCTTATTAACCGGGTCCTGTGCTAGCTGCATCCATTTGACCCCTGCAAACCTCTTAGCCTCATCCACCCACCCACTTTTCTGACGCCCTCTGTGACGCTTTACTTCTCTTAGAGTACAGTTTAAGCGACGGTCGGTTACCATCTCTTCAAACTACATGTCCTGCCTATGCCCATTCCTTCTCTTGAATTTTGACTAGAATGTCGGTAACTCGAGTTATTCATCTGACCCACTCTGCACGCTATGTATATCTTAACGCTGCACCTACTATCTTCCGTTCCATAGCTATCTACTTTGGCGGAATAACGCAATGCAAAACATTTCCTTCTCGCGGATAAGCTTTGTTGGGCCAGTTTTCATCATTGCGCCAAGATATGCAGCTTAGCGCGTCGCATTAGCGTTTGCCATCAAGAGGAGTCTACAATTTGTAACAGAGTCCAGTTTTTTAGCAATAGATGGTGCTACGATCGCCTTGCACGTAATTTTCTACTTGCAAAACAGAACACTTTCGAATAATTGAAACTTCGTATCCCACTGCTTCACCGAACTGCTGAGCAATAACGAAATTCATGATCTATTAAACAAGAGGGATAAGTTGAAGGCGTATAATAGTGCTTTACAGAGTCCTACAACGTTAGAACGGAATCAAATGCAATGCCACAACCACAGTCAAACACGCAACCTTCGCAAACAAATGCTTGATTTCCAAAAGCACGTCGATGTATTACGCTGGAAGGTAATCTTGCGCCGAGGAAGATGTGGAAGCTTGAAACATGTATTGCGTAAAATAAATCAGCTCGAGAATCCCGAACTTTTTGAACGTGGAATACATGGAATTTTAAGTATACAAGTTCCGCATGTTTTGAAAGTTAGAGTTAAATTATATGGCGTTGTTATATTCGTACAAATAAATGTTCGGTTTATATTTCGGTCTTCAAAGAATGAATTATTCTCCATGATGAATGTCTATGCCAATAAATCATTGAACATTTTGTAATGTTTTGCAATGAAAAAAAAAAAAACTATACTGGGAAAACTGGCATCTCCACAAATTCTTGAAGCTGCACAGCGAATTTACTATTTTTGGTTAAGGACAATAAGCTTGAATATAAAAGGCGGCGCATTCATTGCGTGGCACCAACTATTCTCCGAAGAAAGGTATGATTAAGGGTCGATGAATGAAGTACATATCTGTTTTAAAACATTCTGTTCGTTTTTTCGCAAGTGTAAACTGTAGCATAACTTATATTACGAAGACAGTAACCCTAATGGAACCACTTTCTTGTAGGCTCTGACTGTACGGTGCTCTTGAGCATTGCTCAGTTCAGTTCAGTCGTGTCCGACTCTTCGTGACCCTATTGACCATGTCACGCCACGCTTTCCGGTCTCTCACTATCTTCCTAACATCACATAATTTCATCTGCAGTGCCTCGAGGATGCCATCTAACCATCGCGTTCGCTGCCTACCCCTTCTCCGGAGACCCTCAACCTGAGCATTGCTACCTGAACGCAAAGACGTTTATGACTAGCCAAGTATGCTTAGGAGCCAAATATTTCGAAGCGGCGAACAATGGGTCACCGATTCCAAAAACAAAATTGTCTAGTGCTCCCCCTTCCCAACACGTGGTCTTCAGAGTCAACCAAGTGCGCTAGCTAGTCGCAGCTTAAGGTAGCGCAGGCTTCGGGCTAGTCTCAGTCACTAACAGCCCGCTGTATTTTTTCATTGTAGTTTTCAGCCCTAAAATACGGCGTTATTATAAACCCTTCTTGTTGAGAAACGCAATGATGCGCGACACCAGGGAAACCGAATGACAAATGTCAGAGAAGGCTCAGTGATAGCCGTTTTTGTTATTCGTCAAAATTCAGTGCAGTTTGCCATTGCCTTAGTTATGTTTAGCATCGGGCAGTGCTTGTTGCCCGTTGCTGTTGGCTTGATAGCCCTATTACTATCACCAACCGCCAAACAAGACATAGATGTTTTTCAAAATTGCCTAAACGGAAAAGCTACGCCACTGTCTATGCGCTTCATTCACCAAAGGCGTACAGGGATGATCGGCCTTCGTATTTGCCTTGGCCTAGGTTGGACCGATTTAGTGAATAATTATACCTGCATATTTTTCATGAGTCAGACTTCAAAAAGCATCGCCGCAGTGACACCCGCCGTGGTGGTCACGTTTGAGTGGAGAATAAACGCAAAGCATTTCAGTGCTATGCAATAGCAGCATACGTTAGGAAACCGAAGACCGCGTGATTCAATTCGAAATCCTCCACTATGGCGTCCTTATAGCCCATGCCACTTTGCGGCGTTAAACATGCATGTACTAATACCTCAACTTGAAAGAAATGCTTTTAAATTTTTCATGCGAGTTTAACAACGAACGTTTATTCATACTCAAGCCCAGCTTTCTTAGATATAACTTTTGTTTGCGAGAAAAATGTTCAATATTTTAAGTCTTTTGATTGCCTGTTGATTGCAATGCTGTAAATTTCAGTCATGAAGGAAACTCGCTTTTACGTTTACCTGCAATCGTGCCGAGTAGTTAAGAGTTTCACAGGAAACCAGTGGAGTGACGTTAGCCTAAAACTACAATCATCTCGTGAGGTTATCTCAAATATACTGATTCTTACGGCATCATCATGCTTTATGGAAAAAACTTCATTAGTAAACAACTTCCTATTGAAGAAACAAAAAAAAATGCGCTTGATCATAATTTAAAAGTCCCTTAATAGTTAAGGAAAAATACTGCAGAACAATTTATTGTGAACACAGAGAACTTTTCAACTGCGGTGGCAAGCGCTTGCCACTTTTTAGGGACACAGCATTGCTACCGCGGCAGAATTTCACGTCTTCGCTAGTCCTTTTAAACAAACATTTTACCTCCTAGCGTGCCATTCTCACTTAAAACAAATGCAGCGACGCCAGATTTCTCTCTATATGTATATGTGTAATCCAGTAATCGCGCCGAATGTACAAATAAAGACTCTCACCTTTGGCTCTCACAAATAAAGGCTCTCACTTTGTACCCAAAAAAGCTGGGTCGTGCGCCAGAAGCGGGCGACTTTGCCTGCGAATTTCTCATTATCATATCCACACCTATACCGCCTGGTGTTCTCTACAACGTTGGTGTTCACCGAACCTACTTTCCTGCTCTAACGGACAGATACACCTGGCGACAAATGTTCACAGTTTACGGGCTTCGCCTTAAACATATCTCCTTTTACAAATTGAACAATTGGTGAGACGACACTATAGACCGACGGTTGTTTTCTGGGGGGAGTGTATGAATTTTGCACCTTACTTCTTTAGCACACCACTTGATCTCGTAATGCGGCAACGACCTGCGCCACGTGATGGTCGACACTTGGCCAGTTTCTCTGCAACCATAATATGTTGCTCAATCGAGAAACCAGTAATTTGAATGCACGAGCTCCTATGCTGAATTACCGGTTGCAGTTCTGTAATGATTTTTACCGTTTACTTCCACGACGACATAACAGCAAGCATGCATGTGGCTGCGATGACGAAGTAGTGCATATATAAGTGAGAAATTCCGAATAGCCAGTACGCGGGAAAAGTTCTGAAGCTGGGTAAAGGAACTTTTCTTTATAGAAAGGACTGCTATAACCAACAATATTAGTGTGTCCTTCTATATCCGTCTCCCACTCATACACAAGCAAAGCCTAACAGCGTGCTGTAAGGTAACAATTCTCCGGCGAAGGTCGCGTAAATTCTTGTCAAAAAGCAAGTAAACGGCCCAGCAGCCAATTCTTAGAGTTCCAAGTTACAGTCTCTCTGATGGCAATTTCATAGAACGTTGCGGGAAGGTCCGGAGCACTTCTAGGGCAGTCAAGTATAATATGATTCCACTTTGCTGCGTAAAAATTATTTTTACGAGCTCTTCTTATCAGGAAATATTTCAATAAAGTAGGAAAATTATTTGCCTGGTTGTGAATTTTAATGGTGCTTGGCTACGCGCATTTATGCCTAGAGGGGAAAAGGCTGATGAACATTTGACGTAGCCTCTTTTCTTTGTTGTTTCCTGATCACAATGAACAATACAGTGAGGCAAAAGTCTGAATAGAAATGTAATACCACGAAGAGTACCGCCAAAAGCTCAAGCTGCCTCGTCTGCATAAAGTTTGATGCTCCTTGCTTTTTCATTTCGCAAAGTATAGCAGGCTAGAAGAACACCATTCTGAAGTGCTCTAGATGACAACCGCAATAAAATAGGCAGCTAAATTGTGCGACTATATAGGTGCATCTTTGTATTTAATAAGCAACTTTTCATTGAATATATGACTGATTTTTCAAATAGGCACATGTTTTTAACACATCATTATAGCGGATGCCTTCATCAGGCGCCTTGTTCTCTAAGCATACATCATCCACTTTAGATTTTCCCACGCCGTTTGATTCGAATACTTTTCTCGAGGACGTCGATTCGACTTAGGCCTCAGTCACAGGCCCTTTTCTATCCCACGTAGGAGCATTACTACTAAATACGTCCTAATTTGAAAATGGAGAAACTGCGCAATAAGGTGCTCTTCGCACAATGGAAGGACAATCTGTAGTTCATGTTCATTCACTATCGTTTAGGCGAGTTGACTGTTGAGCTATTACTCTTAACAAGTCGTAAAATTTCAAATTAAAAACAACAGCATCTGATTCATTAGAGTCCACCATCGAATGAAAAAAGAATATGAGCTTTCCTCGTTGGTTTCTGTCAGGTAGCGAAAAAGGCGTTTTTGAGGACTACCTTGCAGCATTCGGCCAGCAAAATAAGGTCCTAAATTGACAATAACGGTATACCCTCTAGCATCCTATAAACACAAAAAGAAGTGATTAAGATTCAGATTTGATTTCGAGGATTTAACGTCCCGAAGACTTTCAGGTTTACGAGAGACGCAGTAGTGGAGGGCTCCGAAAATGTCGATCGCCTGGGGTTCTTTAACGTGCACTGGATCTGCACAGCACACGGGAGCCTTGCTTTTTGACTCCATCGAAAAGCGGCCGCCACGGCAAAGATTCCATACCACGACATTAGGTTCAGCACTCGAGTTCCGTAACCACTAATCTACCACGGCAGGATAAAATTGAATTAAGGTGGGCAGCTTTTCATTCTATGGTCAGATTTCTCAAACAATACAAAAAACAAATTTGGTGCATATCGATCAGGGAAATGTTTTTTCCGGCCCTACTACGTCAGCAACAAGTTGCCTGCCATTCAAAAGTGGTAAAAGCTCTCTACGAACAAGTTATTTTAAAATAGATCACAAAAAAACTTGTCCGGATTTTCATTTTGATGGCTACTAAAAAGAAGTGAAAAGATTGCGGTGACATGAAAATTAGCCCAAAGAATTACATTCGAATAAGGAAGTGGTTAGCGATGAGATAACGCGTGGTTTCCTCTGAAGCGTTTTTAAGCATTTTTCTATTTTAGTGGAGCATAAGAATTTAATGGAATTCATCTTACACGTGCTTTTAGATCCTTGATAACAGTTTTTGACTAGCCTGCAAGCGAAACCTTGCAGCCGAAAGTTACAACTTCTACATACCTATGTGACGAAAGCATTGAGGCTGAACGAGGCTTTTGAACTAAAATTAAGAACGATGTAGAGACCTAATATATGTAAGCTACATTCATGCTGTCAAAACATAGGAAGAAAGTAGAGTGAATCAGGGAGAAAAAACGCGAAACAATGACATCCCAGTAGAAAGCAATGTAAACAAATGAGCATACATAAAGGACATCTAATTCAAAGGAAGGATAACCTATAGCCGCTAGAGAATTGACTGAGTGGATTTCAAAAGCTAGAAGACAGTTTTATGAAGAGAATATCAAGAAAGAATCAGATGGAGAATATTAGAATTTGTGTGGTGAAAGGCGGTTAAAGTTAGCAAAAGGCAGCCTTATAAGGAGATGATATGGGAGGGACGTTATTCCAGCAGCGGGCATTATTCGGCTAATGACGGTAAAGAAGACTGTTTTACAGATTCCCAACCCGGTACAAATTGAAAAAGATGCCACTCTGATAACTGTGGCCACTCTGGTATCCTTTGACTTGGAGTAAAAAAGTCGGGCCTGATGCGGGTTCTTCCCTTTCAAAGCGGCGGCATATCACGCCCCGCAAGTTAATCTGCAAACATGTTTGAGGGCGGGTCCGAAAGAAAAAGTATTTTTAAAGGCCACGCCCATAATATTCTCCGTAAATTTTTCAATACTTTATCCTGGCAATAAAGCGCTGTTATGCTTGGTTTTTTTAAAGACTTGAAGGTTATGCACACAAAAAAAAAAAAAAAAAAAAAAACATTCCTAGAACGATGACGATACTCCCTAATGAGAACCTTCAGCGCAGCTCTTTAGCTTCGGCGGCGCGAACAGCTATTACTTACTACAAGTGGTTAAGCAATGGGAGTAGGAAGGATCCACTCGGCGGAGGCGATAAAGTTCTACCTTGGCGACGTGAACTGCAGGGCGTTCTTGGCGCCTAGCTCGTGCTCTGGAAGAGCGATCGGCAATGAGCCAAGAAAGGCGTTTGTTTCAATATACAGATCATGGTGATACTGAGGGGGCTGTACGTATTCAAGTCAAAATGCGCCCGTTCGGCGGTTAAGGCCGCGTCGCCTTACGCCAAAGAGAATTTCTCAGAAGAATAGAAAGAACAGCCATGGGTCTCTGCGCCACTCGTTTCGTCGGCAGCATGCGATAGTTTGCACGACAGATTGTCCGCGTAGGTCACGCCACTCACAGCGCTGCCTTCCAAGAAAAAGAAGAATGGGCGACGTGAACAATAAATGCTTCTAAACGAGCTGCGCTCAAATTGCACATCAAGGAGTATCGTAATCGTCCTTGAAATTTTAACGCCACAGCGTTAAAGGCCCCGTTCTCCCAAAATCCAGAGTCGGCGGCCGTCCGCCGGTTTTCACGTGATAAGCAGAAAATCACGGGCACGGCACTGACAGTCGGTAGCTGGCAGCTGATATGGCCGAGCACTGACTCCGTATAGGGTTGCCTGACTTTACGTTTGGCAGAGCTGCCAACTTGGGTCGCTCCTTTCATATGGGAGGGTGATTTTAGAATCAGCCTGCCAGGACCCTTGAGTTTGTCACCCTAGGCCCCGCATGCACTTTCATACAGCCTGGTTAAAGCGGGTCGTCTTTATATATTTTGTGGAAGTCTACGATGTCGTGTCATACCATAAAGACGGAGTTTGTGTCCTCGTAATTTTAGCGTATTAGCTCACCTGCTAGCGTTCTTAAAGGTCACGGTATTTTCTTAGCGGATGCATTTCACGAGAGCCCTGGTAACTATCTAAGCTGATCACAGGCCGCCTAGGGAGTTCAAAAGAGTGCAAACCATTATCTGCTGTGTCCTGCTGACAGTGTGAGTCCATGGTAGAAAGAGCGTGAGAAACGCTGAGCATTTGACAATGACGTCACAAAAACATCCGCGCAGCCTAGTTCACTTGTGGCAGGAAGTTGCCTCCACATGAAATAAATTTTGCTCGCACACAGAATGTGCACAAGCCGAGGCCACGCTATTGCTTCATGAATTCGCAGTTAGAAAACTGTTGCGTGATATTCGTTGCACGTTCTCCCTTCCCACAGATCAAAGGCAAATATTTGCTACCAAGACATCGTGTGAAGCACCCATTATGCTTGGCATTGTGCATGGATAACTTGCGGCCCTTGAAGTGTGTACCAGGGGAGAAACCGCATTAATATAATCAGATGAGTTGTGGTGAGCAAATGTGGCGTCTCAAGTGGATTTGCGCTGGATAGTGACAGAAAAGAAATCGCGCCGAGAATACACACCCCGGATACAACGCCTCAGTTTGGTGCATTTAAAGTTTGCACCATTTCATCACTTATCTCTCTAACTTCTCAAAATATATCGCTGATACGGCACGCAATATCACCTCCGTGCACCTCTTGTGTAAGACAGTAGTGACGTACCAAAATGGTCACTCCACCTATTATTCCTATGCTTCCACAATTATACATCGCATGCAATGAACAGGACAGAAGGTAACTACACTTGTGAAGAAGAGGACGATGACGAGGTGATCAGGAGCTAACGCAAAAGGGATAAAGAACGCCAAAGTTATCTGAAACAAGGCGACTTTAATGGGCAACAAAGTGGAATACCCGGAGTATTGCTTGAAAATTTTAAATAAAAATAGGGAAAATATAAGAACTTCGTTTTTTAATGGTCTTACGCTAGCGCGTTGATGGCTCCCATTTGCTAGCTGTCCTTTCTAATCTTTCTCACGTTCATGCAGTTAGCTCTCTGCTTAATCAGTTATCTCTTAATTTGCCTCCTTCAATATCTGTCACGTAATAATTTGCATACAGTCGTATGCTGCGTGAAAGACGATTCGCCTCGCGCAAAACGTACGAAAGTCCCTGCATAGCCAATAGGAGTAGCGTCTTGCGCGAGATCTAAAGACCCCGGTAGGTTCTACTCCCGCCTCACCTTCCAATCTCTTGGTAGTTTCTGCCATGTCCGTGGTCTCGTGATGTCACAAAACATGAAAAACTAGTTAATGTCTCGCCATTATACCTGACAACTACCACCTTCTAGAATCATACCTGTGTTTTTTCATTTATCACGCCGGCTACACTGTATTTTTTTTACAGAATCGGTTATTTAATTATATCGCGTTAAAATGACACTTTTGGGTAAAGGCCGCAACTGCTCATAATTTTGAAAAATCTAGGAAAATTGTGGTTCTTACCCGCACATGTATGCGGTATGTCCGCCTACTTCTGTTTCCGTCTAGATCATGTTTTATTGATTCCGCAAAGGCATTTGCAACTGTAGAGCTTTTCTCGAAAGCAGGCAGGTAACCAGTAAACTTTCTTTTCAGGCTGCCCATTGAACTACACAGAGAATATCGAGAAATCTTTCAAGTTTAGGTTCCTACTACATCTCAATCAGCAGAACACTTTGACTCGTATAATTCTGTACATTCTGCTGGATTCCAAACGGCAACGCGTTCGACAAGTCCCGAAACATGATCTTCCAGTAAAGACAGGGAACGCGGTACGTGAAAGTACTGACTATGACCTGTGTTTAGCGGTGATCAAGAGACAATACATTAACCTGCAGCCAGTCTTGACAACGTCGTTTCGAAAGTTTGACGTACTGGGAATAAACGTCTGCTGCCCTTGAACTATACAATGAATCTCTTTGTGGTTGCCATGGCTCCGTCATGGCAGCCATCCTGCGGTGACGCCAGCTTGAAGGGGTCACCTAAGGCGGCCGCACACAGTTCGGAGATTAGGCAACGAGGCGGACGCTCGAACTTGCAAAGCGACCCTTCACCAACACCGCTCAATCTCTTTCTTCCGGAGCGCCACTGGCTTTCGCCACGACTTTTTTCTCGGCATGGTGTCGCCACCACAGGAGACGGGTTAAAAACACCCCCCTTGATTGAGCCTATGAACGACCGGCTCCACCATGTCGTGTGCGTGACCTGGCCTTGTCAAGCTAACACTCGGACGGTCTTGCTAAACTAACCAAGCGCGACCTCACGCTCTCGTGCAGCACTTTCAACGCCGCCTAAAGACAGAAAGTAACTATGCATATAATGTGAAGTTCACGCACTGCTTCAGGCATTAATGAGCAGGCGAAATTTAACACTTGAGAGCTAAATATCCTGAGTCAATTTCTTAGGGAGAGAAAGTGAAGTAAAGAAAGGCAGGGAGGTTAACTGTACGATGCGCAGTAGGCTACCCTACACGAACGAAGAGAGGAGAAAAGGGGAGAAAATTGATAGAAACAGTGGTAAAAAAATTACGTTTTCTTGTGTCCATAGTCAGCTGTGATAAATTTTTCAGAAGACAGAAAACTTTTGGTACATGACAGTAAATTCGTGCTGACATTTACACCTGACAGAAAACTCAAAGATAGCACTAGCGTATTCTTTATTTTACCAGCGCTTCGTTTGCCAAGAACTATACTGAAGGGGATTGGGTACCTCAGCGTTCTTGTTGAATGAAGCTTAGCGAATGACACCAAAAAATAGGCGCATTGAAAGCCATGCTTTCGATGTCATGGTCTTGGAAGATCACTCAAATGCATATTAAGGTTAACTCCAAATAAAAACTTAATGTTTCATTTTAGCCACAATTTTTAAAACTAAGCACTAGACAATTCTTTTTCACCAAATACCCAAGAAAACAAACCTGTAGAAAAAAAACAAACTTAGTAATTGGTACAGGAACCTCCTCAGAGCGGTAATAATTGATTCGCAGGCAGAAAAACAGTGCTTACTAGCCCAAACTGAGGCACATTAACTAACTCGCCTGTTCGTTGTCCTAATCATGACAGATTCTAGTTTCCCCGGCACTCAGGCAGTAAATTGCCCTCTTGGCTTATTTTGTGCATGCATAACTACCGGTTGCGAGCCAGTTTCATAGACAAAGAACTTAAAAAGTTCAATATGTCTCTGGTCTGTTGCGTAAAACGTTGAACTCAGCGAAACCTAACGCCTGGCCGCTGTCTGCCTTTCGCTAATGCCCGAGGCCAACAGTCAAACACAAGACTTTGTAGCAAACTTCGTTGCCACAATGGTCGCTGCGAGTACATGGCCACGTGCCTGGCCCAAGTCACGTGATGATACATGCTGTTCAGGGACGGAGTTTTAGGCAATGATAGAACATAACTCCCCTCCCCCCCCCCCCCCCCCCATTCCTCCGCTATTGCCGCCCAAGCAGAAAATAGTACGTAGAGAAAACATGCTTATCACAGCCTACGCTCTAAGAAATACTTATGTCTATTCATTGATAAGATGACGAACATCAAGGATCTTCATTAGCTTTCTCGCCTTTCCTTTGCGACAGAGAGACCTATCCTACTAAAGAACCAGATTCCATGAAAACTGTGGTGAACGTGATAGTTCACACTAACGTACAATAGCCTGAAGGGCGTTTGTGTGCAATCTCTGTAGCTTAAACAGTAAACCATTTAAATTCGCTATATCAATAGCAATATTTTTAAGAAGAAACTGCGCGGCCACCTTGCCGTCCAATATTGGATATCATGCCTTCGAGCACACGCATACCTTTACTCCATGAACCTGAAGCTGTCGCAAACTGACTTCGCTAAATTTGAACACGAAATATACCTCGCTTTACCGACAATTGGCATACATGTCCAGTCAGAATTCACAGGCTTCGTTAAGCAACTCGTGAAGAACAGTGGTGCTGCACGGTTCCAGTGGATCGAAGCGATACGGAGAAGGAAGCGGGTTGGTTAAAACGATAAGACCCACATCTGCTTCCTATAACAGTGATGGTCTTTAAACAAGTCTGCAAACCGAAAACCGAACTTGCTCATTTCATATCCTGTCTAGTATTTAAGACAATGTCTGAGCTGTAGTCGCTACGTGATTATTTACCTTTATTTACTGATACCTACACCACCGTTCATCAACTAAAGACGCCTCCAACATATTTTATGACATACAGCTGGTAGTGACAAGGACTATATATTTGCACGCACTGTATACTCCGCTCCTCATAAAGCCCCCGCCACGGTGACTGAGTGGTTAGGGCGGTCGAATACTCAAACCAACGACGCGGAAGCGAATCCCGGCTGCTGCGGCGGCTTTCTGCTGGAGGCAATATGCACAGCGCCCATGTGCTGTCCGATGTCAGTGCAGGTTAAAGAAGTCCTGGTGGTCCATAATTCCGGAGCCCTTCACTACGGCGTGCTTCATAGCCTGAGTCACTTTAGAACGTTAACCCCACAAAGCAAACCAAACCACTCTTCATAAACTGCATCAGCTTATGTTCAGATCGTGATTGAAGCATTTATGAGAGCTTAATGGAGAGGTGGGGGTAAATAAAAACTTTTCTACTACTTCTTCGTCAAAGAGCCTACCTAGATCAGGCATCCTCCATTATAATTTCAGTAGCTAATCTTTACGTTATTATCTTCAGAATTGCATTTTGCAAACTTCATTAGTTCAAAGATGTTGCGGCATGACTGAGCTGCATTCGGTACACATACGTGCTTAAGCTCTTCAGATATATCTATGTTTTGATTGCTTGACTTTCTTAATGATAAAGTGCACTTAGTTATAAAAAAAAGGAAATAAGTTAAATTTTAATTGCAGTGCTTAATGGATGGGGTCCAAAATTTAGTCCCAGCACTTAAGTTCCAATTGTGTGCTTGAATCACTTGTAAGGTACGCAAGGTAATTCTTGAAGATATTGGCGAGCTGTTCACTTACATCTGAGCTTACTATTCATTGAATTTCAGTTGTGCACCTGTCCGACGATAATAATATGTTGGGTTCACGAATGTGGGGAAATATCATGTAGGAAGGTTTTTTTGTTAAGCGCGTAATTTAGTCTCAGCCACCGTGCGGTAGGTGGTCAGTTGTGGCTGCCGGTGGACTGCGCGACCCTCTTGTAGCTTCCTGCCTGCATACGTACGGGGCGTAATTTAGTAAAGTTTGATTACTACCTGCAAGAGACTTAACTTATCACGACGCCTTCTAAAATGCCTGCATTTATGTGCACACATTATCTGCTCTCATTTTTGCCTTGGTAGCGTTTCTGTACAGTCAGCCTGTGTACAGACAGTGTGGATCATGCAGATGTCACGTCTTTGTTTCGTGCGGCATTTCGCCTCGTCTATTACATAGGTAGATGCACGGCTGAGTAGTGGACATAAAAATCTTTTAGTGCACTAAATTCGCTCTCTTGACTACCGTGACATCTATGCACAGCCTCACCAAAGATTATTGCAAACGTGTTGTCCAGTTCGTCGGAAAGATAAATATTAGAAACTGACAGACATTAGGCTCTTGGCGGCATTTAGGGCAGAGCCTATGTTTCAAGTATATTCTAGTTACGAATTCAGTTGTTGCTCATTATTGGCCACATCAGTGTTGTACTGCTAGAAAGAAAAATATAGAGATTTGGACAAAGTTTCGTAGTCGAATAAAAGTTCACTTCCTTCCTGGGGCAGTAATTAAACCAACTAAACTACAAATGCAGCGAATAAACATTTGGTCGACCCTGATACATAAAACAAAACAAATGATAGGATGCTTCTAATCTGCGAATGAGAAATTTATGGCGCCTGTTTCATCGTGCATTGTCATTCGCATTGTTTTGTACTGCAAACATATCAGGACGGTTAGGAAGCAGTGGTCTTGGAAAAGACGATTTTCATTTAGCGGCAAAGTTTGGTTGAAACCGTATAGCCTTCCTTTTAAGCCGCATGGCTTAGCTCAAACTGATGCACATGAGCGACTGCTCCATAATAAAACATAATAAAACTCCCATCTAGAAATATCTTCACGCACTGCGCGCTTCACGTCGGGCATGTCACTTGCCTATGTCATTCCCACAAAGTGCGCCAAAATCCTTAAATCATTCAAATTTTTGCTAAGAACTTCACTAAAAAGAAACTGTTGTGCGGCTGCTAATTCGAAAGGAGCTAAAATAAAAAAAAAACGCATTTTCTACGCTTCGTAATCTTTTAGCCGTGCAAACTATACTCACGAACCTACGCCAACCAATGAATGCATTCCACAAGCTGTAAAAAGACAACTCTCACTCCAAAGGCAAACTTTTTGTTTCAAAAGAAAGTCAAACAAAGTCTAAGTCATAAAAGATGCAGCTGTAGAAAGCTACGCCGAGGTCACTGCCAAGACTCGTCAGATGGCGGCAGTGGCCAAGCGTCCAGAACTGCTCAGCACCAAATGCTGCAATTTGGATTCGCTCTTCCCTTTGGATCTGACACATTAGATTGGCGATCTGAGAACTGAATTACCAGAGATCTAGAGTTCTTTTTTTTTTTTCCTGTCTTATCTCACGGAAACTAAGAATTTTTTTTTTCGCTTTTGTATAGCACACAACATCGAGTTGAATAGTAAGATTACATTTGGGATTATAAACCACAATCAAAACAAAGAAAGCAGTAAACTGCCAGCCATCGGCTCCTCCTTATCCCATTCCAAGTGCAGAACTTTCAAACACACTTTGCAAGTCAAAACTAGCGATGTTTTCGTATAAGCTTCTAATGCGGAGGGACAGTGTTCGTGTGGATGGTATACATGATGCTTGGGAATTAATTTCATAAAGGCACACAGGCTCTGAGAAGACGCCGTAGTGGAGGGCTCCAGAAATTTCGACCACCTGGGGTTCTTTAACATAGCCTTACATCACAAAGTTCTAAGGAGCCTCGCATTGCGTCTCAATCGAAACATGACCGATGCAGACGATATCGGACCCACTTCCTTGGCCTCAGCTTCCGAGAGCCCTAAACACTGAGATACTGCGATGATGTGATCTTCGTGCTGATTTATGCAGTCAGCATAATAGCGAAGACCTTTAACCATTGCGTTAGGTTTAAAATAAAAAAACCTTAAAGCGTGCCAGCATTCACTCCTTAAAAAATACACTTTTCAGAAAAAGCAATTAAAACTAGCGCAACTATAAGCAAGTAGAAAACTTTCGTGCCCTTCACATTCAGTGACTCGATGTGGCTCTACGCAATTTGTAGTATTTCGTCTTGATAGACCGGCGTATTACCAGAGTACGCACTCCCTATCTTCACAGAGTCGCCGTCTTGCGACTTCAAGTGATGTTGGGTGAAAAGTGCGGATCGACATTTAAATACCAACCTACGCCGTTCACTACTTTGACACTGGTGGTTGTTCTGCATGTTTCGTGGCTGTGTACTTACACAGAGTTGTACGTAGTGGAAATATTTGTAATTATTTACATTTTTCGTTAATTTTGTAATGCAACTGATTACTGAAGCGTCTATGATGATGTAATTGCGTCAAACTTTTCGGCTGCGCGATGGAGCGCATGGTCTCATGGCATATTACGCTCCCCACGCTCTTTGTGTTTGATGTAGCTTCTGCTGGCACCTGCTGCAATTTCTCGGATTAAATGGTTGCTAGTGAAGGACAATTCCAGGAGCTCCGTCAGTTTTTGGTCGAAGCATTGAACCGGCCTTGCTATATTTCCACTCAAGAAGCTACCTCTGATGTTCCATTGAAAACACCGAGACTATTTCACGACAGTCAGTCCAGATGAGGAAGACTGGCCAGAATCCTTTTGGATGTCCGACGAGCGCCTACCACCAATTGTTGCATAAATTTTCAGGGAAGTTACTAAGCTATAGATATACTGTAAAAGAAGAGACATCTGGGCGAGTTGGTATGGTGACATGAACGAGCGCTTGTCCTGTCCGTTCTTCTCCTCCGTGCACGTCTTTTGCGCTGTTTTTCTATCAAGCTATAGATATTTACTTGAAAATTTGAGATAATATAAATATAGGCCGAATCGGACAGAAGGAAAACAGGGTGAAAGGGGCCATCCTAAAGAAATTGTAATTAAGTACATTTATCAAGCCAGTCAAATGCAGCTATACATTTAGAAGCTCGTACAATCCTCATTGCACCTCCTGCAACGAAGATGCCGATCTTTATCATATAGTAAGGTCATGCTAAAAAACGTCAGTATATTTCGAGGATCAATCACCAGACAAACGGGCACTGGGAAGCGGCACTGTCTCACAACCGGAAGACCAGCACTCGCAGAAGCAAATGGCTTCAGAAATGAGAACCCACCCTCAACCATTCTTGCTTTATCCTGTTACTTACGTGGTTTTAAACAGAGAGAGAGAGACAGGCGCGACACACACACACACACACACACACACACACACACACACACACACACACACACACACACACACACACACACACACACACACACACACACACACACACACACACACACACACACACACACACACACACACACACTAGCAAGCGCACGCATATGTGCGTGCGTTCGGTCACAGCGCAAAACTGGAAGAGCAAAGAACTTCGGCCGGGAAAACACGATGTGCCAGTGCCCAGCTCCTACTTGAACACGAAGAATGAGCAGCAACTGGGAATACTAATATGTGGCACCCACGTTCTTTTAGGAAGATGAAACGAGGCGACGTGTTGTCTTGCACTGGAAAAAAGAAAAGGGAACCTCCACTCTCTACAAGGCCACCCACGTGAAGGCGAACCGCTATCCTGCTCCACCGACGTGTTAGATCACTCGGCCATCACCGCTCTTCTTCCTTTCAAAGCGAAGCTATTAATGGCTCGGATTGGCCCCCTGTGTTTCGTGGACAGTGCCGGCGTCATTGGCGAAACTTATTACGTTGCCATTTCTTGTTTACGTGAATTCACTCGAGTGTGACGTCAGAGGCAGCGAGAAGCTGCACGAGCGTGCTCGCGCTATCTCTTCATTTATTTTCATTAAACTATGTAGAGGTTCAACCATCCATAAACCAAGTTTCATGAATGGTAGTTATCGGCCGTAGCTGCAATCGATGCTTTCAGTTCGATCTTGGCTCGCTTTCGGGCTTGGTAGGCTTCCAGGCAACGAGATATTCTGGCTTCTCATTGTTCGATGGTCTCGTTAGCCTGTCTGACACGGCTACGGTCTCTTAATTTAGTGAGATTGTGTATATGTAGGGCGCACTTGCCTAAGGTAAATAAAAAAACAGCGCAGAGTAAACTTAATGCAGACGACGATATTCACGGCACAGTTCGAGAGTTCCTTATTGTTGGAACTCGGTCAAATGTTCAGGATAATCCGCCAAGGTGGAGTAGACTTATAGTAAGGAAATGATTTCTCATTGACATCCACCCATGGGCACAAATATTCCTTCAGCTACGAAGTTTCTTAGAAAGCTGTCAAGCTTTGCTTTGTAGTTGTTTGGCTGCGCTTGGGTGGTTGTCAGTGAGTAATTACTGACTTATTTTAGTTGGAACCTGATGAATACGGCTATATTCACCACAGTGCGCGAGATTGTATTGCAGTTTTACATGAGGCGTGATTGGCTGTGGCGATAGCATAGTGCTCTCGTGCCTGGGTCCGACAATGAAGCTCGCGTTGTAACAACATTCGGCACACGAGGACGTGGCGCCATCTGTGGAACGTGGCGTCGTCAGTGCTGGAAACACGCGGAATAACGCGGCACTCGTCGAAGAACGCAGTAGGGCTAAGTCTCTAAAACACGAAAGGTTGGGCTCGCTGACCGCAAGAGGGAAAACGGTTAATAGTATATACACGTTTTCCTCACCACCATGAGGTTGCTGAAAATCCGCCTAACTAGAATTTGAATTCATGAACTACGTCCATATGTCAAGCTTGAGAAGTGCTACAACTGACAGCAGCTTCGGATGCCATAACAGCGAGAAAGTCTTCCGGATGCGGGCCATCAGTCATACGCTGCCATTTTTCGTCTTTCATTTGGAACGATTAGGATACTTTTTATTGGTTGCTATTCTAGGGTGACGAATACTCGACTTGAAAGCGTCTGTGGGAACTGACCGGAAAATTGGCTTTGAGCTACGGCACTTGAGTATTGGCTGCGTGACGCAATCAGTGGTTAGCCAATGCGTGCGGAACTCGCTATCTCACGATTCCTGCTGACGTCCGCCCAAACAAACTGGAAAATGGAAGCGTATGACACTCAATCTCCGGTTTACTGCTTGGGCTAGACGACGGAGAAAAGGATTGCTCGGTTACTCGGGGCAGACAACATGATATTGCTTTGCAACAAAGAAAAAGGGTCAGCGCGGCCACAAATAAGTACCAAACCATTGCAAAATTTCATGTGGGGGCCTTTAAGATATGCCATGAACATACGTTCACACGACGGATATGTAAAGGAATTCCCATCGCTATTATTGCAGGACATCCGTCGTATCACGTACAGTGTAGGTGATACTTGAAGCAATGGCACTGGAGGGGTCGTCAGTCAGTAATTATTGTGTGGAGGCAACAACATTTCCTGAATTGGTCAACAGCGATGATGTCACAGCGGATGATGCTATTCAACCAACGTTCCGAAGTGTGTAAAAAAACAAAAAAAAGACTCCTGCTGAAACGAAAACTCTGTCTAGCGGGAACAGCACTGTTGCTCTTTCGGTTTCTTGTATGGCGCAAGAAGAGGGGTGTTCATTCAATTAGTTTACAGGGCCTTAATGCGACCGCCTCACACATAGGGCAAATTGTAGCCACACATTACATCGCAGCTACATTAAAAAACCATTATAATACTCCAAGAAGTATCTCTACTAATTGCTATAAACTCCTCTAATTATCATATCTAATTAATGCATTTATTTAGCTACAATGCGTAATTTTCATGCATACCTCAGTTGCATTAACTCCTTAAGGTACTTAAGCCGCCTCCTATATTTCTCTATAGAAATGCGCATCTATTGTTTCGTTACAACCGGTCTCACTGTGTTCGCAAGTCACGGGTGAAAAATTTATTGGGCTCTTCAGAAAACTATATTTATTTAGACTGCCGACAAGCGAACGACTTTGTCGAAGGTACCATCACTGGCTGTGGCAAGCCGACTACAATTTTTATAAAAAAGAGGTGAGCTTCGTAGAGAGTTTCGTAGAGTATTATGTGCAGTTGTCATATTTCTTACTTGCCGATCAAGACGTTTTCACGCCTGAGTAGAGGGTAACGTACATCTCTGTTAGTAAAATGCAGGTGCCGTTTAATAGCGCCGGATGCAAATATACTTCCTAGTCATGCAGAGTGTACGAAGAACAGCGATAAGTTCAATTGCCTCACATCACCCCCACCTACCCTCTTGTGAACCGTACATACGTCCCCACCGTCACATGCCCAAAATTTCTGAGCAGGCGCATTTTTCAATGCGTTCTCATATGAGTATCTCAAGGTCTCAAGATAATCATCAGTAATATTCAAATACTCTTTCGGTTTCACACCTACTTTTTGCTACTCATTGTCAATAAGCAGCACATAGGTTTTCTATGGCAGGCGTATCTACTCGTTGCCAACGATGCGTAAACTCGAAATGCAAGAACATAGCACGCTATTGACGCTTAGATTGTTTAGATCAATACACTAATAACAATATCGAGCCACACATATCGCAACAACTATTCGGCTCAGGTAGAGGACAAATTTTAAAATTAGGCCTTCGCTATTCAAGGAAATGTTATACCAGTCCCGTCAAAATCTGCGCAGGAATACTTGAAAATATAAGATGTTCAACCCAAGAAAGCGAGACTTATAAATGCTATTCATGCGTTTTTACAACGTGCTAAATTCAAAATGAATACAAAATCCAACCTTCCCTTTAAAATGCGATGTATTTATATATTTAACGCACAAATACATTAACGACCCCCACCCAGTATTTTCGCGTTCGTGTCCGGTGTATGAATTCGCCTCGAATTCGACGCTCTTAGGTTGCCTCAATGCAGGTATATCAAGAAATTTTTTATCTAAGTATAAACTTCGATGAGAGGCAAAACTATGCAACGCTGTCGTACTGCAAAGATGAGAAAACGCTGAGTTAAGGTATTCGATTATTGCCTAATTCTTCCCTTGCCCTAATATGGGGTTGAAATCAACACCTTGTTGTTTGAAAGTACTTCACTAAATGTGCTTAGAAACAGAATTACATATCGGCCATTATCAACGATTCCTGACAATTTTAAACAAGAAGCTAAATCGTCACTCTCGTGCCAAGATTAAGTGTTCTCTTAATAGTGAAATATATTGTTCACTTTCTGCACGCATTTTCTGACATTCCAAAGTGCAGCCAGGTTTTGCGTTCTACGTAGTAATCGTAGTCACCGAGTCGGACGCGTGGCCGTGAGACTGCTCCAATATATTCAACCCCCTCTTAAACGCACATTACAGTTCTTAGTAGACTGTGATGGACTACGTTGTTAGCAATGATGGACTACGTTGTTAGCGTTGTTAGCAATATCGACCTCGGCCGTGACGCCCATGTTTGAATAGAGGCGAAATGTAAGGCGCTCGTGCACTGCGCGATATCGGTGTACAGGCACAATCCCACTTAGCGGGAACATAGCTGCGCGTGGCCGTGCATGGGCTTCAATTCTCTGTTTATCCATTAAAGAGTCTCTCTCTCTCTCTCTCTCTCTGTGCTTCACGCCGTTGCACATAACTCGGTCACGAATCACAGAGAGAGGGAGACTTTTTGTTCCTATAAATCAATCAATCAATCAATCGGTCACGAATCTATGCCGAGTAAAGTATGAGGGCGGGGACCTTGAAATGGTGCTTCGTGTCCTCCGCCATTTTGCCTGAATTTCATACTGCCTTGGGCGCAATGATGCTGAGAGCGTAAGCAGCCACGCGGAGCCGTGTTCTAGCTAAGTATGATTGACACTGTACTTTCCAGAATTCCGAGTGATCGGAATTATCTTAGGCCCTCCCCTACAGCGTTATTTGTAGCTTGAGTCGCTTGAGGCACATTAAATCTCACAAAGAGTAAGACGCGATAGTATTACCTCTTATTGCGGATGGATACCTAGATGATACCGATGAAGGAAAGAATAAAAGGAACACATTTATACGCCGATTCAAGCTGAATTTCGTAACTTAATCAAAAAAGCTTAAGCGTACTCCTTTATAGTTGATTTGCATTTCTCAATATACCTACGCAAAATGTTTTTGCGCTGTATTTTTTTTTTTTTTTTTTGACAAAAGTCTTCAGCGGGGCTCAAATGATCCTGCTGCATTTTTGTTTTTAATAATGAAGGTGCTGTGTCATTTCTCGCCACGAAAATATTTATATCACTATAAGTGTCCATCAAGCTCTGTAGTGAACGAGTAAAAAAAAAATGCTAAAAGATTGATTCTTAGCATCGAAAGAAATTAATTTACGGGATAATGTTTTTAATGTTTACCCGATTTGAATTCTTTAAAGCTACAACAGTTCTGCACAAGGTGGGGTTCACGACAAGGCGGGCATTATGTAAGAAATGCAGCATAATTATTGGACAAAGAAATAAATCGGCCGATTAATATATGTATGTTCTACTTTGAGGGGAAATATAAAATTCCGAAATCGAAGGTGGACAGCACTGAGGGTGATCCCTTTTCTTAAACTGGTTAATTCGCAGTGTAGTTGGGAATGTAGAAGGAGAAAAATGCGCATTTGAAATCTCGCTGAGTGGGCCTTCCCACATAGCATATTTATACAATGGAGTCACTGCGCTCGGTATCACGTTAACACAAACGACATCCCCATTTGATGCATGAAAAATACAAGTGGCGGCGTTCTATAAATATTTATATCGGGAAAGCCCGCTCGAGAGCTTTAAATGCCTTTTAATCATTGGCTATCTCTAACGCACTGTCGATTAAGAAAATTTGAAATCTGGGGACCTTTGATTTCAGAACAGAATATGTTCCTCGAAAGTCGAAAATAAAAAAAAAAAAAACGCCGGAGACATAGTTTTCTTTTTAAGTAAGGATAGAATCGATATGCTGTATCACAGACATATTGTCCGCCTTGCTTTACATTAAGCTTGCACGAACCGCACAGAGATACGAGCTGAAAAAATTTGTAGGTATAAGTTGAAGGAAAGTTCCGGCCATTATATGCACTTGCACAGAGATACACAAAGCGGGCATTATGTAAGCTATATATGCTTACATAATGCCCGCATAATGCCATAATACATTGCTTCAATATCGACCTTTCTTAATTTTTTACCGCAGGTCCACTAGACATGTGCTCTAGTCTCAGTTAGGTGTATTGCGTGCACAAAACACTCACGACAAAATCTAAAAGGGAGTGCCTAGAAACCCGGGTATAGGTAGCAAGCGTAAAGCTATGTCACTTCCCGTCGTGTCCGTTCTCGCTGTTAGTTTCACGAACTTCGACCTCAAAACTTTGTTCACGATGTTTATAGTGTTTCAGGGCCAGCCAGGGGTGCATCTTCAGGCGTGAAACATTCTTAACATCCCAAGAAGTGATGAGTGATGTTGCTTCGACAAGTGCAGATTGATCTACTAGGTTGCAACGGGTACCTGGCGGAGCACGTGCTACTGGCCAGCATAAGGTCACACAAGTTGCCGGAAAGGCGAACGCGTTCAGATGGCGACCAGGGCATGTCGAGAGAGTTAGGCGACGAGGTTTTCATACAATACCGGCGGTCGTAGTAGCCACTATGTGATGCCTGCGGGTTAGTAGTCGGCAGTGGTCAAGTTAGCTGGCGTGGTCGGCACCAGTTGCAGGAATCCACATGCTGAGTGGAAACTTTGGCTCGCAGCCACGCACGAGGTCGAATGCTGAACAATCGACAACTTCATGGCAGGTGAAGTAACAAAGAGGATTAACGTACAAGGTAGCTATATTCCAGTCGTGAAAATTGAATGATAGTCTTTGTCAAAAGTCTCGAAGCCAAAGGATTTTCGCTTCAGGCGAAACTTGAGCCGTCACAGCGCCATTAAAGACAAAAGGGCCAAGAAATGCCCAGTGATAGTTTCTTGCTGTGAAAAGAAATCATGTCCTAGCATTTTAAATGTGCTTTGGTCTTTAATGATGGCCTGACGGCTCCATTTCGCAGCTCAGACAAAAATTCTTTGGCTTCAGGACTTTTGAGCAGGACTGTACATTCGAAACAAATGTTTGAGAGTGCGGCTGTGCCACTTGTCAATACCGTGAATCTAAATTAACAGGCAGTAATGTCTTGGAGAAGGTTTGAAGAAGGGCGTAATAATAAGGCACGGATAAGAAGAAAACCGACGTTAGTGTACTGCCGGCAGAATGTGCTCGCGATTGCATAGCTGGACGGACAAGTTGGTCACGCGCAAAACTCTCACCTGTTCTCACCGTCACCGTGAACGTCATTCATTGCAATGTTACGCGGTTACTCTACACGTAGAATGTTAATATAGTGTCAGGACGTGGAAGAAAAGACTAAGAGGTAGGTAGAAATTATAAAATGCGTTCTTTGAACGCATATTAATCGAATATCGCTTTTTGAGAGCTTAGGAAGGAGACGTATCTTACAGACCAAGACCAAAAAAAAAAATAAATACTGATGTGTATAACTCACCAAATAAAACTATGGGGGACACCTAAGTTCCACTTTTAAAGGTATGACGCGGTAACAGGGGGTGGTGAAGGGTGGCAGCTCCTGGCCCTACTGGGCTGGGACAGTAGGTCAACGCCGCGTGCGGCGGGGGATAGCCAACCAGTGAATTTGTATCTGTTGTGGGCCGTCATTGCACCCGCCACCGCTTAGGTGGTAGACGACGGCTGTTGCGGCGCGCGTCTTTCTCTCTCTCTCTTTTTTTTCTTCTCTACTTCCTCTATTCCGTCCGCACGAGGCAACGGAGGTGGCTCAGCTACAGAGCCAGTAGCAGGCCAGTGCGTTTTGTTTTCCTTCTTCCTACAGCCAGAACAAAACAACTTTAATCAACAAATTTAATCAAGCCGTATAAAAGTGTCTACGTAGCCTAGGGGCAAAAATGAGTGCAAGGATCCTGGCATGCTGATTCGATTATCACCTCCCGCCCCCCATATGAAAGAAGAGGCCCTAGTAGGCAGCATCTGTTAACATAACGTCAGGCGACATTACACGCAATCACTATGCGGTCATGTCAGCTGCCAGCTACCACCTGCCAGCGCCATATTGCGAAAACACTACTACTCCAGGTTTCGAGCCTTCAACGTAGCGCGGCTGTACCCACGTCTTACACACGTGACGCTGTGACGTCACACACCACGTCACACTATGCTTAGAGCTGGGCTACCAACTCAAGCGGTCGGCGTGGCGCGGTCGGTTCTCTCGTTTCACAAGGGACGGTTATGTCAGAATCAGCCTGCTAGGACCCTAGCATTCACGTTTCCCTTATAGGCCACTAAGGCAGGTTCATAAGGCATGGTTAAAGCGGAGCTTTATATGTAGCCTGAGGAAGAAGAAAAAGAGAAGAAGAACGCTCGGTCACCCGCAGCTAATGCTTTCACTCAATATTTGGTTCAGCAGCGTTGAACTCTTGTAATTTTTTTCTCACAATGACGACGCCAAACTTTCGCATGAAAGGGCGATTTCACGCTGTCGGAATAAAAGAAATGCTAGAAAAGGAAAGTAATAAAGGATTAATAAATGTCAGAAAGGATAAAAACTTGGGACACACATAGGCTCCACCTTTGAGGATATGACTCGTAGCGTTAAGAACTGTCGTTTCTTGGCACCACTAGCGATTCCTCGACCATGTGCACGTTTTTTCTACCATTTTCCTACCCATAATCATTAGCACAAGCTCGCAACCGACCATTTTGTTATGAAGAACCACCTGGGATAGATATAAAGTTAATTAGGGCTAATTAATTCTAGTTAGGCTAGTTATTTAAAGTTAATTAATTCCTTTGCTTTTGGTGTCTTCGTGATTGGAAAAGCATTTAAAGAACGTTTTGGAATAAAAATTCAGTTGCGAGTCAGCGCTTGTGTTGTGTGTTACTTCGTTCGTCTCGTTTTCCCGCTCTTTCACTATGAATAGATATAAAGTCGGTGCGATAGCCAAGGTGTGCGAACGCACATGCGCGGCTTTGGGGCAGTGCGCTTAACTCAAGATACAAAGGCCGTGGAATGTTCGATTCCGGCCCTGCTCTCCCATTTCAGTTGCGAAGCCGTAGTTGGCATCGCCAGCCAAGTCGGCCATGTGAGCTGGTCTCCTGACACACCGTAACAGGGCGAGTAGTGTGGACACCTGCTAGCTATAACTTTCAAGAGTCATCCCCGTGATTTTTCGCTCCAAACTCTCACAACGCTAAAGCTGGTTTTTCTAGAGGATGAGGCCTTTAACACACCCGCATTTAAAACGAATCGAAGAAAGGTTGTAAGAAAACAAAACAAAAAAATGAAAAACACGAACACAAATAGATAGCAGCGAGGAAATGAAGAAAGGTACGGAAAAGGCGATATAATAATGCAGTGTACAAAAGGGGTTAAAAAAGAAGGAACAGGATGATGAGCAGCGACGCAAAACATAGAAAATAACAGAAAAAGAAGAAAGAGACGACAGAAGTAAGCAAGAAAGAAGAAGAGAGATGGAAACAAGTAAGGCGTAGTTGTAGAAAGGAAGAAAGAAGGAACACAAGAAAAGAACAAATGTTAGAAAAAGTGAAAGAAGCGCCTAAAAAGTAGAAATTAAAAGAAAACGAAAAGAAAAAAGAAGGCAAGAACGAGATGAACTCAAAAACAAAAAACGAGGCTAAAACATGTAGGGCGGTCAATTTGATCTGTGTGGAGGAAATGCGAAAGCATACACGCCTCTCGGACTGCGCTCATATAGTAATGTGGAGCACAATTTATGCATTAGTTTTATTCAGGAGTTTCGCTATATCCATGTTTCACTGTACGTGTGTTTCTCGTTATCTGAGCCATTAGTCTCTCCCACCTCTCCAGTACAACAGGAAAGCGAACGTTTCCCTCCCGTCATTTTGCCACTTGTCAAGTGTGGCAGATCGCCCTTTCGTGCACTAGCCGTTTCAAGTGCAGGTGGCAGGGGCTCTGAACACATGGCCTAATTTTCACCTTCATACAACTACTAATGCTTTCGCACTGAAAGAAAGATATGAAGAATGTCGGCAAAGAACATCTTAGAACTTTAGTACGTTCTTCTAACATTAAAGCCTTAGCAGAAGGGTGGTTGTTTCAACCATGATTAGAGGGGAACACGTGCCAAAATTGCGAAAAGAAAGAAAAGAATAAAAAGAGGAAGAAAGAGCAAAGCGAAGCACCATTATCGAGAATCAGCTAAAGCTGCACGTCACCAACATTCTCCGATAGTTGTTTTGTCATTTTTAACTTGTCCTTCCAGTAGCAGCTGATAACTGCAAAGTTCTTCATTTTAGACGCTTTTGTGAGGCGCAGTATAGGGTTGGCATAACCCGTCTCCTTTCCGTCCACGGTAACCCCCCAGATAAGCTCTTTATTAGCTCGGCTTGGGCAACAGCGCGACCCAGTAAAAAGTATTCCGCACAACTTCGCAGCTGGGGCATTATATACCGTAGCGCAAACTTGTGTCGCACGGTCTGTCTGCCACGCGCGAGACATCATCAGCACCATAGTGAAAAAAAAAAAAAAAAAAAGGAGACAACCACCCTATATTTTGGACTATTCGTTTCTGCCCTATTTGTCAGGCACAGAGGAGTTGTGTTCTTTATTGGGGCTTCGCCAGTGTCGCCAGGCTGATTGTGCGCACGTGGCATCGGTCGATTGCAGGATGGTATTGATGGCAATTTAAAAATATGTTCGTTTCCAGCGGTGAAGGGGTGGTCGCTCGGCGAAGCCAACGACCAGCAGCTATCTAGAAATCGAGGCGAAACCCATCCACGCGTAAAATTTGCGAAGTCTCTCCACGAAGATAACCGTGCAACATGCAACCTCGTAGATATGAATTTGACGCATGCATATTCAGCAGCTCAGCTAGTTGCAGCATGTATCGCCTTTTGCTACAAATTCGACCACACCGACACTTTTTTTTGTTTCCTTTTTGTTTTATAATAAAATGCGCGTGCAATTATATCGAAAGACGAGTCGTGTGATGTGTTACTCTGGCTTTAATGATCGCGACTAAAGAATGAAATTTTAGCCCTCAATAAAAAAAAACTAATAGGAGTGCTCTTATCCTACAAGCCACTATCAACTCCAGAGTAGGTCGTGTTGATCATTTACAGCCTAATTAGCGTAAATTAAGTACACTGTGACATTCATTTAGTTATCTGTACTATTGCCTTATTGCCAACAGCTACCTGTACTTCCAGTGAAATGTTCAGTACCCTTGTATTTCTCAAGCAAACTTCTACGTCACCTAAAATTCTGTCGTAGTTCTCCCTCTTCAGGGAATGAGAAACGTGTTGCAAAAAAATTTACTTTTATCTCTTCTTAATAATTGAGAATGTCTGTCTTTTAACGCGGCAGCGTGAAAAGCAGCGCTCTGCTGAATATACGGCGTTCTCGGCGATATGCGCGAAAACTCGCGGGTACGGATCTGGCAGGTGGTAGTTGGCAGGTAGCACGACTGGGCACTGATTTGTCGTCGAGTTGTGTGACGTCACAACACCATATTTGAAAGGAGGAGCTGCCAACTGGAGCTTCTCCTTCGATATAAGAGAGTGGGATAAAGATCGAACCTTCCAGGTCCCTATAGGAAGGAGCAAGACACGGTACTCCTAGGCCACGCGAAACGTCCGTAAAGCTTAGAGTCACTCGATAATTTTCAGAGTACCACGAGGGTCCCATCGCGTGCAGGCAACCATCACCGGTGCGACCATAAAGCTTCCAACTGCTCGGGGTGCGCCTCTGGCCCGCCTATATTCAAGTCAAACGCATAGGACATCTTGAAAGGAGCGTAGGCATTTGCCTGTGCATTGCCTTGAAGACCACCGCAGCCACTTTAGAAACAGTGGATTTTTCGAACTGTGAACGGTAAGCTTGTATGAAAGGCTGAGCGGCAGTCTGCATGCGAATCATTCCAGTCCTGCCAAAGAACTCTATTGATTAATCCGACACTTTGTTATTCTGATGTGATTTTCGTGTTATTGTAATCATTCGCACTTTCTTGCATTCCTCGATTACCACCGAAAGTGGTCACATTGGGTGATTCTCTATGACGATGCGAACTAACTGTACGTCGTCGTGCGCGCGCACACTTTGACGCATACTCACTCGTGCTTGCTTGTTTCACGTCTTTATTGACGCAGAATAGAAGTTATGTACAGAGAAGGACCGTTTCAGGGAGGTGATTTTGTGCCGGCTCCATATTGGGCATAAACACATGACGCACAATTTTTTACTTACAAAAGAGCAAGAACCTCGATGCGGAAAATGTGGAAGTGAGCCCACCGTGAACCGCATTTTGAGCTCGTGCAAAGAATTTTAACGGTTTAAAAAAAAAAAAAAACAGTTTGCTCCATTCTACCATGAGCACATCCCATTCCACCCCTGTTTACTGTTAGGAGACAACCCACTTGTTAAAATTTCATGTTTTTATTTTTCTAAAGAATTAAGGATCCTGAACACTTTTCGCTTTCATTCATAAAAGAAACTCGGCAACCTTCCGTTTGGTGCATGATGGCCTTGTTGTCCGTATACCAAAAAACACAACACAACGCAATCAAAATCATTGTCATTAATCATTACCACTCATCGCTAAGCATTGTTACTCGTTTCCAGTTGGTTGCGATCATTCAAGTCGTCGTTTGACGTATTTATCCTTTCGTAGTGATGATGAGTCATGCCTGGTCATTCTACTCATTACCACTCATAGCTAAGCATTTGTATTCATTTTTAATCAGTTGCAGTCATTTCAAGACGTCGTTTTAAATATTGGTTGTTTCGTAGTCATAATGAGCCATTCCTAGTCACTGTAGTTATTATCACTCATGTTAAAGTATTTTACTCATTTCCAATCAGTTGCGGTCATTACAAGTCATAGTTTGTCATATTGGTAATTTCGTTGTCATTAGCAATCATTACAAGTCATGCCTAGTCATTTTACTCATTCCCAATCATATGCAGTCATCTATAGTCGTCGTTTGACATATTTGTTGTTTCGTAGTCATGATGAGTCATATCAGCTCATTGTGGTCATTACCACTAATACCTAAGCATTTGAGTCATTTCCAATCAGCTGTGGTCATTACAAGTCATCGTTTGGTGTACTGGTCATTTTGTAGTCCTGGATAGTCATGATGAGCCATGCCTAGTCACTGTAGTCATTAGCATTCATCGCAGAGCATTTTTACTCATCTACAAACAGTTGCAATCACTACAAGTCGGAGTTTGACATACTGGTCATTACAAGTCATTAATAATCATCATTTTAGTCATTAACTATATCGATGTCTATAACTTTTATTCATTACCTGTCACCATCAATCGTTTTCATTCTTAATCTCCCTCCTCACTCGTCCGCTATTTCCGAGCGACACAATAGCGCACAGATTCGCCGCACAGATCCCGCGCACACATTTTCGCTAAGCGAGCTAGCCTAGAATGGCTTTCGCCTTAAAAATCTTTCCGGACTCATGAAGGTTGCTGCAGCCGAAGACTCTGTAGCCCGGCATTTTACCACTAAGTACTTCTTACAATAAAAAAAGAACTCCGAGCAACAAACCCCGACGAGAAATACAGCAATCTCCGCATAAGCGCTGCGAAGAAAGGCGCCCACGCTGTGACAGTTTGGAAGCTCGATGACGAAAGTGGGCGCGGCGCACCACGTGACCCATGATGACCAATCGGTGACGCAGCGGCGCGGGGAAAAGAATCGCGGAGCTCTGAAAATTATCGAGTGACTCTAGTGAGGCTTGGTTAAAGCTGCCTTCTATTGGCAGAATTCGAAAGCAGAATTCGGTTTATCGCATCTCTTCCTTCGTCGCCGTATTGCTACGTTTTTGCTTATTTCATCAGTTCTTTTCACAATTCACTCGGACTCCCACCCTTCATTGTCCCGCCAGTCTTTATATCACACCTCACGCGTCATCCATTTCAAGTTTCCAAATCACGCGCCCGCACAGTCACCTTTAAGACTTCATTTCGTTCTCTTACTGGTGTAGACTGGAACGACCCAACCGACGACATCGCTGCCATGAAATGCTCGTCCACTTTCCTTAACAATGCAGCAAACTACCTTTCGCCGTGTTAACGCTTGCTGTTCATAACACTTGTTCCCGCCACTTATGTAATACCCCTTCGCGGGTGTTTAAGATATATAAATGAAGTGAAATGATGGATTTCGTGAAGGCGTTCACATAACTGAATAGATTACGACTACGCGCCAATGAATATATCTAAGACAATAAATGCACAACTTTAGAGATTAGTGATTGAACGAGTGGCAAAGCGCGTGTACGCTTGCGAGGAACCGCAAGAGGGCCCACAGATGGAAGCCAAGAACGCCATTGTCTCATCCTATAAATGTGGAGCATAGTCACCCATCCCATCCTCCACCGAGTTTCGCTTGTTATTGTTTGTTAGTTGCCAAGAGAACCCACTCCTCCTTCATACTATTAACCACTCACAACTGGCTCACGCCATCTTTAGTATATTGATGTCCTAATTATTGCATGATTTATAATAATAAATGAGCTGGAGGCAACGCAGGTTCGTTGAGATTAGGCTGCAAACTTTTATTCTCTTGAAGATATATGTTAAACATTAGAAAGACGATGCAACAGCTATTAATGAAAGGGAAATGTCAACTTTCGCGCGTACTTAAAAATGGCATTGCAGATGTAAAACGCGAGAAGGACGCCATTTACACAACAAGTAACAAGTTAGAATACGAACCCCTAAAAAGGCGTCTGAAGCTGCTGAACCGAAATACAAGTTGATCACCTCTTATGAGAAAATTGGCCGAAATTAACTGATGTAAAAGCGGAATACCTGTGCTTTTTTTTCCACATTGGTGAACACGATTCCCTCTGAAAATATTTTCACGTGCAACAAAACATTTATCGTTAATATACTCAAGTTTAACCTAATATCATCGAGAGAAATATTCCGCATGCTGTAATTCATGCCTTAGAATATTTGTGCTTTGCGTAACCAATGTTTCTTTCGTATATTTCACCTCGCAAAACCAATATTGCGCATAAATATACAAATTAGAGATTTTCATAATATTTCCGGGGAACTGAATAATTTCAAATAATATAGTTATCGAAACCCGAACCTGCGTTTTCACAACGATATTCAACACTGGTAGCCGTAGCTGTACGTTGCATCTACATCAAGCAGTAACTAGTACGCCATCGATTGCTAAGTATGATGATCAGAGTTACACACGTCGTGACTTTCTGAAGCACAATTCGCAATAACGCAAGGTATGCAATGGGAACAAATCCGATCAGGCCGCTAAGTGCTACTCATCTCCCCTCCCCCTTCAACCCTCATTTATTCTTATGGTACACCAAGCATATTATGAACGCTTGAAGCTGCCGAAGCAGACTAAATGCCCTTTGTATCAGAATCAACAACAGCTCAATTGTGAGGGGAAAAAAGTGAGAACAATTTTGCCTGTAAAGCGTGTTTCACCAATAAAAGACAATTAGTGTGGGAAAGCTAGTTTTGTAAACCAAAGCCACTGGTTGCGATGCGCTGCGACTGAAAGGTTAAAGTGAAAGTCATTGCGTTCTGGTACAAATCAAGGCCAACCGGGGACAGCAGTGCGTGAAACATTCCTGCAGACAGTTGGTGGTGAGCAGGGCTAAAAAATATTGCTAACGACGCGTTTGATGTTACGTACGACGTTATTGCCACTTACGCATCTCTTTTTCTTTTTTTAGCTTGAGCTGCTTCGTCGGACTGGCTCGCCGAGGCACGCGTCCGTGCGTCAGAAACAGCTTTAGGTCGTCTTTATTTCTTAGGTTTTCTAAGATCTCGGCAGAAACTAGTAAACATCCAATTAGTCCACTTTGATTGGTCTGTGAACACTTTTACCTCACTAAGCTTCTCTTTTAATGTCGAGACTGCTTTTCTTTTTTTTTATCTTCGAGGAATGACAATACATCTCTAATGTGCATGGTGTTCACTCTATCCCTACACCGCGAAAGCTTGTCTGCAAAACATCAACTGTGCAGGTCAGTGACTCACAAACAGGCCCTTTTACCTAATTAATTCAATTTGTATCTATTTCCATTCTGCCTAATTGCTCCACGACTATGTCCAACTTCATGACTGATAGCCGCGAGGCGTGTTTCAAGAACTTAAAAATCAAAATTGTAGATATTGACCTAATATCGACGAGACAACCACACGGCGCGTCCTTGGTCCGCGGCCCATTTATCCTGCGCCTAAATTTTTCCCGAGGTAAGACATGCTAGGAAGAGCTACCACCGACTGACGGTAGCTCTCAGCAGGCCGCACTTCGAAATGCGGCACTTTTCTGCCTTTATCTCTACTCTTTGCCAACTCCGAAGCAGTCCCAATATATTCATCTCCTTCTTCCGCCTCCTTCTCCTCCTCGACGCCCACGCTCCCCTTCTCAGACGCTTCTTCGGCTGTGGAGAGGGCGCCACCAGGATCCCCCTCACGCCCCTTGGTTCGAGAGGCTCCTCTGCCCTGGGGCTCATTTGCATGGAGTGCGTTTGATTTGCATGCGCAAACATGCCACGGTTGGCACGCGTTGGGAATTGCCTCGACCTGGCGCCGCCGCTTCTGCTGCAATGTGCAGACCCCTGCCTGCCCTCATCACAAACGCCCGTTGCCGCCGCAGGTTTCTCCCCTTCGCTTTCCCTATCCTCCCTAGCGCCCTCCCTACTTCCCTCTCGCTGTCCGTCTGCCTGCTTAGGCATCATCGTCTTTCAATTGTCGTTGCTGTATTTCGATTCCTCTTTTTCTTTTTTTTTTTTTTCTAAAAATTACGCCACATTCTTATTTAAATTTTCTGTTTTTTTTTTCTTCCGACCTTCTAGCACGCCTTACGGGGCACTTACGGAGTCGTGCTCGAAGGGTTTGAGCGATGTGCAGACGACGCCGCGAGACACGAAGCTTTAGAGACGGCGGTCAGGCGTCGCTCGTCTCCTGCATCGTGCTGAATGCGCTAGTGGGTAGAAGGATCGGAGAAGTCAACGGAGGGAAAATGAATGCTGAAGGAAAAGGCGAGCTGCGTTTCGTCGCTTGATATTTCTTCGTGTCTCGGGGATCTCGATCATAGCGATTGATGTGTTCGGGAAACGACGCGCCGTGTCTGAACCTTGTTGTTTAGTTTCAATGGAGATAACTATGATTGTCCGAGTATCTCCCACGGGTCAACTACTTGGAACTTGCCGTCTCTTGTAAGGACAAGCAATCTTGTTTAGGAGCAGTCGATTTAAGGGAATTGTTAAGAATGTAAAATGTGTTGCGGTGTGGTGCTGCAGAACATCATTGGGAGGAGGCGATACGTGAACACACACGGATGTACTATTCGCAGCTGGAGTAGGGCATGGCTATTTGAAGTTCAGAAGGAAAGGCTTTTGTCAAACAATAAATATGTCGAGGGGACCGGGAAGATGAAAAGAACTGCAACACTTGCATACTTTCTCTGAACGACCTCACAGCATGATTCTACATTCCTACAACGCTCTCTGCTTGAAACCGAAACTCGGAATTGGTAGCGAATAATATTTTTAAATTAAGTGAAAGCAACATCATTGGTCTGAAAGAACGGGGCCATTCCAGTGATCCGGTGGATGATAAAAAGAAACGTTATCAAGGGTTTCTGAGCGGCAGATGTGTAAAAGTGCAAAGAAAATGGGCTACATTAATGTCGTAGATTTTCCCTCATGACTACGATTATGACCCAAATATATTTTTCAAGTTTAGAACTCTTTTATTTTCCTCAGAGTGGGCTTAAACTAAGCATCACAATTTAAGCCTCATGACTATGAAGGGTATAATCCAGGCACCTGATTGCCTGCTCCAAAAATGCCGAACTACTTCATTTAACTTCCATATCATTGATTAGTTTTTTATAGTTGATCACCATCGATCCAGTGACCCTCATAGGAGGCAACTCACCTCTCACACTGATTTCCTACTAAACCTGTCCTATACCAGCTGACACCAACCTATCAACTCATAATTCTTAATCTCGTTTGTCACGCGTTCTTCGCAAACCCTCTGGGACCATCAACTATCACTTATCTATACATGGCGTATTATAATCATGCCCATTGATACTTCCTTATTTCACATTGGATATTTCTTACTAAGCTCCACTGCGTAATTCACACTGCCGACTTTCAGCCCCATAACAAAGCTCGCTGCGCAGTAAGTGCTTATTTTCAAGCCCTTTCTCTAGTATCAAGATTTATGCTTCACGGGATGCCGCAGGATACTTCTCTGCTGGTTTGTGTCGTATCCATAGCCGAATCGTTTTGCCTTGGCGGTGTCGGCGCCGCTACCTAGCGAGTAATGAAAATAGGTGTTCTCCACGTGCAGTGCGAACGATCGCCCAACAGCCATGCTGTGTATGACTTCAGAGCAGACCACACGCAGGAACAGCACACAACGGCACTCTGCGACGACCAGACTCGCTCGAGGATAAGGGGTTCAGCTTGGAGCGCCGTCGCCGTTCTGACCAACAGCGCGCATCGAGTTCCCATACCGAGGCATAGCGCATGCATTAGTGACGGTCGACAGCGTGAAGCCGATGCGCTCCGGGGCACGCAAGACGCTAAATTATGGGCTTTTTTTCACGTCCCAAACCACGCGTTCGTCGCTGCTTCAGGGATCGACCGACCAAGCGAACAGAAGAGGAGAAGAGGCTTCATTACACGAGGCTAGCAGATGAAGAAAGCATCTATTGGCAGACATTCTAGCTTTCAGCATTCCTAATTAAGCTTCACTGATGCTGGTGACAATGGGTGCTGATAATTATAACGGCATTCTTATCGTAATCGTGACAATAACAAGAATATTGTACGGTAACTATGGCGAATATGATTATTGTGCTCTAGGGCTGTTCATGTTTCACTGAAATGCCACCAGGTAGCACAGTCTGAGTGCCGCCAATATCGTACACAGTGTATTTCAGCAAATATACTTGTAATTGGGAAAAAAGTGATTACGTTAGGATCCTGCGCGAAAATGTTATTAAAGATGCTCTAATATTTCTACATGCTGCAAACTATAACTTGTAAACTGATTCCTGCCGTGACAAAACCTGTTCTCATATCCCTAAGAATTCAATTGGTTTCGTCAAGCATTCCCAATATGTGCGGTAATTTTGACATTTAATGCCGCGTGCAATGCGGCGTAAGCTGGAAAAGAAAAGTGCTCCCTTTTTCGAACTTTTTGGGGCTTGAGTCTGTGGACAATGCTGTAACATTGTCAAGGCAAACAGCGCTATGTTTGCTCGTGCTGCGGCAGTTGACACAACATGGCCGCAACCTGAATGGGTTTCGAAGCGATTTGATTATACAGCGTTTGATATTAAAATTTTGCAGCACTTCACAATTAAACTTCAAATCCGTGGCATTAGTCAAGGCAGTCACGAGAGCTGAGAAGTGGTTTTAATCCTTGACGCCTTTTTTTTATATCTATAAATCTAGCCGAATTCCTTTAAAATTAAACCGAACTATTTAACTACTTAAACCGAATAAAGAGACAAACTCAGCCGGAAGAAGCTGGGAACGTACACAAGTAACCGAATATCCATATTAGGAACTGTTTAGTTTCGCGAACCCAGAAAGATAAATATTCGTATCAGTTACTTCAGGACGCCGGAAAAAAAATATTTCATGTGTCTCTTGAATTCTTAGAATAATTTTGCCTTGGTAATAATGACGATTTGCTTGCTTCCACTTTATATAAAAATAAAAATACTATGGAGCTGGCCCAAACATAGTGCGTGTAACAAGTCGCAACGTTACGATTAGTAGAAATAAACAATACTGGAGCAGCATCAGAAATTTAAAAAATATCGTTCTTTTGTTATGTTTTTGCCATCAGCAGCGACGTCAGAAGTACAGCTCCAGGTCATATATGTTAAGCGCATATTGAGCGTATATATATCGAACGGCCAACTCCGGCCAACGGGAGGAATCCGGTACTGCGGTGCGTTCCAGGAACCAACGGACGATTGGGAAGGGATTTTATGTATATCGACGACAAGGCCTGTCTTTTTTTTACAACGCGCCGATCCAAGACGACCGAAAAGAAGTTTCGCTACTGAGACGTGGGCTAAGGAAGGAGGCAACCAATTCCTACCCCTCCCATTTTATGCATTACCTTTTTAATTGCGAACGCGTACTTCAGTCCTGGAGCATCAATGGACAAGAAGTGGAAGCTGTGACAGATTTTCTCTTCTTGGGCTCCAAGATTATCTCGGAAGGAGACTGTAGCCATGAAATTAGGAGACGCCTGCTTCTGGGAAAGAGAGCAATGGTTGGCCTTGACCGCCTGATAAAGAGCAGAGACATTAGAGAGATTTAGCCCACCGTGATCCGCGATCCGCTACAGTGATCCGCCACCGCGCGTTCCACTGCGCATGCTCAGATCCCCTTGGCGCCGATAGATGGCGCCACATACTGGATGTTGGCACACAGACCTGCCGCATCGGAACCAATCAGCTTGTGCCCCCCGCCCACGAGCGGTAGACGGCCACGGTGGCGGATCGCGGATCACGGTATGCTAAATCTCTCTATTAGTCTGCCAACCAAGATCCGTATAACTCGTGCTATGGTCTTTCCAGTTGTAATGTATGGATGTGAGAGTTGGACTGTGAAAAAGGCTGACCGCCGAAGAATGGACGCGTTTGAATTGTGGTGCTGGCGAAGACTCTTGAGAGTTCCTTGGACTGCCAGAAGACCAAATCAGTCGATATTGTCGACCATAAACCATGACTGCTCATTGGAGGGTCAAATTCTAAAGCTCAGCTACTTTGGTCATCTAAGAAGAGAGGAGTCGCTGGAGAAAGATTTGACGTTGGGAAAGGTTGAGGGTCGCCGGTGAAGGGGTAGGCAGCGAACGCGATGGTTAGATGGCATCCTCGAGGCACTGCAGATGAAGTTATGTGATGTTAGGAAAATAGTGAGAGACCGGAAAGCGTGGCGTGACATGGTCCATAGGGTCACGAAGAGTCGGACACGACTGAACGACTGAACTGACTGACTTCAGAATAAACAAATATTTCACAAATTCATCCGAGCTAGAGGCATCGAAGAGAGAAGTGCTTGCAATTTGAATAGAATATGGTACTCTACAGTTAAACAAAGACGTTACAACAAGGCCTTATCATACTACATTCAGTAAGAACTCGAATGAACCTCATTAGTTTGACGAAAGTTTAAGAAAAGAAAGGGCACACGGCGAGTGCTATCAGCAAGTGGAATGTTATTGTACATTGAAAAAGAATAAAAAACACTGGTTATAGACAATCAGGATCTTAAGCACTAGAGACAACGGTCGAAGCATCAATACGAAAGTGTCTTTTCTTTGCTAGGTAGATACTAGTATTCTCATCGATAGCATTCAGCTAGCGCATCATTGTCCCCTTTTTTTATTGTCTCGTTTTCTTTTAAACCCTTTGATAAATGAAAAGTGAAAATCGGTTATTTCTTTATCATCATGCCAAATCATCAGATATGGGATCTCGGTAGGGCCATTATACTCATTAAAGGATAATTCTGCCCTATCTGAATGGAAAATTCATTCTTAGCTTTTGGTTGCGTTTGTGTCGTCTTTTATATGAGCTGCGCAATTCCACCGAATAACATTTTTTTTTCTTTTATTTCTTCATATCTCCTTTTTAACCTCGAGAATCCGTCTAAAAGATCTACGTTCCATTTTTTTATTCCTCTTGGTTTATTGTCGTGATATTCCGAGATTTAAAACCACCATTATCCTGGATATGAATGTCTTTACTTCTTTCGCATTAGTATAAGGCTGTAACTGGAATGGCGGAAAAAGAAAAAGAAGTATTTCGCGACGGTTGTTTCTTTACGATCTTTTACTAACATTCAGTATTGCGCAGCCACTATGACCGAAGGGGCACGCTTAGAAATAAGTCGGCAAAATAAAGCTTTCTTAGTAGCATTCCGAATTTTGGAGCAAAATTCTTACCAAGCTTCATTATCTTACAAAGCGTTTTTAGTATTTTCTATTTGTCTTTACTGTGGCTGTCTAATCGAAAAATACCGATCAAGGAATGAACGAGATACGGGAAGTGCGACATTCAGCACGCACGTTAGGCGAGCCGAAGTGGTAATTTTATTTGCCAAGGGGAATATTATCTTGCCAACAAATGTATGGCCCTTTATACAAACCATTTTTTATGTAGTTGTAGATATATGAGTCTCAAATTCTCACATAATTTTCATTATACGCCTCTCACTGCTGCGAGACAAGAGACGTATTGAAATAAATTCGGGTCGTACTTACACGTTTCTGTACAAGCTGCTACATGAGACAGCCAGGTTTTTGGCGAAGTAGCAAAGCCTATATTTCCTTTTGAAAATTTCAAATCGCCTAAAATCCTCATTGGCGTCATTGGTACTCCTGTGAATTGAAAAGCGTTGATTCACATTAAAAGCTTGTCATTTCGGCCATAGTGTAGTTTCTTTACTGGAGCTTACGCCACTCATTAAGCCTATGTGACCAATACTACCAATCTAAACGACTCACGTCGTCATTATTATGACTTGGAACTCACAGATTTAAGCGTGTGTTACTGAAGACACTGTCTTTCTCCAAAAATATTAAAATAGAACGTCTGAACATTCATGATGCTCAAACAACAGGTCCACGGTGGTTAAACTGGAGTTGTCGGAAACAAATTAGATGATAACTAAGCAGAATAGCTCTTTTTCAGCCAACTCTAAGGGCTCTTTTGATAGCTGCTTACATAAAATGTGGTCCTAGAGTACGGCGAAAATTTACTAACTGCTCACTACTACTCTGACATTTCTCCTTCTTCAACCATTCAATTAGCGTTGGGATCTGCTAGCACTCACACCTCGCTGTTCACCCCCATGGTTACTACGAAACAATGCCGCACTTGATACCATTTAGATGTAGTTCATTACAGATAGATCCTAAATCTTCCCTCTCATCTTTTTTCTCCTTCACAAATATTCTATCATCATGGCGTGCGGAGAAAGCAAGGGTAGAAAACGAGCAAGAAGTGCATTCCAGTGCGCCGCTCATTTTTGCAATCACCGAAACGAGCACCTCATTATCATTCGATTGCTAGAATAAGTCTAGACATTTACGTAGGTGAAAAACTCATTGCCCGTGCGAGAGAAAAAGAAAAAGCGCCTATTTTTCCGCTAGTTGCTCACGAGCGACCCAGGGCTGGTAGATGACACTTCCGGTATAATTAGCCGCGTCCATTTCGCATTTCCCGCAATGGTGCGGCTTTCTTTTGCTGCCCCCAAACCCACATCACCGCCTTGTTGCAAACGCACAAAGCAAAGCACACCACCAAGTGAAGACGGTACCCGTGCTAAGCGAGGGGTAAAAACTGGCACCCAAGATAAAACGCAAAACATGCTAGACTGAAGGAAAGGCGACGTGTGTCTGCAGTAGACGGCCAGGAAAACGCTCCCCCCTTCTCCCTTCGCTTAAAACGCCAGCGAAGCAAGCGGGCCTCGGGTTAGGGGGAAAAGGGCACAATCTACCCTAGGGGCCGGCCGGGGGAACCCAAGAGGAAGGAAGGTAGGGAGGAGGGAGGAGTGGGTGGTGGAATGGTTTGGAAAGATCCAACGCCGAGACGAAGCGCGCCGGCGGGGCAGGATGCGGCTGCACCGGGATGTGGAAGATGAGGGAAGGGAGCCTGCTTGCTGGCGGATGATAGAAGGATGGAAGGAAATGGCGGGAGAAAGAGGAGAGAGAGAGAGGAAGAAGGGGGGCGTGGACCGTGCTCAGCTGTACGTGCGTAATTGGAGGGTCTGAGGGCGAGCTTGCAGCCGCCACCGCTCAGGGAGTCATCCATCAACGCGATGGAAATGCGCCCGCCGCCGCGCGTACCCTGCTACACCCCCCCCCCCCCCCCACACACACACACACACGCAGTCGACGCGGCTCCCTACACTCGCCCTTTCTACCTCTTCCTAGACCTTCCTTCTCCCCCCCCCCCCCCCCCCTTCCTACACGCACACACTTTCCATCCCCCTCCCTTGGCAACCCCCTTCGAGTGTGCTAGAGCTCGCCTGCCTGCCTTCGATCCCTTGGTGGCCGAGGCCGCTGGCAGGCGCGCAACGAGCCTTCTCCGCACAGCACGGCACACCGAGCCGCTGCTTGCCTGCCTGCCAGCCTGCAAGTGCGCTTTCCCTGATAACCCACCCGCGCGCCGCCGCCGTCGTCGTTGCCGCCAAAGGGCTGCTTCACTGCAGGTCTTGGCTGCGCTGCCGGCAAGCGCTGTTGAAGGCTCGCCCGCCTGCTGGCGTCTTTTCCTTTCTGTTTATTTTTGTTTTTATTCTCCCCGCTTCTCCTCCTACTGGGTCGCCGTGTTGTCGTGCGCGTGCGTGTGTGTTTGTGCGAGTGTTTGGGGGCTTGGGGTGCAGGCGTCGTTGAGCTTTGATCTTGCTATGTTTGTTTGCCCCAAACCCGCACGCACACGCACTCTCTGTTAGGGTCCTGGAAAGAGCAGCAGCGGCAGCTCTGGTAGCCTCCCTTCTCGTAGTGCGTGCTTCCGTTTAGTTCCTTCCTGCACTCTCTTTCCTTGGAGAGGTTTGCTTTCTCTCGTAGAGCCTCGTGGGAGGAAATAGCGCCAAAACAGAAGTAAATGGCCCAAGACCGTACGTAGCGCGCGATTCTAGTGCTTTTGCGTGCAATATGGGACAAAGGGCATTAATGCTTCGGAATAGACAGTTTACACTTATTTTCGAGTCAACTGTCCGGCATTTTTTAGCGCTTACGTTTAATTGTGGCTGGGTTGTTTTCACTTTTCTATTTTTTTAATACTGAAGGATACAAAAGCACCCCACCAGTATTTTATTGTTTTATAGAATACGTGCTTTCCGTGGTGACACCTGTCACTCTAGTCTAGAGATGGTGTCCACGCTCATTCTACTTAAATTCGATATTACCACGTGAGTCAATTAGTAGTTCCCCAGCAATGCGATGTCTTCAGAGTATGACTCTAAAGGGGTGCTAATCAATGTGTGGCCTATTTTTATATCGTTATCTGCAAATTTTATAGCATTAAAGTTAAAAATTGCTAATATTAATTTTTCGCGGGGGTCAAGTGGATGCAACTAGCACAGAACCGGGTTAAGTGGAGAAATATGGGAAAGGCCTTCGCCCTGCAGTGGGTATAGTCAGGCTGATGATGATGATGATAAATATTAATTTTTGAGTAAACAGCAACTTAAAGCATTTTGATAATCAAGGTGCGCGTACGAGATTTATTTCAAACCTATTCAATGTGCTCTACATGTGGCAGCTTCAACTCTCGTTTTCTCTTCTTTTCCTAGGCCGTCTTATGAAGTTCAAATGTTTTTTTAATACTGTACGTAGTTCATTTAGGAAGAGTTTCACTACTGGAAAAACATCAATTACAATGTGCTAGCCAGAATTCACACAAATTTCTTCTTCATTTCTTTAGCAAACACTAGCGCTGACATTGAAATGCACTCATCGCCCACAATATGAAATATGTTTTGATCTTTTTTTGTTTTTAGAAATTCTAAAATAACAATTTTGTTAGAAAAATAAAGGAAGCCAGAATGTGTTCTTATGTTTTATATACTTCTACCATGCGTCGTTCTCAAGTTAACGAGCTTAGAACTGTTGTTATTGCATTCTTTTTAAAACACATTCAATCAAACATTTTTAAATGTACCAACTAAATTTACAGGCAAGCTTACGTCTCATTTCGCCATGCTAGCCGCTTCACTTCGCCCCGTACTCAAAAGAAAAGGAGAATGAGAATCCCTCTTTCGCCTTTTCTTGGTCTCGAGCGGTATAGGTCAGCTAGAATTGATACATAAGTGGCTTCCCTTGAACACATGCTATTTTCTCAACAAACCTAAAGTTATTTTTCAGCATTTCATTTTATTTCGGTGCAGTCACCCCCTGTCTCATGTACATCTGAGCACGCAATATCATTCTCGCTACGTCATATTTGAAATGATAAATAAACGACAACAACATTCAAATGCTATTCTCAACAGCACCTTGCAAACTCAAATTTAAAAAAGGTGCCTATCGTTATTGGCTTTGCCGTTGGGCGTTATTGTAAATCTTGCCGTGAACCAGGATAGAAACATAAAAAAAAGCGAAAAGGACTCTTATGCGTCGATTTCAAATCCTCCGCCTCTAGATAACGTTTTTCTAAAGAGCGGCAAGTACATAAACCTCTCGAGTATGTGTATAGAACCTTAGAGGATGAATCTTATGCTATTAGCTTGTCAAAAGACGGTAACAACGTGAAGGTATTGAGCAGCGTACTGTTGCTAGCTGCTGCGTGACATGTCATGGCATAATACCAAAACAAAATGACGGCAACATCTTTTTGAAGTGAGTACCGTTAACAAATACAGTATCACGTACAAAATATACATGCCATACCACAGCAGACGTCTAGTTAGGCATGTAACTCTGATCAGCTGTAGTTACGGGTATATAAGTAGGAAAGAAAGACTACTAGTAGCGATTTCCCGAGAGTTATCGTTGGCTGTGCTATAACCATAACATAACTGAGTACAACGCAGACATTGATGGAGGTGTTGTCAGTGATCAGTTAGGAGCGCGCGGTGAACATCTAGGATAAAAAGCACGAAGAAGAGGCTCAAATTATGACGACTTCTTCGACTGTACTGTGCGCATAAGAAATGCTTGACATGCAACATGACACGCCTGTCATATGACTGTCTTTATTTCATTCGTAGAGACACATCCGCTTTTTTGTTTGTTTTTTTTTTTTTTTTTTTTTTTTTGCTCTACGAAATTTCATCTGTAAGCCATGTGTCGCAGTATTCTCTAAACAGCGGGTAATTCGTAACGTATATTCAGCCTCTTGTACTATACTGACATGTGTCGTCTTTTTTCTTGCTTTTCCGTATTCATAATTCATGTTTTCGCTAGTTCACTCACATTTCCACGACTTCTGTTGGCTAGGCCTGCTCATTCCTACCCTTCCGTTCCTTCACTCCTTCGTCCTCTTCGTCAGCGCTTACACCCTTTCCCCATACGTCAGAGAATGCATCTGCTCCTCAGCGCAATAAACCCACGCGCTGAAGTTAGTCCCCTAGGGGCAAGCCGTTCGAGTTGACTGCAAGGAGTCCAGCGCGCAGCACCGGGCTCCGGCTTGCGATAAACTATGTAAAAGGAAAGCGCTCTTAGCTGCCTGCTCTGTGCCGTAAAGCTTGATTCGAAGGCAGACGCCGGCAATTTGCCTTGGAAACACGCCACGAGGCCTGTGCGAGAGCTCAGACTCCATGACACCTTATAAAGCTGCTGACGCTTGTCGAGTGGCATCTAGAAGCCTATGACTCTAAGTAAGTGGAGGTAAGAAATGAGCTCCACACAGAAGTCGTCATCAAACGCCACACATTCGTCCCGGGGGATTGCGAGCCAGCTGCTTTGCTCACCAGTGCTTTTCAAATCATCCGAGAGAAGCGGGAAAAGTTAGCCTTTCTTGGCAAAAATGTTTCCTAGGCCACTAGAAGCCAAGATATGTAAGCATCTTGCAACCACTAGGTAATACTAGGCTGCTAGATGTCGTCACGTACCATTAGGCACCATGCTGGGCATGCCTAGTATTGTAGGCACCCCGAAGACCATAGGATCAAAGATATGCAACGATCTGAAAACCGCTGGGCAATTTCTTGCTAGGCTAATAGGTGTCGCCACGTACTGGTGCGGACAAAAGTAAACGGAGCACGCTATTTCCTTTTAAAATTTCTCACGCTTTGCCTAGCTGAAACTGGCAGTAATGGGATATGCGAACCGGTAATAGAAGCCAGTGCTCTTTCAGTTGGATAAATATTGTTTTCTTATCTCCGGCGCCGAAGGGGTTATTTTAATTTGAATGAAAAAGCGTGCTCTGTTTACTTATGTCCGCACCTGTACCACTGATGACCATAGTAAGCTATTATATTATTTTAGATAACCCAAGATAGTAATGAATCAGGATTAAATCTTACTTCATAGTTTTGATATTTTAGGCGGCAAGGATGCTTAACAAACCACAATGCAGAACCAAGAAACAACTTCAGCGTAACAGCAACTTTGAAAAGGAGTGTGAAAAGTACCAATCCACTCTCGCAAGGTACTTTACAGCCACAGAGTCAAGTGTGGAATATTATTCCAAGGATAACGTTACTAACGCCGGCACTAATGTACCTAGAGTAATAGCACTCCTTCGAAGGTACAGTTATGTACAGCGGACGTTGGTGCCCAGTTAATCGTGCTGAGCACGCGACATGCGGAAGTCGTCCACTTGGCCCTGAGCGGCTTCTTCTTAGCTCTTCTGCTTTCTGTGATAGTTTTGGGATGTAGATAGGCCTTCCTACGACACGTTTACGCACCTGCCTGCAATTTTCACGTGCTTGGCATGCATGTCACCTTATCATCATAATATCATCATCTTCATCATCATTGAATTACATTCACTGTAACACGAACTCCTCTACAAGGGGCCCCTGTTTAACCTCAATCAGTTCTGCACACAAGCGTCTAACTTGTTTTCACTATAGTAAGCTTGCACCAACTTAGATGAGTATATGTATGCTAGGCTGGCCACGTGTTTTGTGCGCGTGGGTGACAGGTACTCCATTGGCCCGACATGCATCTACTCTACAATAGGCCATTAGTGCTAATGCTTCTTTTCAGTCGTCTGCATATTTCTGCCCACTTTTCGTAGGGTTTTCACGCTCGTATCACAGGTTTTGTTTGTTATATTGGCAACTTTGGTACTTTTGGTAAATCCTTGCACTTGCTGCATTGCATGATACGCGTTGAGCAATTACTTTGCAATTTTGCTCTTCGTATCATGACGGTCTTCTCCATATGTCCACTCATTTTTGCACCAGCATTATCTATGCACCTGTATGCACCTGCATCCACTGCCAAAGAACTACTTTAGGCATTTTCAAAAGCTCTCGTCTTCCCCGTTTCCACCTCTGGGCTTTCACGGGTCAACTTGGACAACGACGAAAATGTGGGCCAGGGAGATAGTGTTCTCAGCAATGCGTCACCTGGAGTCACGTAAACAATTGTATGGATGAGGTCAATGGGCCAATTGGGGAACGACGCGGCCCAAGCACAATATTAACGCCAGATAGACGCATTGTTAAAATTTCCTCTTCCCTCTTCATGAAAATCATTGCGCGGTATTGAAAGGTAACTTTGCCGCACATGGAGTTTCTTATCAACGGGGATAACGTGAGGATTCCTAGAAGAGGCTGCGAAGCAACTTAATCGTGAAGCCAGATGCGCACGAAGTGTAAAGTGAATTTGGGTTCAGTAGCGTCCTGCTCTATTTTTCTTTAGGTTTCCCATCTGTGCCATCTTCACTACGCATTCTCGTCTACTCGCGTATCCTCATTCCCCGGCCGAGTCGTTTCCCACTCTCGATTTGAGCCGAAGACGCTCGCACAACGCCTCTTGGGAAAGAGAGAGTAGACAGCCTAACCTGGGGGGATGAAAGGGTTGGGAAATGGGAAGATGGGCAAATGCTTTGAAGCATGCCGAGGCGCACCCGCTCCTACATACTCACACACACTGCGGGCGGCTTGTTCGTGTACGGGATCCAAGCCGAAAGCCGAGTCAAGCCAAGCCGCGCACACGCTGGCGCGTGCTACCATTAGCACCCGCGCGCGGGCATTAGGAATGCGTGTAGCCCCACTGCGGATCCCGCAGGCCCACCCCACCGCACTCCACTGCACCGCCAGAGCAGCCGAGTCAAACCCCGACGCCCCCGCCGCGCACGTAGACGCTCCCCCTCCACACCCTGTGCTTTCCGTCCAGGCATCTAGCCTAGGCTTGCGGCGTCGGGTTCCTACCCCGGCAGAACGCGATCTGCGTAATGCCGTTTCTTTGTAAAAGCCCGCCGGACAAGACTTTGAGCCGGTCATAGCCTTAACGCGCCGGCGACAGCGCCCTCGGCGCCAGACGCATCAGCGTGCTCCCGTCCTCCATCGCGCTTGCCCTCGCTTTCCTTGCTTTTTTTCTTTTTACCCTTATAAGGCAGCTTCTCTCCCCTTCCGCTCTTTACAGGCCGCAACACTTCCTCTCCCCTTCTTATTCACTCGTTGACGGCACCGCATTTTCGCTTACTCTATTTTATTCCTGCTTTTCAGTGACTTGCGGGCTAGCGCACGGCATTTTGTAATATTGGAGCTTGGGGTTGCGGTGGGCGAGGTCAATTTGAAATGGCATCAATGTTATCTTGGTTCGTTTTAGATTTTCTGCACAAACATATGAATTCTTTTTCGGCATTAGAAGGAAGCGAGGAGCAACACGTGGATAATGAAGTTCGCGAATGTGGTTACAACCACGCGTTTTTTTTTTCTGTTTTTTTTTAAAGGCGAGAATGCTCATGGAACGAGATCTCGTGCTCGAGAGTTGTGCGCGAGAGCTGTTCGCAGGATCTGTGCATGAAACCTGTGCATCGGGTCTGGGTGCTGATGTGTGACTTGCTAATAACGGATGCATGAGGCAGGAAATTAGGAGTGACAACGATTCATTGTGATTGTTAGTGAATAAATGTTATACGATAGATATTTACAGTTAATGAAAAAATGAATATTGATAATGAGTAATAAAATGATCATAAAATGACTAACAGAGACTACGGAACAACCAATATGTCAAACGATAGCTTGTAATGACCGCAACTGACTGTAAATGAGTAAACGTGCTTAGGTATGAGTGGTGATAACTACAATGACTAGGCAGACTCAGCCTGACTGCGAAATGACCAATATGTCAAGCGACAATTTGAATGACCGCAACCGACAGGAACGAGATAAAGAGGCAAACGATGAGATGCAAATGATAGGAGATGAGTGGTAGGCTTTCACCGTTCTCCTCTTAAGAGACATCTAAGAGACTCTCTATATTTATGTATTTTTTGCAAACCTTTAGACGACTCAATACCGCAAGATTATTTTAAGAGAAGTGAACACAAAACCAATTTTATTGCGCATTTATCCCAGAATAGCAAGGATAGTACTGAGCTATTCAGACGAACTTTAGTGCGAGTTTTCGATTATTTAAAGTCCCATTAACCACTAACCTGTTAATGATCACGACCTACTAGGAATACCCTGAGCGGAACCATTGAAGCTAATGGGAAATTCAAAAAGTCTTGTTTTTTTTTTTAATTTTGTTTATGGCCTCAAGGCATAATGGAATTTAAAGAGGGTAATAAATGAAAAAGGTTGCCTGTTATAATAAAGTTCAAGAGAGAGCGAAGTTAGGGCCCTCGCGTCGATGCAATGTATGAAGATGAGTTGTTCGGCGAAAGGCCCACTGCCGTCAGGTGCCGAATTCTCGTCGGCTTCAGTGCCGAGCAAACCTACAAGTGGTGAATATCTGCCTCATGATTTCCTGACTTGCAGAGAGGAAAAAAATCTTGTTTTCTTCCGGGTTTTATGCTTCTTGTATTACGGGTTGAAAACGCACTACTAGTTTTCCGTTATTTAAGAACGTAGATATCCGTAAGGTAGCGAAACATCTCTGCTTACCAGCACCATAGATGTGGAGCCTTAACACTTTCAATAAGGCCCCACTGCGCATATGTTAAAGCCGCGGCCATACGCCTAATTTGCAAGCCTTATTTCTAAATTCTTTGTTAGAAGCCGCAGTTGACTTTTTAGACATCTTGCTCGCTACATTTTCGACTCAGAATATACTGTATCACGTTCACCAGACCGTGCTGTCCATTTAACTAAGTTATTAACCCTTGGCACGCACAAATACAACAGTCTTCATAATAAGACTCTGAAGATTCAGAGCAGGCCTTTCTACGGCGCTTTAATATTTCCCGGTAGAAGTTAGGCCCCATGACAATCGCTTGCAACAGGCTGTTGCAAATGAACTGGCAGAAAGCGACGACGTAGCGCAGAGGCGGAGAGCTGACAATAAAAGTTATGTGTGCGGTCTCGAAGCATGCGCTCCGATTGTCAAGCCACCCTTAACTTCTCCAGCTTGTCCACTGTACGGCATCTCGAAAACAGGAGGCGGCGCCAACGGGTAAGGAAAGCCAAAAAAAAGCAGGGAAGAAAGCGGGAAAGGATGCCTAAAACGAGCACGTTCTCTCTACCGTACGCGGAAAGCAGGGCTGTGACGGCGGCGCCGCTGCCAAGAAACTCCGGTGGCAAGAATATTAATGGCGCCCTCCATTGGGGACGGCGGCGCCGCGTCGAAAGGACCTCGTTTCATCATCTGTCTTGCCATCAGTGCGCAGGGAGGCAGGAAGGGAAAGAAGGCGAGGTCCGTGTCGAGCTACTCGGTCGAGTCGAGACCAGGTTCCGCTTCGCCGTTTCCCTCGACCTCTCATCCGAACTTCCCTGTTCTCCCGCCCTTTCACTCTATTTTTTGGGCCTCCCTTCCCCTCTCCCGCAGTATCCCCATTTTGTTTTCCCCATACTCTTCAGCGTTCATCCCTCTTCTCCCTTGCCCCTTTCAGTGCGCCTGTTTCCCATTACCCTTCAACTCCCCTTTCCTCCCATTTGTTTGTCGGTCTCTTCTCAGGAAATGCCGCTGTCTCAGGCTGTTGTTTTTCTTCTTGTCGTTTCGAGCAGCGACATATGTGGCGCGACATTTTGTTGGACTGCTGCCCGAGGTCCTCCGCCACAGCCTGCCACGCGCCTTGTCTCACCCGCTATTCCCGTTCTCCCTTTGCCCCCGAATCTTCATTCCTGCCTCCAACTTCCCTTCTGACGACAAATGCTCATTCCCGACTCCCCTTCGTCTCCTCCGCCCCCGGACCAGCCTGTAAAGCGCCTAGAGCACTTTGTCATAATGACCCGAGTCACAATTTTTCCTACGACCGCTTATGCCGTTTTACCGCTCCTGAGGCTCGCCAAAAGGAATGCATATCGCTCCGTGTTGTTGGACAGATGCCCGAAGAAGCGCGTTTACAGCTTCAGGTCGAGACACACTGTTTCGTAGCGGAAGCAGCAGCAATGCTAGGCGAGGCACATCCACGCAGAGGCGCCTGAAATGCTCAACCAAGGTTTTTGCCCCGCACTTCGCTGGCCTTCCCGCATTTTTGTTTGTTTTTATGCGTATTTATGCTATAATCGCGCAAACACGCTTTGTTTCCACGTACGCTCTTTGCTTTACTATGATCTACTTTAACCGCAAAACACACTCCATATGAACTATTGGTACATGACTTTGATTGGTCTGATGCTTTTACACGTCCTCATGTCTGAAGCGAATTGTGCAAGTTTTAAGCATTTGCACAGTCAAAAATTCTTGTTGAATTGTATCAGAGTCGCGCGTGCTGCCTTCTTTCTAAACGCCAAGGAAAGAAGGGCATCGTAATATTTTAAACGAATTTTAGCTCATCAATTTATCGACTGCTGGGCCACCCTCATATTTCGTCATCATCATACGATCGAGCGCGAAGAAAGAAAGAAAGAAAGAAAGAAAGAAAGAAAGAAAGAAAGAAAGAAAGAAAGAAAGAAAGAAAGAAAGAAAGAAAGAAAGAAAGAAAGAAAGAAAGAAAGAAAGAAAGGAAGGAAGGAAGGAAGGAAGGAAGGAAGGAAGGAAGGAAGGAAGGAAGGAAGGAAGGAAGGAAGGAAGGAAGGAAGGAAGGAAGGAAGGAAGGAAGGAAGGAAGGAAGGAAGGAAGGAAGGAAGGAAGGAAGGAAGGAAATAAAAGAAAGAAAGGAAGGGAGGGAGGGACAGACGGACGGATGGGCGAAGACGACGAGCTTTCCTAGCAATGAAACGCTTTCTCGTGTCACACGTTTTCTATAAAATAGCAATCACTTTTTCTTACCCACAGGTGACCAGACCTATATTGTTTCAGCTACTGCTCTCCGCAAGCTGCATAAAGCCCCATGTTTTATAGAGTTAGCTGTCTAAGCCTTCTTCCTCTGACTTCGCGCAGTCGCCGTCATCGCCGTCTTAACCACGTGCCCTCCTCCGGTTCACCTTTCTCCCGGAGATGCAAAGAAAAGAAAGAGGGGGAAAGGAGAAGGTAGGGTGAAATCGAAGAAAGGGAGCAAAAGAGAAAGGCGCTGAGAAGAACGGACATGTGGCCACGCACAGGTATAATATGTGCGCGGCCGAATGCAGTTGTTGCCGAGAGGTGGCTCTCGCTGCCTTTAGGTGAAGTGGTACGGTGGCGCCAGGTGTGTGGTCAGTCGTGTTAGCAGTCATACTCGCGCCCCACCGCAACTCTAACGGCTGATGTTGGCAGGCCATTTCGTTCTCTGGAGGACATGTATGCAGCCAAGGTGCAGCGTAGTGCCCGATATGCTGTCTTAGGAAACCCAAGCCATGACCGTGTGGTGTGCCGAACAGTCGACGAATGCCATCAAGACTGCCCGCGAACGCACTGTGGTCTAACTGTGGGCGCTTTCTGAACGGTCCATGCAAACGCGCTGCAATCCCATATCCAGTTCTTGCTACACATTTTTCACGCCGCGGATTGCTAATTGCAAACATTCCATGGTACAAATCCGATAGATGTGCCTTTACTAATGGCGTCAACATTGAGACGTTACTAACCAGCTCATGAGGGTTATCTCCAACTTTAGTATAGTACTCAAGTCAACATTTTATTACATTTCTTGATTTTGTATTGTTTTGAAGATTGCTTCTCGCACCTGCTATAATCTTCGCTTGCAAATGTGATCAGAAAATGTAAATATAGGCACAGGTTTTCCATAAAATTGAGGACTTTCTTGATCACGTACCTAAACCTCTTATTTTGAAAATGTGACGAAGATTCAACGCCTGCTATTGTAGCAATGCTTAGAACCAGATTTCAAAGAAGATTCTACAAAAAAGAAAAACATCCCTGTTCCTCGAGTTTGAAAAGTAGATTAGATTGATTATGCGCTTAGGAGGCGTCCTATGTCGTGTGCTGTTGACTGAATTTTCTCCCGGTAACGAGATTGCAATGCAAGTTAGAAACATAATTTGCAATAATATTATTAATCGTACCTCTTTTTGTGATTGTATATCTGTCATTCAGTCTAACAACTATGACGTCGATGCTCAAGACTCAAAGTATATACCGTGGAATTTTTATTCGTGTACAGATGCGTATGAAAAGAACATTGGGAGATGCCTCGATCGGTGTTGTCTGTGAAGGTGCGTTGCACAGCAAGAAAGCCATTACATGTGTTGAAGATCTTAATGATTAGATCATTAATTAACTAATCAGCCCTTTTATTTTCCATTTAAAGAGGTGACATTTAGTAGCGATAATAAATATCGACAACGTCAAAAGTGAGTTTCCTATTAAAACCTTTTGAGTCGACAAAGTGGCGATATATATCGAAGCCGAAGATATCCATCTGAAAGCTCACTGAGCTCACTTTCCTCTCATTTCACTTTAAAAATGGCCTGGCTAACGTTTTCTGAGCATCAAACACCAAAATAATTTCCGTATTCGATGAGGTTGCAGAAAGTACGAATTTGATAACATTTTGCTTAATGATTCGTATAATAATTCACCTCTAACTCTCTACACACGCTCATTCGAGGGCTAAAAAGCAGAAATCGCCTTGCTTTGACAACATGGTCTTACGTTGACATATTTTTTTGCGGCTCAAAGGATATACAATAACCAGTATTCTATCAAAAAATGGTTCCTGCGCGCACTAATATCAGCCCGGCATATTATACAGCACTTTTATTACACACGATAAAAGCAACAAGTCATGTTTTGTATAAACCTACAGCAGATCTTACTTTTCTTCTAATTAGTTCTAGTGTTCCTTGAACACAAAGAGTATATCGTCGATTATATTCTATCATTTATACCTCATTATATGGAGACTCTCATAAAGTAAGCTACATATGCGTATGCACGTTCTGAAGTCAATAAATAAATTGTGGTTTTAGAGGCTGCGAAAATCGTAAAATAAGATGCGGCGGCGACATGTCATCAAATTCAAAACTTCCTGCCTCACGCTCATTCAGAATCACTGGTTTTAAATAAAAATAAATAGAAAGTGTAATCTAACATTCATGAAGTATTTATACAGCACAGCACTCCTTATGTAAAGTTTGCAATTAACTAGGCTATTTGTTGAAATCCGCCCCAAGAAGTACCCCTTGCCCAACCATCTAATACAAGGAGAGATCGTAAAAGCCAATATGACTAAGCCGTATCAAACGCTCCCTCATTTAGCCGCTCACAAGCAGAGATCAAAAGACAAAAAGATAACCTGTGAGGAGGACACCCTCAATCAACGCAAATATTAAGACGTCCGCAAGCCAAGATCACGAGCACTAATTGCGGCTAAAGAAAACCCCCAAAAAAGAAGGCCTTATCATGCTCTTTCATACATTTTTTTCTTTCTCAACCCACCTACTCATCCCAAGAATACATTTTCTTTTCTTTTTTACCCTCGGTAATTGTTTACCATCGTGTTCATTTTATATGTTTTCTACCAATTTTCTTTCTTTCTCCATCCCCTGCTTCATTTCTGAGCAGGGCATCCTCTCATCGTTTCTTCCCCTTTTATGTTTGCCTTTTTGCTGCTTCTTTTATCTGAATCCCCTTTTCTGCTTCATCCTCGTTTTTCTCCTTTCTTTTTCTCCTCTTTTCGCTCCATCGCCATTTCGTCTTGCTGTTCGCACTACCGATCTCCGCTGCTCACTGTCCCGCACTAGCCTCTTCCACTCCGTGCTCCCTCTTCGCTTTCTTAGCGGTTCCTTTGCGTCTTTTTCCCCTTTCGTTACCTATTTTCCCGCACTACTTTAGTTCTTCTTTCGGTTGCCCATTGCCTTACTTTCCTTACCTTATTTTTCTTTCCCATCATGCCGCCAGCCCTTCTTTCTCGCATCCCGCTTCGCCTTCACTCCATCCGCGCTCCCGCGCATCTGTGGCGTTTGAGGTGGAGCTTTGGGCTGACTGCTCTTTCTTTGACTTATCTAGATTTTTTTTTTCTGCACACCCTCTTCTTTTCCTTTATTTTTTTTCTTTCTTTCTCTTCTTATTTCCCCTGCAGATTTCACGGCCGTTCCATAAGCCTTAGTCGGAGCGTGTTTTTCTTTTTTGTCGCTCTTTCGTTCGTTTGCGTGTTTCTTTCCATGTCTTCATTGTTTTTCGTACTCCCGTTATTTCTTTCTCCTTTCCATAGCGCCGTCACGGGTAGCCGAGTTCGCTTTATGTCTCTGCAGAAAGCCTTCGCACGTGCTATGGTTGTCCGCCACCGCGCCTGGTCTGTTCCTTTTAGTTGCGTGTCCTGGCATCCTCGTTGCTAGCAGCAGACCGAGCTTTTCTGTTTTCCCAACTAATTTTCGCTTTCAGTAAACGGGTTTAACTTACTGAAGCTATAGTTAGTTTCATCGCATTCTTATTCCGCTTCCGTTGTGCCTTGGGTTGCGGTTGCGTTTTATGAGATCAACTTTAGACAGCAGTCAAATGTACTATATTCCTTTTTGCCTTTGACAACAAAAAATATTAGCTGTGCCAATGGTAGAATTTTACTTGCAATTATGCACCTCTACAATGAGGCGCAGCTCGAAGCAGAATTAAGTTTTTTTTTCGTTCACAACAACAAAAAAAAAAAAAAGAACTTTACAAGCAGCGATGAAGTAATACTATGATCATTGAAGAGCCTACAGTTTTTTTGCTTTTCTTTTTTTCACAGCATACCTTATGTCCGCTTAACAATTACTCGCTGCCCCCACCCCCCCCCCCCCCCCCAAAAAAAAATGTAACCTCGTTTCTACTACTCTACTCGCGTAATACATAGCAGTGACGTAAGCTTGTTAAGACGTTCAATGCCACCTTCTGCCGCCTCAGGAAAACATCCTGCTTTCTCATTGAGCAGGGTATGGAGGTGCTTTTAAACCTGCATAAAATGTGAGCCCTGCTTAAGATGGAACGCACAAATTTACATTTTGTTCTACTCAGCTATAACCAACAACTAGTCCTGTTCGTGTTTTAAAACAAATGTAGCTGCGAAACAATTGTTTCCTCCATACGGATTTGCCCTAAAAAGAAGTCAATAAGCTGTCAGGCAAAGAACGTCAATGTAAAGTGTTGACTCTTTTGGAGACAGCACACTCTTATTTTCCGTGAATCCACATTCCACAGAACATTTGTCGAAAACTGTGCGCACACATTTTAGTCTTATCGCATACTTCAGGAATAGCACTTGCAAATTTCCTTATTTATTTCCGAACAAGTATCAGGGCCGGATTAATAAAAAAAAATATCCTATGCTATTGCACATATGGGTCTCCTCCTATTTTTCATTGTCTTGACATACTTTCGATCAACCCCCCTGCTACAATGCTAGAATATACCCAATCCTTCATTTTAAAAGCCCCAATTAAAAAATACAACGAAGTGTGATGAATAGGACTCGTACGGGTGTACCAGGACCCCTGTGCGACTACCATGCCCTAACATGGCAGTCGGCATGTAAAGATATGATTTTGAGAATGATTGTTTATGTGTGTGTTCTTCGGGGAACCAACGCCTGAGAGACTTCTCCAAGCTTTTTTTTTTATATAGAAAATTAAGTCTACTCGCACTAAGAATGAGAGCGACATGTGATTCGGTATATGTCTTAACCAAGCGGCATGTTGTTATTTTTGTAGTGCTGTAATGACGGGTAGTTTACTTCGCATCATCTTCTAACAAGAAAAAACTTCAACCAGAAAAAAAAAAACACGCATAGTGGCAAAGGCAGCCTGTCATCTCGCGCTGAAAGTTGAGCCAACCAGCGAACATTTTAGAGCGCTTCAAGTGACATCCCCCAAATTATTATTTATCAAGTTAAATATATAAGCCCGGATTCAAAAGTACATAGCGTAGCAATACAAGTTTGACAATTGCAGGTGGCTGATGTAGTTGTGTATCTTGAAGGAATTTCGCGAGCTTCCCGTTTATGTGCATCAGCGCAGCAGGAAGCAATGAATGTCTGGGAGACATTGTGGTGCAGTCTTTCTATCTCCCTCCACCAACGCAGGGGAAAGAGAGCTACAGAGCAATTTCAGAGGCGGAGACGACGTTGATGGTGGCGTGGGGGAAAAGGAGATTTACCTAATCACCGTACGTATTTTTCTTGTTATATTTAAATTTACGCAGTTATTGCTGATCGATTTAACGGCACGTACCCGCCAGCAATGACCACAGTGTGGCATTTAACAACTATTATGTTGCGCATGGATAGATTTTATCTTCGACACCCAGCTTTCACGATCAAGCTGCTAATTAGTCCTAACCAGAGTGATTAAGTGTACACACACACACACACACACACACACACACACACACACACACACACACACACACACACACACACACACACACACACACACACACACACACACACACACACACACACACACACACACACACACACACACACACACACACACACACACACACACACACACACACACACACACACACACACACACACACACACACACACACACACACACACACACACACACACACACACACACACACACACACACACACACACACACACACACACACACACACACACACACACACACACACACACACACACACACACACACACACACACACACACACACACACACACACACACACACACACACACGAAATCCTCTTTTACGCTTTCTGGGAAGCCATTCAACCATCTCCGAAATTCTATAGTATAGAATTGTGTGTGTGTGTGTGTGTGTGTGTGTGTGTGTGTGTGTGTGTGTGTGTGTGTGTGTGTGTGTGTGTGTGTGTGTGTGTGTGTGTGTGTGTGTGTGTGTGTGTGTGTGTGTGTGTGTGTGTGTGTGTGTGTGTGTGTGTGTGCGTGCGTGTGTGTGTGTGTGTGTGGATTACGTTCGAACGAAACACGTTATCAGAAAACGAATGACTATACTAGATAGAGGAGGAAAAAATACCACTGTTCAAAATTTTGGTGCATGCAGAGTAATTAGTTAATTAATTAGACCCAATTAAGTCAATAAGACATCGAAATAGCCAAGGGGGTAATATCGAGCTAGCGTCACGTCCCAAACCGGAAACCACTACTTCTTCTTCCATGTCTCTTCTTTCTTCCACAAAGAATGCTCACGCATTCCCCATGGAGGTACCTCAGTGATCTCAATCTCTTTTGTTTTTGGCTAATGACAATGTATTGTAGAAGAAAACACCGAGTGTAATGCCGGCAGCTCGTACAAACGCACAGCATCGATGGGGTTACTAAACCTGAATGTCAAACACATTTAATTAATGATACCATCCAGACAACCCCTCTCAATAATGCAAGCTATATTTAAGCGCAGACAGGTATCCAGCATCCAGAGGACTGACTGGACTGCCTCCAACAAACACAAAACATAATGAGTGAAGTACCAATCGTTCTCACTTATAAGTTACTCAGATAGGTGCGAAAACGGAATTATTTGAAGAGGAGATTAATACGGGTGTTTGAATTAAAATTATCGCAGGCACTCTAGTACACCTGACGACACACGTACAAAGGCTTCAGCAACACATCCCAGTTGTGTCCAGGACCGATGGGAACGATTACTTTACTAATCAAATATTCCTCAATATTTACAATGAAAAGTGCTCCCGTGAGGGATAGAGGTACAAAGTGCAATCGGAAGCAATAGATGCGCAAGTGACAATCCAAGTCTCCTTCGTATATCACCCAATATCTCACCCTTTGTGAATTTGAGACACCAAAATTGCAATGCACGGACTACGCGTGACATTCAGAACAGGAAATCTTTGGCGGACATACGCCTATGCTTCTGCATTACTATTTCGAGTTTCCTAGAGGCTTTCCTTTTGTGATTGTATACCATGCAGGACGCGTGTTGCGGTTAGTGAAGTGTGTTTGCAGAACATGCCAAACCTGTCGAGTTGCAGGTACGATCCAGTTATTGAAGAGCCCATTATCTGCATTCTCTAGCGTTTTGAACGCATCATTTCTGGTTAGCCACACAACACCTGCACACCACTATGCAAACGTCCGGTGTCTTGCGTCTCACAATTTCACCCCCTCCTGGTCTACCTGTCCGCAATCGACGACTACACAACACGTAGCAACAACAAAAGGGGAGTGCACAACGGGCTCACGAAGCGACGCGAAGACCGACTGCGGCAGTGGAGCCCCGTATAAGCTTTCTTGCGCCACGTGATCAGTTTGCAAAAGAGCGATTGTGCTGGTCGAAGCGCGCACGCATCCAGAGCGGTGCTGTGGATGGAATGAACGGGGAAAGGGAGCGGGAGTAGCTTAATCCTCCGAGCAGCACTCGCCATCACGAGCACATATTTTCTCTCCGGCGGCGGCTATCGGACAGCTGGTGCGGGTTTTAATTCAGCAAAGCCCGCAGCTGCGTTCAGCGACAAGCACACTCGCTCATCGGATCCACCCACTGGACGGGCGTGTAGGCCGGAGAAGTGGAATGATGCCGGCGGGAGGAAGGGAGTATAGGAAATATTATGCGTTCGTTTACTTGTTTGTGTGGATTTGTTTGTTTTTGTTAGTTTAGTTTGTTGATTGGTTGTTTGTTTGTTTGTTTGTTCGTTCGTTTATGCAGTTTGTTTCCCGCATTCAACACATCTGTTGTCAAGTTGCTGTGTGTTTTTCTCAGTTTGTTCGTTTGTTTGTTTGTTTGTTTGTTTGTTTGTTCGTTCGTTCGTTCGTTCGTTCGTTCGTTCGTTCGTTCGTTCGTTCGTTCGTTCGTTCGTTCGTTCGTTCGTTCGTTCGTTCGTTCGTTCGCTCGTTCGTTTGTTCGTTTGTTCGTTTGTTTCGTTTATGCAGTTTGTTTCACGTATTCATCATCTGCTGTCAAGTTGCTGTGAGTTTTTCCCGGTCTGTTTGTTTGTTTGTTTGTTTTCAGCAATAGTCTGATTTGCTGTGGAAATATAGCCATGTGTTCATTTGAAATGTGTCATATATCTGCTCTTGCCACTTTGGCGTGCTGCCGTGCTTAGGAAAAAGCATAATTTCATGTGCGGACAGGTTTTTACTGTGTATAATTGTACTTTTTGGCAAATAAACAACAATACCAACAAAACAAAGTACATCATCAAAAGCTTCTTTGTTCCTTCACTGTGGAGAACCTTATATTCACCCTACCTGGTTTGTCATGGCAAAACGAATTTATTCAATAGATCAAAAGATTTTTCTCGTAATTCTGCAATAATTGTCCTTTCGCATTGCGAAGCAATATTGAGTGAAGTTTTGACTAGGAAGTACGCGTATTTTTTTATGATGTTATGATCTTGAAATAACATGCTGCTGTTTTCTGATTACGCCTTGAGAACAGTCAACTGCATCACAGAAGGTCAGCTTACATGTATTTCATTATTTAAATAGCAGTTCCCGGATCATTTAGATGGCACGTAAGTACCGCTTTTAAGGCGCTTTCAACATGGAACAGTAGGGTTACTACCCCACATCAAGAGAGCGGGTATTTTTGTGGAAATATGATAGAGCTCCAACAAGTATTGCCGCAATTATCGTGATATAAGCAGTACGCAGATGCGAATTTCCTACGCCTCAGGTATAGAACGGTCATGTGAAGGAAATATACAGGCCATAGCTTAGAACAACGTATTTCTGCTGGAAGAATAAGCAATTATTTTATTTCTACAGCCACGAAGTGGCACTAAAGGAGAGAGGGAAAGAAGTTTCGGGCTTTTGACTCGATGGACTCGATGGATTATTGGCCATTGACCAAGGTGCCTTGATATGATGCCTGCGCCAAGAGGTCCTTGCGTTGACCAGTGATCGGAGAAGTGCGCAGGGATGCATAATCCGTTGATCCCTATGTCCATGTCCTCACCTCTGCAAGTGGCGACAAGTGGATTCGGCACGAGTATAGGGCCTTCATCGTGCTACAGTCATAACATCAGGAGCCAGGCGTGAATATCATGGATTGCTAATAGGAAGACACATGACTGCCGGTCCGCTGTGGTCTGTGAACTGTTGGTCCGGCGTGTAAACTCACCTAACACATAGTAGAAAACGTAGCGTAATTAAAAGACTCCTGTCGCAGAGAGGTACTTATCTTCAATTTCTAAAAATGCAAACGTGCAGCTTTCTGAGAAAACCTTGCAATGCCAGTTCAGTGTCTGGATGCATAAGTGGAGCGAGCACGGAAAGTGAGACAGCCGTACCACTAAAACCTGTTCATTTGAGCTGCACTGTCACAAATATTGCAAGACTGCGCTTAAGCCTGCTTGGGAGCGGAAATTGGTGTTGTTGTCCAAATAACTTATGGCACATACCCACAGAGGGGGATCGGCCAAGAATTGGGAGCGGAAATCGCGAAGGTCACTTTACAGGCCTGTTTACACTAGTTGCATCGTCATCGTCATCGCTTCTCTAACCAATCCTTCTCTCCTGGCCTGATCCAGAACTCTGTGATCCCCCGATACAAAGGGGAATGGCCGCATCAGCATCAGCATCAGCATCATCAATCATCATCATCATCATCATTGTCACTACTATCATCATCATTATCAACTAAATACAGCATCATTGTCATCACTACTATCATAACTGCTAGTATCAGTTAAAATAGCGTCATTGCCATCGCTATTATCGTCATTATCATTATCACTAACTGCAACATAATTGTCACCGCTACTATCATCATTATCATCATCACTAACTGCATCGTCACTTTCAACGTTAATATCAGCTTTACGCTACACGAGCAGGATATCGATCTATTTCTCATGAGTCCGACGGGAAGTAGTGGTTTCCACGCTCGATTGGGGATTGGAAGGATAGTGGTTCGATACCCGATGTAGACAGACTTCCTTGTTTGTCGCTTAGGACGGAAATTTCTGGCTCGCAGATTTGGCCAGCATTTTCGTCTACACCACCCATAAGCCAAGAAATGCTTTCGCACCAAAAGAAAACAAGCTTGACTGCCTCGGAACGTTTGTGGCATCGTTTGTAGGTAGAGTTCTGCCCTACCAGAAGAGAGAACGGCAGAACAGTGTGCGGCCGACAGCTACACTTCTGAAGTGCGGATGAGAGCGGCTTAGTTCACATTGGTTTAACAGGTGTCCCTAAGCTGAGTGCCGGGACTCTTATATAGGTGTGACGAATAACTTTCCTGAAAGAACTCATCGGCTCTAAATCGACATCCCGGATTTGAAACCTGAGCGCAGCACCTGGGCTGAATGCTGTAAATAACGTGACCGGGTGGCCAATAGTTTCCAACACACGAAGGCAACTGACAATGACACCAAAAAAAAAAAAAAAACTGCCCTTCTTGGGACATTCGCATGTTCAAACTATTCGCTAAACTTTCACGAACACACTTAGAACAGTGCTAACCGCGCTTAGCCATCGCCTCTCTCACATAGCCCCGACCGACACAACGGATCCCTTGGCTGTTGCTTACGTTTAACTAACCCTGAAGTACAGACCAAAACCATCTCAAAGCAGCTTAATTCTGTTTCTTCAGTTTCGACAGAGTCGCTTTTAGCCACACAGTTTTCTTGTACAGGCTTAAAAGGGCAGAGCAGTCGAAATGAGGTACGTCTTCTAATCCGAATTGCACAAATGTGAATTGATTTTCGGTGTACACTCCTTACTATAGTTCCGTTTTTTTTACCGGACAGGGGCGCTCAGCAGACGGCGTGCAGTTTTGTGCTGCCTGTGCCATAAAGTCCCTTATATATTTGAACCAATCAGGGAATCTTTATGTTGCGCCGACGCGCAACATGTAAGCTCCCTAGAACCAATGATTTTCTTATGACACTTAGGCGGGATAAGCAAAATCCTGCAAATGTCAAAGTTCAAGCTAGCTACAGATTATGTGGGGCTAGGTATTGCCGCGCGGCTTTTAGAATTTGTTTTCACGAAAACGTGCAGAGGTACCCTGAAACTCTTCAGGCACGCAGCTCTGCTTTTGCTCCTGTATCCGAATCCATCGTGGTTAGCTCGTATTCTCCAACCAAGGCAGCGGGTACTGCCTCGGGGCACATATCGACATTTTTCTTTTAGACATTATCTCTTTGTGTCGTTATATTTCTGACTCCTACTTAGCGTTTCCGGGCGTGTGTGAGTTCGTGTGTGACAATGCTGCCAACGGTTACAGGATTTCCTTTGCATGATCATGGAAAGCCAAGAAATGAGCGACGTTTTGTGCGTATTACAGATTGGATTGCATACAGACACTGATTACGATGTTCCAAACTAGCAGTAAATAAGTTAAAAAATTTGGATGTGACCAAGGAAGAAGCTATTAGAGCTTTTGTGCATTAATATAAATGTAAAAATATTGGTGCGTAATTACCAAAGCATCAAGAATAAATTGTCACTAAAGACTAAGACTAAGAATAAAGCTGAGTGCCCTTATGGATAGTTATTACATACATCGTCTAAGATTTCAAATTTTCTTGCGTCAATACTGGAGACGAGCACCTCAAGCAGTCAACATGAACGCAATTTCGTCAAAAATGTTTAATATGTTGTCGTCTCGTTTTAGGGGCTCGAAAATAAATCAGTGACCCTACCATAGCAGTCAAGTCTTTTAACTATTTTATTTACTTAGCCAAAATGCCAATCTGAGGGAACGGTAACCCGAAAGCGGCAAAAGCCTCGTTTTCCACAAAATGCGGCGTTAGCGTTGTGTAGCTATAGTGTGAGAAATCACAGCGTGCCTTTGGTGGGTTATAGGGCCAGGCATTGATGGCTGGTAATTTTTATGACGTCATGAGACCACGTGGCGTGGCCGAGTTGCCAGACAGCTCTTTTGAAATACAAGGGTAAGGTGGGAATTGAACATGGGATCATTTGATACCAAATCACCCACACTGCCTAAAGGCCACCTCAATCCAGTTCGCACGTGCAGCATCGTTAAAGCTGAGAGTTATACCTATGTCAGGGAGCCTTTCAAAAGCAGGGTTGCTTACGACTGCATAGGGATGATTATGTATGAGATAATAGAGGCACAAATAATATATGCATGCACACGAACGGATGCTCGCAAGAGAAGCCGCACACTGGAGCCATTAGCGTAGTCGAGCCATACTCTTAAAGGCGGAGATTAGCTGTCCCGCATGCTTTATTCTGCCAAAAAGGCCCAAAAAGCGAGTGCTAAAAATCAAGTAAAAGTTCAAAGACCTTAAAAAAAGAAAACGATATTCCTGGCTGCTGAGAAGTGTTGGAGCAACCTCTGAGGTAATAAAATCAAAATCAATCAAATCAATCAAAATGAATGAAGAATAAAATCAGTAAATCTGATTCAACTAATCAAATAACCGCGAGAACACTTGGAATACGTAATGTGAACAGTACCGCGGCTTGTGTTACGAATGTTCAGGCTGCATGACATTAAAGAGCAGTTATTAATACAGAATACAATGTAAGATGTAATTTTTTATTTTGAACAAATAAAAAAAAAGACGATTACCACTTAATCACTACGTAAACCACAATGATGAGCACTAAGTAAGCCTAATGCCATGGCATTCTGAATAGTTTCAAGCCAGAAAATAAGGATCTATGTATACTTAAAATATCCAAATGTCTGTGTCGGAAGAGTATTGACCTAGTTTATAGTAATGAAAAGTTCGTTGGCAGCGAATCATTTTTAATCGAAGTTCTATCGTTATTGTTTGATGGCATGTTAGTCATGGAAGGATTAAATTTCTCCCGCGCGTTCTGTAAAATAAAAATAATCGCTCGAAACATTGCGTATCTGTGGAGGTGAACCACAAGGTACCGAAGTTCTGTTACAACTTTTTAATTTATTAAAGTGTCGACTGCGTACCTTAAAACCAATCATGATTATTTGTTCTAGAAATATCTCCGTGGCATGAGCCGCCCATGAGTGGAAATATGAACTTATGACCTCAAACATCGACCTCTTCATTTCCGTGGAAAGATGCTGGTGAATTAGCTTTTTAGCGATACATTCTCGATAGCGATACGTCCTCACTACGAAAATTGCAACTATAGGGTGAGGGATCAGCATCTGCTTAACACAAGCGTTATTTACTTGGTCGAAGGGGGAAATACAAGCATACTCGATAACTACGTCCCCAAATTACTAGTCCTAATCAGCCAAATACCGAAATATGCAAAAATTAAACGGACAACAGTGTGTCGTCCAACATGGTAGTCTTCATGAGAACGACACGCAAAGAGCGTATACATCACAAAAATAACGCATCAAATCCTTCGCTCTGCCATAGTATCCACTTTTTGTTGTTGTTCTTTATGTACCCCATCTGTCATCTCACACATTCGAATACCTCACATCAAGAGAGAAATGATTCATCGTATTCTGCAACGCACCTACACCTGCTCATTTTTAAAGCCTGAAGCTGAAACGTGAGTTCCTCGCCTCACCGACTCTGTGTATATCGATTAGATATCAATATGATATTAACACGCACAAGCATTTATCAGCTGCGCTGTTTTATGGGCAAGAAATTAAAGCAACAAATGGGAACTTGGTGCTTCTGTTCTCTTTGCATTAGTTAACTTTTCACCTGACAATACAGACAGTTTCATTATCCTTCCCACTGTTTTGTCAATTACGCCCCAATGGTAAATGCATGGAGTTGAACTAAATACTTCAAGAAATACCCTCTTCATGTCAATATAGCGTTCCTTTCTTTGGTCGGAAACGAAATTTATGACGGCGCAGTCGTAAAGTCCTTTGTGAGGAAAAGACTAAAGTCAAAAGCTAAGGTGCGTGCAACTCTCATGCGATTAGGCTTGGTTTAGAAGATTTTGCATTTGCTTTACGACTAAGATGCATATGTTATAAAGCAGCAAGAGTCATCTCTACACCCACATCTCTACACCCACTTCGCCAAGGGCACTGCTTTCAGAGCTGGCATTGTCCTGCTGCTAAAGCTGGGACATTGATATGCAAATATAGTACTTGTTGGCAAGTATATTTTAGAACCGGGCCCCTGCTGGCGCTGAAACAGCGCACATATGTGGAGTTCAGTCATTTGGATCAATAATTAGTTTATTTCCTGTAGTTGGCACTTTTCGATAATTTTCACAATAGTTAAAAAGCGATTTGCGCGTGTTAATGACGGCTTTCCCATTCACCTTTACGGTGCTAATCGTCTATTTTAATCTTTCGCTCGAAGGTAACCCAGATCTTTGACAAGTGAGATATAAGCCAGCGCAGAGACCGTCGTACTCACGTAGAATTTGTATTTTATGAGGACGGCTCCAAGTATTCCTGTCCTGCCGAGATCTGAAGCACTTTCAGCACGCATTTCTCTTAAACCATTCCCCCCCGACCAGGCCATAGAAAGAATTTTCCCAATTAGACAGGGGGCGTTGCTTCAACCAATCAGAGTGAGTGAGTGAGTGAGTGAGTGAGTGAGTGAGTGAGTGAGTGAGTGAGTGAGTGAGTGAGTGAGTGAGTGAGTGAGTGAGTGAGTGAGTGAGTGAGTGAGTGAGTGAGTGAGTGAGTGAGTGAGTGAGTGAGTGAGTGAGTGAGTGAGTGAGTGAGTGAGTGCCTGCGTGCGTGCGTGCGTGCGTGCGTGCGCGCGTGTGTGTGCGCGCGCGCGCGCGCGTGTGTGTGTGTGTGTGTGTGTGTGTGTGTGTGTGTGTGTGTGTGTGTGTGTGTGTGTGTGTGTGTGTGTGTGTGTGTGTGTGTGTGTGTGGGCAAGCGAGCATATTTAGCTGGAAATCTTTTTGTCGTACGCATGGAGAATTGAATCAAACATTTATCTGTGGTTGCAACCTCACGTAAGTAAACCGTAACGATAGAAGCCGAAGCATTTAATATATTCACAAATAGCATTCGTAAATAGCACTTAATAGAGCCTGCTGCACTTTCTATCTTTCAGATGTAGCATTGAACTACGCTTTACTAATGTGTTTACCATGGCGTTTATGGCTACATAACCAGCCAGCAATTAGGTTCCGGCAAGATCGATCAGAAGTCATTGCATACTTGCCCATGCCATATATGGTACCGGTCAAATGCTTCTCCGTCGCTTCTATTCAAAGCACCATTACAGCGCTTGTATCAAAAGTGGTCAGAACAGGCGCAGTGTCTGTTTCCGCGGAACTCATCCGGACGCTCCTTCTCCCCGTTTTCGTCTGTCTCTCACGGCAGGGCATCTTCTCGGAAGCGAAGCCTTAAACTCGCTTCGCGCTCGAACACGCCGCAGCAAACGAAATTGCGGGAAGGGGACACAGGAGGAGCCACCAAGGAGCGGTAGAAAGAAGACGAGGCCGGCTGAAGGAGGACGTCGAACAAAGCGTGCAAAACGAAGATAGAAAAAAAAAGAGACCGGCACGCTCGGCTTGGAGCGGTCGCATAAAAGACAGAAGGGAAGGTGTGAATCTCTCTTCGCACCGCTGTGATGAGTCCGAGAAGATGCTCCCTTCACGAGAACGTATGCGGCGGCGGCGGCTGCTGCAGAGGTGTCGGAACGGTGCAAGGCGTACGTAGTCTGACGTAAGAAAAAAGAATAAAAAGGCGGCATCTTTTCCTCAGCACCCCCCTCCCCCCATCTCCTCCTTCTCTGCTAAGGAAGACGGCAGTGGTAGCAGGCAGGTCGTAATAGCAGCAGCAAGGAGAAAGAAGGATCCGAAGGTACGAGCGAAGAAGAAGCACACGGAGCAGGGGGCGGCGAGCCTGGCGCACGCCGTCGCGTACGCGCTTGTCGGTGGTGAAAAAAAGTTGACACCCTGCAGCGATTTACGGCCCGTGGCAGCTGCCGGGCGAAGCTGAGCGCCGCCAAAGCCCGCGCTCTCTAGCCCGTTCCGACGGCTGCCCTTGGCGCTGCCGGTGAACGGGCGCTCGCGTGCCCCAGTAGTGTGTGTTCGAGAAGTTGCTCCGGGGCTCCCGTGGGTTTCTCTGCGACCTGCCGCCTCCGCCGTTCAGAGCAGCCGCCGCTCGCCCAGAGTGCCGACAGTGCAGTGGTCGTGTTTGTTTTGGAACCGGTGTCCTTTTTCAGCTTGTGCGAAGGTCAGAATACAGAATACTTCCATGTGGAGTAACCGTTCCTCCACCCGTCTTTTGTTATCCCGCAAACAGGGGCAGGCGTGATAGTGGTCTCTAAGACACAGCAAGTGGCAAGGGGCTGCAGAGAACACGGAGTGTCCTTTATTTGAGAGCTACGGCCTCCTTTTCTCGAGACCAGCACATTGTGTGACATTAGTCAAAGCACCTTGACATTGAGTAGATCAAAGCACCTTGACGGACGTCGGTAGTGGGTCAGCACTGGCAGGATATTGAAGACCAAAAACAAATTGCGGTGCATAATTAATTTAAGATTGCACTAAGCACCCAAGAAATTTTTACTTTTCCATTAGCATATTCTAAAAATAGTCTCGTACAAAAGAAGAAGAGAAAGATGAATGGACTGTGAATACTTCTGTCCCTCTTCACGACGTCTTGACACAGCATTAATTGGGCCGGTAAACTCGTATAAATACTAGTGACGCAGCGACTGCAACGAAGTCTGTCCCCCTCTGCTTCAATAGCATTGACCACGGAGATATCGTTTTTGCGTATTGTAGGTGGTCTCGAAGTGAAAGGACGACCATCGAGGTTGCGAAAAAAGGATCAATGCTGCCTTTTTTTGATCAATGCTCAATAACGTTTCTTATTACAACTATTCGAGTCGCGGACTTGAACATCTAATAGAATGCAGACTGCTACGGATCAAAGATATTTCCTTTTTTGAAGAAAGCGATCGGAATTACTTCGGAGAAACAGGTTCTCCGACGTATCCCGAAGATAAAGGCAGAGGAGATATCGCAACGAACGAAGTGTCTTCCTTCCTGGAGTACAGTGGCCGTAACGTCGTCTTCGGAGGAAGTTTTGCGAGTGTGGCTTTAGAACCCAACCAAGGACAGTGTGGGAAGAAGAACAGCGTGTTAAACGGATTTTCTACGTTTTATTTGTTTACACCATGTCAGGACCAGCAATTTCGGCGGCCTGAAGACACCTCCTTGCAAGAGGTACTGTGTTATGTCCCGCACTAAAAAATACTTTTTCGCCTTTTGTGATAGCAAACCAAAATTGGTGCAACCGTACGTGAAGCATGACTTCGAGGAGGAAAGGTTTCCCAACTGTGCCTAATGCAATTATTGTAACATGTAGTGGGTTTATAATAAGGCAATAATTAGCTAATACAACTCTGTCTTCCGCGCTGGGTTTTATTTCCGAACATTGACTGCGTCGAGCCGAACATTAGCCTTATTTCGAGACTGTATAGGAAGACCCGGCCAGATGACTTCGATAGATTTCATGATTCTTAACCAGGATATGCTGCTGACCTCGAATAATTACCCAGAGCTCATTAGTGTAAAACCCTAGCCATGATAGATATTCGCAGCACAGTGTTCTTTAAAAGGTATAAACAGTTTTAATTACGAGATTACCCTAATGAAAAACCAAAAGTTCTACAGGGCAATAACTTCAAAAAATCTCAGCTAATCGCACAGACTCTCATACGGTACATAATTGTCGTAAAGTATCGTGCATAATTTATGATAATATACAAGAAACTATGAGACCTTATGCAATTATATGCGTCTTGTATGTGATTTTTGAAGTGAATTGAGTGAGAATGTGTGAGAAAATGTGAGGTTATTGCCTCGTATAATTTTTTCAGTAGGGTATTGTTTCGTGCCCAAGATTTGCACTGCATCCAACTCTTCATTTTTCCGTTGTGCTCCAATTCTTTTACTCGCAAATGGTAGCAATTTTAACCTGCACGACGCTAGTTATTGCCATTGTTTTCTCCTTTGTCGTTCAAGCCATGTTGGAGTGTCTACCTACTGCCACTTTCGGAGTCTAGACAGCATGTCGACACAAAGGCTAACAAACACATTGCTATTTTCTAGAAACGCAAATGGCTTGCTTAACCTGCTCGGTTATAGTTCCTTTAAAAACGTCAGACATATCAACGTATCCAAAGCAAGTCACCCTGTGCATGGTAAATACGGAATGCAGCAATGGCGGTAGATTTTCGCAGGAAAATACGAACTTGAATATAGAATAAGAGCAGCGGACAAGGAACGAATGTTCGGAATTCTATTTCTTAAAATGTAAGCGCTGTCTTAGTGCCCCTTCAGGTTCACAATCTTGTACGCGTCTAGAACGACAGCAACCCACAATATCTGCGCTGGCTCTCGTACCAAAAGATCGACTTAGTCTATTTTTAAACAAAGCAGGCGTCACCTAAAGGGATGCGCTTTCAGATTTTCTTTCTTGTTCGTGAGCATTTTTCAGATGCGCTGAACGAGAAAGTTGACAAGTTAGTTCCCTTGCCAGTAGCGAATACTAAGCTGCACAATGCATTGTAAAATTGCATGTGTGTTCGGGCAAGCCAGATCTGGATCAAGATAATGGGAATCTTTTAGAAAAGTTAGTTAGTTAGTTAGTTAGTTAGTTAGTTGGTTAGTTGGTTAGTTGGTTAGTTAGTTAGTTAGTTAGTTAGTTAGTTAGTTAGTTAGTTAGTTAGTTAGTTAGTTAGTTAGTTAGTTAGTTAGTTAGTTAGTTAGTTAGTTAGTTAGTTAGTTGGTTAGTTGGTTAGTTGGTTAGTTAGTTAGTTGGTTAGTTGGTTAGTTGGTTAGTTGGTTAGTTGGTTAGTTGGTTAGTCGGTTAGTCGGTTAGTTGGTTAGTTAGTTAGTTAGTTAGTTGGTTAGTTAGTTGGTTAGTTAGTTGGTTAGTTGGTTAGTTAGTTGGTTAGTTAGTTGGTTAGTTAGTTAGTTAGTTAGTTAGTTAGTTAGTTAGTTAGTTAGTTAGTTAGTTAGTTAGTTAGTTAGTTAGTTAGTTAGTTAGTTAGTTAGTTAGTTAGTTAGTCAGTTAGTCAGTCAGTCAGTCAGTCAGTCAGTCAGTTAATTAGTTAGTCAGTTAGTTAGTTAGTCAGTTAGTTAGTCAGTTAGTTAGTCAGTTAGTTAGTTAGTTAGTTAGTTAGTTAGTTAGTTAGTTAGTTAGTTAGTTAGTTAGTTAGTTAGTTAGTTAGTTAGTTAGTAGTTAGTTAGTTAGTTAGTTAGTTAGTTAGTTAGTTAGTTAGTTAGTTAGTTAGTTAGTTAGTTAGTTAGTTAGTTAGTTAGTTAGTTAGTTAGTTAGTTAGTTAGTTAGTTAGTTAGTTAGTTAGTTAGTTATATGGAAATTTTTGGCGCGTAAGCAACGGCGGCTATCATGCGCCAAAAGATCACGATTCGGTTAAATGTAGGGCATAATTGACTGTGATACATTCGAAAACCTAAAGCTAAACCTAAAGTCTTGTCGGGTGATTAAATGCGAACAGCAAATTATTTCGCAGTCTTGTTTAAAACCTTCACCGATCTACCTCAGCCCACGTTTGTCATCACTATCGCCTTTTCAATATCTGAGGAATGAGTGAAATTCGGAAAATATTATAAGCGCTGAAGCGAAAAATTGTTTTTCTGTGTATATTTATTTTGGGTTGGAATGACTGACCCAGCATAGAACTTAACTGTTTGCTTTGTTCGCCTTGATGAGTTTTAGCATAACGTGTTCAAAGGCCTTGCAGTGTTTGCTCGTCAGCCTGTTGACGAAGTAGGCGGTTTAGGGGTGTCATAAATGTTTTTCAGAATGACCGCATTACAAGTCACAGTCTCCTTTAGTGTTGTTGTTACTGCCGACTCACCATAGTTCAGATATTCTTCTGTTGTAAATAGGGTTTTACTTAAACATAGGGTAAACTATTATGCACACTTGAATGAGGTAATGTTACCTGCGAGCACCAAACACTCCGAATGGATATATAAGTGTCAAAAGAAAAAAAAAACATTCAATGCACTACACTTCTGTACATATGGATGGCATTTTTATTGTTAAAATTTATCCTCTTTAATTAGGCAATATATCATTTATCAAGAGTCTGGGAAATATTATGCAATGTAGACGGCGATAATTAAAGAGATAGAGAATTTGTGTGAGGTACCAGCTACTGCGAGTCTTCAAGAATCAATACGTCATCATTCTCTAAAGTACTGCAACAACTCTTGTAGCCATAAAACTTACCTTATGTTAGATAAATTCAAAAATAGTTTAGTTGATTCGCTTAATAGTATGCGGTGTATTAGATCATTTTTAACACTGTTTGAAAGCAATGATTTCAGCTTCCTTTGAACAAATTTTGGTACATTTATTTATCATTTTACAAATCACGTAACTCCAAAGAAGTTTACATATCGCAATCACTGAATTATTCAATGAACGAGGAGCATCTGTGTTTTCACAGATTACACCGGCCTTTCAGGAGTGCTGACCGGTAGCCCACTATAGATAGGACTTCCTTACTGAAAAAAAATTGTATGAAGCAATAACCTCACATTTTTTCACACAATCTCACTCAATTCAAATAAGACATTACATACAAGTCGCATATAATTGTATAAGGTCTCATAGCTTCTTGTATATTATCATAAATTATGCACGATATTTTATAATAATTATGTGAACCGTATGACAGTCTATGCGATTTGAGGAGATTTTATGAGGTTATTGCCACGTAGAAATTTTGGTTTTTCATTAGGGTTGTAACGACTAGAGCCGGAAAAGATGACCACTTTATAGCATCATGCTTGACCGAATGTCCGCACTCCCAATGGCAGATGACCGGCTCCACACAATATGGAAAGAAATGAACAAAGATGCGAGACATTTTTAACACGCAAGCGTTAAAGCCACACACTAGATGTGAACCAGACAGCGTCGTTATAGCGAGAAAGTTCGGAATGGTCCAAAAACTTTGACATCATGTATGTAGCTGAGGAATTCAAATGAGCTGCGTTGAAAAACCGAAAAACGAGAACAACAAGTCACAGTAACCTCATACAGATTTCTCGTACTAAACGTGTTCAAATCTCATATCATCTCATACAAATATCATCCAACGTATGAGAAATATATGAGATTGCATGAGATTTGTATGAGTTTAGTATGAATTTGGTAGGAGAAATCTTTATAAGGTTATTGTGACTCATACGGGTTTTTTCGCTAGGTCCTGAGTCAGACATGCTAGGTCTTTTTTTTTGTTCAGCATGGTATTTATTATATTGAAACAATGTCCTACGTACGTGAACTGTATACATATATTGTTAGGAAACCAGCGCCAAAACAACGCAGTGTGCAATACGGCACTCCAAGTGAACAACACTCTAGACTAGAGGCAATGCAAACCACATAACTAAGAGTCAGGGTCACTCCGGTTCGAACTCGGTCTGTGCGTACAATTAAATGAACAACCATTCTGTATTCCTCAAAGCCGTGTTCATATGACTGAGTTTGTGTGGTGCGTTGCATATATTTCTTATGTACTTTCACATAATTCGGTTGTTTAAGAGCGTATGCCTGAAATTAGAGAGGCGCGAATTAAGAGAGTTTTGGTTAAGCGAATACCAAATTGCAACCTGGTGAGATATGGGCATATGTGAACGAAGATCAGCAAGAAGGTGAGGAGTCAATAACTGACGAGTCATATCACTAAAGGCAGAGTTTAAGCGTCCGTCAGTTTTTTTATGCTGGCATGTTAAGAAATGGAGCCTACAAACTTAATGCAGGGCAGTTGAGTCAGATGCCAACCAAGCAGGACACTAAGTTCTTCGTACTCAAACGGCCATTCACTTTGAGAGAACTTCTCCGCTTTTCAATTACTTTTTCTTTATTGATATACGTTATTATCTGTATTTCCCCATTCACATACCATTCTGAGACTGTATACAGCTCGAAGCAACATAACAAGGTCAAGTCAGTAGCATTTCGAACCTTTTGAAAAGAAAACTATTGTTTTTGATAAGTGTATTGTCTGAACATTTTTGCTTCTTTTGGTATTTGTTCACCACTGAATGATTAATTTATCGCTGAAAAAAGTTCACGTGACAGTTTCTCCTCAACTCGAAAGCTCGTGACGTTTGGACACAAAAAGAATGCGTGATCATCGTCTTGAACTAAGCGGCTGCATATGCAATTCTCTGAGATTGAATCACAATTAATGCATCCACACACCGCAGTACAGAAATCGGTCTGTGATAGAAAAAGCCGTACTTTATTTCTAGGCCTTTTTCTAATAAACCCCGTCCGTACTGAAAGTCCCCTGTTTGTCGCTGGACGATTATGGTAATATACCAATAATTTCCCAACAGAGTGCGGTAATTTACCAACCCATTCAAACTTCGTTTTGCGTTGTCTGCTTCTTTTTAAATAGGTTTTCAGGCTCTGCAGAGTTATAAAATTACTTTTTTTTCTGTTATGAGCAGAGTGTTCCTTCTTGTAAATGACTTCTTTCTAAGTATTTTATGTTTGGTATTGTGCTAAACCGCTGGGGGTAAAGAGCGCAATGTCTGCCTTCAAAGCAACACCACGTGATTGCACCTCATACCTCACTGAACCACAGAGAAGTGTGCACAGCAGTTTATATTTCTAATTTAACGCGTCCTACGCAGAATAGACTTTCTAGCGCCAAAGAACGACCCCCGTACTCGGAATTTCCTACATATCATTCCAACAAGAATACGAGCAGAGCAACCGGTGACAGCCAAATATTTCTTGTAAATCGCGCCAATTGATACTGAAAGACTTCGCCGCTTTCAAAAGGCATTTCAAGGCGGGAAGAAAAAACATTTGCCGCGGAGAGGTGTTTATTACACCCCTTAGCACACCTCCATGTTCCAATAGCCCCTGTCTTGTTTTTCGAACCAGGGCACCTGTGCTTCAGCGCTAACCGATACTACTTGATCACAAATCACTCTGGCGTGTTACTGCGTGCCAGGCCCACATTTATTTCGCGATTCCTCGAAGCTCCCTTTTCGCTGCGATTGTTAAACTTCACCGCGATGGTGCATGCGTGTGGGTATTGTTAGCACGTTTCTTCGACCCCTTTATGGACAATCAATTCTCCGCTTACTTCTTCTTCAGTGCTTGACCTGTCGACAATAATAACAATACACTAGCGTAAAGGTAGTAAAACCGTGCGATGTCGAGAGGGTCATTCATTTCTCTGCGTATGAACTAAAGTGAAACTTTAGCAAAGTACTTCAGATTGTTAGGCATGATCAGTAATTACTGCTAAGCTACATTTTGCTCCTCCCGCCGGGGTGGCGCAGTGGTTACGGCGCTCGACGGCTGTTCCCAAGGGTGCGGGTTCGCATCCGGGCCTCAGCGGCCGCTTTTCGTTGGCGGCGGAAAGCAAGGCTCCCGGGTCCTGTGCGATGTCAGTGCTCGTGAAAGAATTCCAGGTGGTCGAAATTTCCCGAGTCCTCCACTTCGGCGGCTCTCATAATCTGAGTCGCTTTGAGACTTTAAACCCCACAAACCAAACCAAACCAAACTACTTCATGCAAAATGTTATGGCTACGTCATCTGTCGGGAATCCCTAGAAGCATACGTCGGCTGGTTCTGCTGAAAACGTCTTCAAAGCCTGTAGTTTAAGCATGCGAATTATTTTTTGCGCTGGCATTTCGAACTGTGGCGCAATCGGCGAGGAAAATCGCGACACCTTTTAGACTTCCCGGCACTGCACAGCACTCGATGAAGGTCGCATAATGACGTCATGGACGGTTCAGGGACATCTCCCGCAGAGAAAAGGTCGATTTGAAAAAGTAAAATCAACGTGACGAAAACCAAGGCCTCAATTTTTTTTTTTTTTTTTTTTTGGTTGAATCCGATGACGCACCACACAATGTGGGCGACGGCAAAGGAAATTAGAAATATTACCCTCTGTAACGTCATCGCTTTGCCGAATTTGTTTGATGCTGTGAGGAAAAGAATAAGCTTTAATCTTTGATTACGTCATTACTTTGAGTGGTGGCGCAGGACAAAAAAAAAATACATTTACATATTTATCTTCAATCCTTGAATATCGCGGAATTCTCAAAACGTCATGGAGCTGCACTTTTAATATGTAGCTTGAAGCGATTGAAGAGCAGCAGTCAGGGTACACAAAAAATTAATTATTTAGGTATGTTCTCAGCATTGCAATACGACTCATAATCATAGCTTAGTGATGGTAAGCGCGCAATAACCAGGGAACATTTGAAAATCATTCTTCATACATTTTGGAGTTGCACCTTGCAGAACACAATACTGCTTGGTATTTTCTATAAAAACAGCCAGCCAGCGTTGACTGATGTTCTCTCTCCAGCGAAGCTTTCCTACAACAATAGGCAGTACCACAATCCCTCACCATAGTGGAAGCCGGAAGCCTCTCTTGAGGAAGCGGACATAATGCGAGAGCGGCATAATGCGAAGGACAATCTAACAAGAATGTCCGAACATTGGTACTGATTAACTTCCACTGATGTAAGCAATCCTTCGAAATAAGCTCGCTTAATACTATCTTTCGCAGTTCTGGGCAAGTCTAGAATAACCTGTCAGCGCCGGACATTGCGAGTACAAAAAAAAGGGTGAACGTCACTTTGAAAAATTATTTGTTGTCGTGATAGTAACGATCAATCCTTCGCGTTGAGCACTTGTTATCATCCGATAAGTTTTTCCCTTTCTTGCAATGACTCTTCTTAACGTTTCAACGTTTATACCCGTGCGTTATGACTTGGTACGTAAGCTGAAAAACGTATCACATTGGGGTGACTAAAGTTGTACTTGTTTCCTTGCTTTCTGCAGATGCAGCCCTGGCCTCAGGGACACGGTAGGATAGGGGAGCGTTCTCCTGGACGACAATCTACGTTCGGGAAGAAAGGTCACAAGGTATGTATCGATTTTGTCTCGTTAACTCTTTCAGCAATTATTCTGCGTTTGTGGTAGTTAGCCGTTGGGTTAGTGGACTATATTACCACATTTATCATTTTAGCTTCTTTCTGCCTCAGAATAGGTTGATAACTGCTGGTAAAAAAAAAAAAAAAAAAATATGTCCTCAGGATAACTTCCGCTTCGGCATAACCGTAAACCAGACTTAAGCAATCTGAGTCCGTACAATTCATTAGAAACCTATAGACCTGAGGAAGACCTAGGAAGCATACATGAAAAACGAATTTATTGTCATAACGTTCACCTAACGTGATTAAGAGGTCCTTCGACGCTGTCGTTATTCGAAGAATGCCCACATCCATCTTCACTTACGCTCTGTGACAACCCTGTAAGTTTCTGACTGGCTGTGAAGGTCAATTCTAGAGGTGAATTTAACCATTAGTGCTCAAGTTAGAGAAAGCCGAGTGCTAGTACAAACTTCTCAAACCATCAGGTTAAAGCGTCCAGATGTCGTTCCTGGGACATCGGGTTACACTATTAGCGTTTGGTCGTAGCTCCGTATTTCAATGTGGAGCCAACGGTGACGCACACCTTACATCGTCGTCACCAACAGCGCGCCTTTTGTCAAATAGAACGAAAGCAAACAAAAAAAAATCCATCGAATATCGGATTCAGCGTCCCCAAGCGGCCGGAACGGATGCAAACTGATCCGTCCGTCGCCAGACGTTCCCATCCAAACCTACAGCGCTGAATGCAAGGCATTTTCTGTCCGTTTTTTTTTTTTTCTTTAGCTTTGCGGCGCGAATACCTTCCTGTTAAGCCACCCGAAACTGCAGTTTTCCCGCCTGTTTGTTGTTGGTGTTTTTTTATTGGAAACTTGGAATTCCATCATTGCGGCTGCATCTGATTCCTAGCATTCGTAAGCCGAAACGCCCTCTGTGGAAACTTGTGCGTTCAGCTGCGCGAGCAGTACTCTCAGACAAACAAACAAAAATATTTTGCCTCTGTTCTTAAAGACCGCGAATTTCATTCGCTGTCTGTTCCGTACGAGTCAAAGCTGAAGTTTCCGCCAGTCGTCAAAATCGCGCTGCGAGCTCAGAAGCTTCTTCTCTATCTGCCATTACGTGTCTTTTTGCCAGCGTAGTGATGAGCTACGTTGATGCCGAATGCATGGCCCATGCTTCGGAACATGGTAGCGAAGGTGATGCACTGTTATGTTCATTAGGTGTTTGCAGCTTTACCTTCCAGTTTTGAATCGAGGTCTGCCTCACCGAGCGACAAACTAGCCAGCACTTTCACAAAGCGCCATCACTTGAAATGTGCTTCCTTCATTTATTCACTCACTCATTCGTTCTAATGTGCAAGCTAGTTTTAGCAATCACCATTTCTCATCTGCTTTTCAATATAATATTTATAGTGCATGTGGCCCGCCTCAAGCCATATTATTCCTCCTCTACATCGCCCGCCTAATACGCACCGGGACGTTGCCTTTTGCCGAGGGGGAGAGTGTTACCGGGAAACGCGTGACCGGTGAAGTGGTGCGTTCACAGAAGAAGACGACGACCGAGGAACGCGTGAACGACGAAGTGATCTAGAAGACGACACTGAGAGTGTGGATGCTGCATGGCCCTTGAAGACTTTGCGCCGAGTTTCGCCCATCGCAGCGCAAGTTACATTAAATACATCCTCGTAACAACATAACTACCCAGAGGTAATAATATCAGCGGTGCTACCTGAAATTCGTTACAAATTCGAACCAGTTAATTATCCAAAGTGTCTCGAAGAATAACGAGGGTTTTCACTGAGACACTCTATCATTATCAAGCCAGATACTACAGCTAATATTCACACAATATTTAGACACCGGAAGAGTTTCTCATGATTGGAAAATATCTCAAATTGTTCCCATTTTCAAAAACAGGTGACCATACATTCCTAACTAACTATCGCCCAGTCTCCCTCACTAGTATCCCTTCTAAGCTTCTTGAGCACATTATATCCTCGAATTTTATCACGCCGTGTTATTTCCCGCCTATGTTTATTTCACACATTTTATCATAATACAAAAGCACGCCACTACTTGATAGCTGCCCCACTAAGAACGTCTTCCCGCCTCAGCCACGATAAACCGATAGCACGTATAAGCGGCCACACGTCTGCTTATAACGGCTCATTCTTCTCTAACGCAATAGTACTCTGGTATTCGTTGCCTAAGGACATCGCTTCATGCACTGATCGTAAAACATTCCGCGAAAAATTAAAAGCTCATTTCACTTAAATATTGACTGTTTTTTGTAGTATTTGTTTTTCTTATTTTAGTCTTATGTTATAGCGCTGTATAACCATTTGCTAAACTCTTAAATGAATACCATAGTTCTCACGTTTGTTGTACTTTGTAGTTCCTTTTCTTCCTTTTCACTGTGTGCTTTATTTCCACTCTGTACGCCATTTTCAAAACTATATCATCCCCCCCCCCCTTATGTAATGCCTTCGGGCCCTTAAGGAATCAATAAATAAAAATGAAATAAATGACACTATACCAGCAGTTTTAATTTTTCATGACAATATATATACAGCAATAGCAAGTTTTTCCTTAATTCAGTAGTCGTAGTTGTGTTGTTGACAATGATAATGATGTTGGCTTATTACCTAACAGAGGTGTGAATGGTTCGGACGGATAACCGACTTGTCTTGTAACTACTTAACTTTGCTCTTTGTTTTATTGTATTCGTGGGCATGCACTAAAATATAGGTCATCTGAAATTTCTCGACTTACGCAAAAATATTTCGTACGAATTGGGTGCAATTCTGAATGAAAATGAAGCGATGCATTCATGAAGAGGCACCACTCCGTCCTTTTTTCACTTCATAGCTTTTTATAATGTTTCTAGCCAACGCAAAAGGTTAGGTTAGGTTAATTTAGGTTAACTAAAATAATTATTCAAAAATTATTAGATGTTTTAAAATTGTTCACGGGACACTAGCTTTTGTTCTTCGTTTTAGTGAATAATTTCATCATACCTTCTCATCCCAACATCTCAAATAAAACCCAATTGTATAAACCTGCTACACATCCTTATAGTTCTTACACTCACGTATCTCCAAAGCAAATATGTGTAAGACACTGATAGATTATCTGGATTATTAGCATCGGGTGGTTCCACCTGTGAATCTAGGCATTTATGTACTGGTGGCCTTATCGGCCTTTTTATGCACAAGAAGAAGAAGAAGAAGAAGAAGGAAAAGTAGGTGGTTGAGGAGGAGGCAAAGAATTAGAACAAGTAAAAGAAGTAAAAGAAGTAGATGGTTGGTTGGTTTGTGGGGTTTAACGTCCCAAAGCGACTCAGGCTATGAGAGACGCCGTAGTGGAGGACCTCGGAAAATTCGACTCCCTGGGGTTCTTTAACGTGCACCGACATCGCACAGCACACGGGCGCCTTGCCTTTCGCCTCCATTGAAAAGCGGCCGCCGAGGCCGGGATTCGATCCCGCGTCCTTGGGCGCAGTAGTCGAGCGCCATAACCACTGCGCCACCCCGGCGGGGTAGAAGAAGTAGAAGTAGAAGAAGAAGTAAAAGAAGAAGAAGAAGGAGAAGTCAAAGAAGACAGATAACTCGGTAGTTGGTACAGGAGAACAACAGCGAGTTGCTGGGACAAAAGATTCGTTCGAACGTTGCGACGGTGATGTGCCCCGGAGCTCGACGTGGAGACAATATTAAAACACTAGAAATCTTCTACACCCGAATGAGAATGGTCAACGACGAGAGGAAAAAAGTGCTCATACGTGAACGGATTCCCCTATGGCACAAATAACGCTGAAACCATACAGGTAACTACTATGCGCAAAAGCCATGTCTTTACGTTGAAGCCGAACCTAAGCGTAGCCATGCAGATTGCTTTTGCGTAACTCCAGGTCTAACTAACCACGAGCTAAATCACACCTACTTTTGTACGGGCATGAGTGGCAGAAATGCATACGTCCTTCAATGTGCGGAGCCACTACTATCTTCGAAGCGCTTTGGTTCATCACTAACCGTGATGAACAAATACTAGCTAATTGCTTTGCGCAATACATGCGCTGCACTTCGTCAAGTTCTCACAGTTACCACTTCTACTGTGACCAGTCCTATAGCAAACGGCTTCTTTTCGATAACTCACGACGAATAAGGTATATATAAGGTATATATCAGGTGCCTCATATAAGCGTTCCAGGGTATTTCTTTTCTGCGATCAGTTATTATATTGGAGTAATTACTGTTTAGTATCCAAATTGCAGCCATAAGGCTACAAAAAAGGGTTGTGCACATTTCAACCAAATTTTGTAGTAGCGGATAGATTCGTCTTAGTCCAGGAATCGCACTTGATTCTACCGCCTGTCCGAAGTAGTCGTTCTATCATCCAAGACAGTCGGTATGTCTAGCATGCAGATAGTTAAGTAGAAAGGAGCAGATAGACAAATCAGTTTTGGAACGGTGATAGTACATTTTTCTCCCCAAAGGCGTATTGTGTAGTTAACAACCTAGCATAGTAAGCGAGTTAGTATTGGATCCTGAAATAACTAAGCAGCGCAACTCAAATTAAAAGCCAAGGAAAGAAGCGTTATTATACGTGTATTTTCTTACCCTGCTTCTTCGTTTAAGATGTGCTGTTTTGTTAATGAAGGATGTTATAGTTAGGAAGCGAAGGACGAAGGTTGGAGGTTTACTAAAGTGGTGTTCTGATTTACTGCCCAGCGCGGTTTAGAAAGATGAGAGATTTAAATGGGAAAGAGTTATGGGGTGAGAACCATGATGAAAATCTGTCTCACAAGCGTGGCGCTCTCAGGTAAGAAAACCATATCGCTGTCATTGGGCGAAATTCCGATGAGTAATCATTTCGTTATTACAAATACTCTCCACCCTAAAGCGCTACTCTAATTATTTCACTATATCACCGGGGAATTATACTTCTACGTATAACAGAACATCGAAATTAAGCTTTAAAATACCAAGTAAGAGACAAAATATTTACATTCTCTATTCCATCCCGTAGTGGACTTGTTCAGCACAATCAGACACAACAAAAACATTCCGGACGTGATTTCAGGGCAGAGGAAAGAGGCGAGGTAGACGCAAAAAGGAATAGGGGAAAGAGTGAAGGGTCGACGCAAGTGACATTGGGATCCTCGGTCGGCGTGGAACCAGCCTAGTGCAGTTAGAGCGAGGTCCGCTGTACCAATCGGGCCAAACTGCGTCCACTTTTCTTGCTTCTTGTCGTCAGTCTTTTATTTTACATCTTTTATCACGCCTCGTTTTCTTTTTTTCTTCTATTCCGGCCTGATCATTTCCACGTCTCTCTACTCGGCGTCTTGTGCGACACGGCTGCCTCCCTCCCGATTCTGGTGGTGGTGGCCGTCGGAGTCCGGTCTCTTTCTTCTCCTTTTTTCTTCCTTCGCTGTTCTCAACTTGACCTTTCCTTGTTTTTGCGGTGCCGCTTGATGGACTCTTTCTAACGCTGTCTCCCACTTTTTGTTTGCTTCCTTTTTTTCTTCGCCCGTTTCTTTATCGCCCCGCGCCCCGCTGGACATGGTTCTTTGAACACGCCTTGGAGAAAGACACAGAGTGAGCAAGCAGAAATAAAGAAAGAAGCAGAGAAAAACGAAGAAAAGGAGAGGAGGGTGGCAGCTGGCAACGGCGAACGTACGGGATGTGAGGCGTTGGTACAGGACAGCCAGAGCTAAAGAAAAAAAGAACGGACGAAACTGAAACCAATAATACAATAAATGCAAAAGAAAGAAATGAAGGAAGGCGAGAGAAAGAAAGAACAAGAGAAGAAAGACTGGCGGGAATGCGAGAAGAAGGCAAGGCTAAACAAAGCCTGGGCAAGCCGAATCCAAAGCCCCAACCGAGCCACAACACTCACGCGCAAATACACACGCACGTCATACAGAAGAAGCAGGCCCGCGCGGCGGCAAGAAGGGGAGGCGGGGGCGATGTGGGCGGTAGGGACGAAGGTTAGAAAAAGAGGGGAGGCAGCAGCGGCTTGCACCCCCCTTCCTCTAGACGCACACTGCACGCACGACGAGACGCTGCAAACGCGCTTTCCTCTCCTCTAGCTTTGAGGGTCGGGCCGCTGGTTCAGAATCGATTGCTCCACAGGAGGGAAACCAAGGGAAAGAAAAAAGGGGAAGCAAGGAAAGAAGGGAGTGCGGGTGCCCAACGAGAGAGCGAGAGGGAGGAAGAGAGAGAGGAAGCCAGAGCGAGACACGGTCTGTGCGTGTGTGTGTTCGTCTGTGCGCGTACGGCAGGCAGGGCTGAACGGCGGGTTCGTGGCCGCGCTGCTCCGCGCGCAATGCCCGGAGGGGACGACGAGGGGAGGGTAGGGAAGGAAGGGCCAGAGGGGTCGAAACCCAGGGTTCAGAACCGCCTGCGCGCACCCCGCTTCGCTTGCTTGCTTTATTTGCTGTTGCTTCTTGGGCCGCCCGCCGCTTGTGCTTGCTGGCTCGCCGCTCGCGCGCCTCTCTGGAGCGCTCGCGCGCTGGCGGCGAAGGCGGTGGCGGCGTACACTCGCTCCTTTTGGGGTTTTGCGCCCCGCTTTCCCCTCGACCTCCCCACCCCGCAGACCACGTTGCGCTTCCCCCACCTCCGTTCGGTCTTCTTTTCCTTTCCGTCCCTCCTTCCATCGTCGAACAGCGTGGTCCTTATTGATCGGCCGGCAACACTGCCGGCTGTCTGTCACGGACAACTCCTCTGAGGCGAACCAAGGGAGATCCTTTCCCCTTTCTTTTGTATTTTTGTTCTCTTCCAATTGCTTTGCTTAGTTTTATTTTTTATTTCCTCTTCGGTCTTGTCGAGCCCTCAGATCGCGCTCTACTTTTTTCGTGTGTCCTCTTCCTTGGCCTCCCACCAGCGTTCGCAGTGTCGCCTCTAAGTTCGCGCGCGCTTACTTTTTTTTTTCCTCGTTTTTTTCCCCGCTGTTTCCTCTCGGTGTGTGGTTGTCCCACGCGAGCATTGACGTGCGCTACGTGTGGCGGTGATGGTCTTCTCCGGCGAGCCGGACCGGCCAGTCTTCCTTTTCTTTTCCTTTCGTTGTTGGTCTCCCTTGTGTGTTCTTGGCTGTTCCACGTGCTTCCTTTCTCGCTGCTGTTACCGCCGCTCGTTCTGCACTTTGCTCTGATCGCTGGATCGTGGAGGCCCAGTCCCGTCCGCTCCACGAAACGCGTCGCCTAGCTTCCTGCTGGCAACGCGTTGTCCCTATGGCCGCAGTTCAGTCGGGTCGGAGCAGTGGAGCTCAGGCAGGGACCGCTTGTTCCCCTGCCTACTTAGCACTACACTCCAGGACGAAGTGCACTGTCCCTGCCTTAATTCCGACATTGTTCACTTTTTAGTGCTTGTATGCACTGCTCCCTCCTTGGTACATTAATTGCCGTGCATATGAAACGCACTGCCGTGACGAGCCGACTTCCTGACATCCGGGAGCGGTTCGGTTGCTTGTGAGAACAGCACACTTGTGGAATCCGTTTCCCACCGTTTTTAAAGCTCCAGCTCCGCTCCGAATATTGGGAAACATTCGCATTGATTAGAATAGAATAACCGCTCACAGAACGAGGTTTCTTGAGAGTTGTGCGACATGCCCATAACATCGCCACTACCACTTGCATTGCATTGTCGCTCATGATAGCAGAAGCTAATTGTAGAATTTGTACGTGTGCATCAACCACTCTTATATGAATTCAGTGAGGAAGGTTGAAGCGAGCGCGCGTGTCGGAAAAGTGATAGCACAATAAAATTATAAGAAAGAAATGTCATTTCAGTGTGGAATGATAAAATTCCAGCTCCAAGCTATCACTTTGTTCATAAAACGTTTAAAACAGTGGAGTACACGCCTAGCTGTTTTTTTTTATTTATTTATAAACAGAGTCCTGATTATATATGTTGTAAAACGTGTGACGTGCATAAAAGAAAACCTAGTGTTGACCCTACAAACCATAATGAGCGTTCAAAAACTGTCAGCTTTTATCATTTTATTTTTTATTTTCTTAAGAAAACTTATTGAGGCCTAATTAGACGCCACTCATCGCCGTGGTGAGAGAAGATGACCAGAGTAAAATTCTTCACTTAAATAAAGTAGCTACAAATCGAATGTTCAGGGTTTCACTGGCTCCATTATATTGCTGTATTATTCAGGAAGACGCGGAGCCATAGACTACTGTTATAACTTCACTTATTTTACTCTACGATTTCCTGATAAATGAGTTCCTCCTGGGCCCTTGCATACGATTCGTTTCTTTCTGTGAATATGGCACACGTAATATCCGAGAGCACGGGATCATTTGCGCCGCTAATTCTTTCTAGCCTCTTTAATAACAGCCCGCGCCTAGTTTGGCTTTTGCGTTCGAAACCAGTGATTCGTGAATCGTGACTGCGTTCACGCAAGGTACATGTTTGGCTGTAGTGCACTAACAGCTGTTTCTGTGTTCAAACCTCGCTCTGCGAAGCGTGCACACGTAATTTATTTTGTAATATGATTGTTCGAGCCTTTTTTCTTCGGGTGAAAGAAAGGTGACATTTAAGTTCTCTTTTTTTTTTTTTCGTGCCTAGCTAAGTTGTGTAGTAAAAGGCCTTGCACAGGGTGCTATGCTACGAACAATGAGCAGAACGTCCGGCGATCATTCGTAACTTGTTTCGAACACGCCGAGCGTTGGAACAAAGCGTTCAGCGGTTGTCATCGTCGTATTCCTTGAGCGTCAGGCGCTGCAGATTCCGGAGACGAACGCCTGTCCTACAGTCGCTTTACTCACTTAACATTACGAAACTATGCCCTGTAGAGATGCTTAATAAACCATGCAGTCTTGTGTTAAAATAGCACGTTTCCTTAACGTCCAGCTGATTTCAAGCAGAACCTATGCTTTAGGCTAAAAAGACAGATTGGATGTTCTCTTCCCGGGGATGACATGGCGATTTATACAGTCTACCAGATGTGAAATTATATGAAAAGAAAATAAATTTCGCGCCACTCTATCAACTAGTCGTTTCTGTTAACATAAATTACGTACGCTAGCCAGGCCTAAGGAATATCGCAGGTATGGCTGGTATTAGCATCTTGCCTCTTCCTATACGTCATCCACGGCTCGAGGAACTCAGGTTCTCCTATTAATTGTGGTGAAGAGATTAACGATGTTACCAGATACGTTACAATCTACCATAATTCTAAACCTCGTTCCTCGTGACTTCAAGCAGCACCCTTCGTTTCCCATCACCGTAATCACCAACAAAACGTTTCGGTGCCCCATTGCATTAGAGCAGCAAGTATATAATCATACTTTCCAATCATCCTGTAACCAAGGAAATTCCTTACCCGCATCATTAACTAGCATCAGGGATCCCATTAACAAATTAACAAATATTGCGTTTTGCATATTAACTGACGCATTACGCAGTTTTAGTGCGTCCAATCTTATTACTGGTCATGAAATGCTTTATGGTATGAAAAAATTGTTAACTATAATAATTTTACCCCTATTGTTTTATTTCTTGGATAAATGTTGCATTGTACCCCGCCGGGCTGGCGCAGTGGTTAAGGCGCTCGACTACTGTTCCCAAGGATGCGGGATCAAATCCCAGCCTCGGCGGCCGCTTATCGATAGAGGCGAACAGCATGGCTCCCGTGTGCTGTGCGATGTCAGTGCACGTTAAAGAACCCCAGGTGGTCGAAATTTCCGGAGTCCTCCAGTACGGCGCCTCTCATAGCCTGAGTCGCTTTGGGACGTTACACGTCCCAAATGCATGACCTGCTTGAAATAACACAATGCGACATTTTGTTTGGTCTGGTTTGTGGGGTGTAACGTCCCAAAGCGACTCAGGCTATGAGAGGCGCCGTACTGGAGGACTCCGGAAATTTCGACCACAAATTTCGACCACCACCAGGTGGTCGAAATTTCCGGAGTCCTCCAGTACGGCGCCTCTCATAGCCTGAGTCGCTTTGGGACGTTACACCCCACAAACCAGACCAAACAAAATGTCGCATTGTGTTATTTTCTGATTTCTTGAATTTATTTTCACCTCTATGAACGCGACCTATACCTTGGGGTAAAATAAGTATGTATTGTTTTGAATGCGATTATTATCATAGGAAACAGACAAGGTGCTGAAATCGAGAGAATTTTAGTGCTAGCATTTGTTTTATAACTTGAATGTTTGGGAGATTTTTAACGGCAATAATTGCAAGTTTAAGTCTCATATTTGTGCAAATCGTAATACCTAAAGCGCCTAAATGACGCCTATCTCCACCTTTGCGTTTAGTTATTTTATAGTTATTCAGTTCATAGTTAATTTCGTTATTTAGGTTTCAGATTTCGTTTTTTATCAGAAAGGTCTAAAAAAGTTGTAGTTACGCTTGTCACTATTTTATATAATACCCAAAGTAACGCGTTAGTACTTTTTCCGGTTCATCGCTCGAACACATCAACTTCATTCACCTTGCGTTCTTTCCTGTTTCAATGGCACTGCAGTCTTCCCAACGAGATTTAAGGCTCGTGGCATTCGGCTCATAAAGGTTATAAATACAGACAACGTTACTGAAATTTAACATTTCCTTTTAAACGCAGTAACTGCTTTTCCAATCTATACACCGCTCTCCAGGTATGATATCTCTATTTTGTTTTCCGTGATTATAAATACGATATCTAGGTCGAGCTGTCAGCAAACTTTTCCACGGCCTTTTGCGTCATTTCATAATGACACGAGGAAAAACGTTCTCCTCCTCGTCTTTGCCGATTGTGTTTATAGAGACAGCACGAGAATAGCCCGTTATGCTTACTCGTCTGTCATAAAAGCTGGATGAACACGTAAGCTCGCCTTTATGGGTATCAAGAGACAGCATTCACGGCTTCCGTCCATGGCTTCCCTTGCGGGTACTCGTTTTCGTACAGGTGCTTTGCAACTAGTTCAAATATTAGTTCATTAATCTGTGTTTGTATCATCGCACATATACTATAGTTGACAGTCCCAAACTATCGTATTATATGCAAGACAACAAGACATAAATACCTGCTTCACCAAACCGTACGTACGTGCCTGCATGACCTAAGGCTAGAAACTCGAAATGCAAGGGTCCTGGCGCATATGATTTTCCCTCATTCTTTAATATGCAAAAAGAAGCTTAAGTTTGAAACTTCTGCCAGATCGTCCACGTCATGCGGTCCTCTGCTGTCGCGCAGCCCTACGGCCAATCAGCGCAAGGACATCGAAGCGAGCTGCCAGCACCCAAATGCCAGAGCAATCGCGTGATTTATGGCTCACAACACAGACGCCTACTAACTAACTAAACTAATTGGTTCACAGGAAGGGAAAGGCGCAGTATCTGCCACACTTGCTCTGTGGACACCTGAACCGCGCCGTAAGGGAAGGGAGGGAGGTGGGAGTGAAAGTAGAAAGAGAAAGAGGAGCCGTAGTAGAGAGCTACGGAGTAATTTCGACCACCTGGTGATCTTTAACGTGCGCTGACATCCGGATTTTTAGATGATGTTTTTAACGCTATCACGTTTTATTGAATATGAATATGCACACTGCTGGCACATTATATTTCGCTGTGTGCACTTGCCTGAAAGGCTCCCAGAAAACCTGGAACTCGCACAAGTCGCGCAGTTTAGAAGTGAAGCGAAACCTAGCCAACCTTTCTTCGAAGTCATGATTGTCCTGCGTAACCCATGCGGCGACATACGCATCGAGACTTCCATTGGAGAGTGGCGAATACGGCGCCTTCCTTCGCCGTCAGAGGGAAGACGGTAGGCGTCGTTGGACCGTTTATCTTCCGCCACGGCTCCCTGTCCTACGCTTTCGTGACTAGAGCGCGCACACTCACAGCGAAGCGAAAGAAAAGGGAGACGGGAAGAGCGTGCCCGTTGATCTTGTAGGCCGAGACCGCGACTTCAGCGCACTCTCCCCCTCGATCGCGTGGTTCGAGCTCATTGCACCCGAAGCAGCCGGGCTTTGGGCAGGAAGATTAGGCACGCTGTATCTATACGCGACCATACTCCCCTATACCTGGGCAGCCCTGAGCCCAAATCGGCCACATTGGACTGCTTTCTTTGGTACACTATTCGATGCGGCAACCGGAACAGCCAAGCCTGTCGGGTTTTTTGTCTACACCGTAGTTATATTACCAACATTGGGCTGATAGCAGACACTGGACAATCATGAACGGGTTTCACTGGTTGGTTTTAGCAGAAGGCTACGTGGCGTTTTGTTTGGCTGATAGAAGCTAGCTAGCGATTGACTCTTTGAGCTGATAAGGCATATTTGCTGGATTAATGAGCAACGCGAAGAGGAAACGAAGTAAACAACAGGTCCCTGAGTAATGACAGTTGAATCTGGGTGTGTTTCTGAGCGATGAACGTTGTTGAAGTGACGAAAGACAACAAAAGGACGAGGTCGAGTTCGTCAGCGAATAGCAAGTATAGAAGTGTCATGCCAGCCATGAGAACTGAATGAATAAATTTTGCTGAGTCGTCGACAAATAATGATCAATGGAAAACAAATTTGAGATTTCACAGCAAACATATGAACGGATAGGCATCCCCACGGAGATCAAATAGCGGATATTAAGAAAGTGTTTGAGACTGTAAAGCGAGAAAGTTAATGAGTCAGCGAGCGCGAGGCTAAAAAACATACCCAGCCAGTGAGCGAATGAGTGAGTGAGTGAGTGAGTGAGTGAGTGAGTGAGTGAGTGAGTGAGTGAGTGAGTGAGTGAGTGAGTGAGTGAGTGAGTGAGTGAGTGAGTGAGTGAGTGAGTGAGTGAGTGAGTGAGTGAGTGAGTGAGTGAGCGAGCGAGCGAGCGAGCGTGCGTGGGAGTGGGACGCAGAAATGAGAATTACCATGATTTCCTTTCTTCAAAGGCAGTGCTCTCACCAAACACTTCTGCGAGCTAGCATAACGGCATAGTTTTGTCGAGCATGTATACGTGCATCAAAAACACAGAACAGGTTTGCTTTTTAAAGCGTAAGCGTTTTATGGCTATGTAGGCGGGTTTCGCATAGCGTGCCCTTGTCGGAGCTGTGAGTGAGTGAGTGAGTGAGTGAGTGAGTGAGTGAGTGAGTGAGTGAGTGAGTGAGTGAGTGAGTGAGTGAGTGAGTGAGTGAGTGAGTGAGTGAGTGAGTGAGTGAGTGAGTGAGTGAGTGAGTGAGTGAATGAGTGAGTGGAGTGAGTGAGTGGGACGCAGAAATGAGAATTACCATGATTTCCTTTCTTCGAAGGCAGTGCTGTGACCAAACACTTCTGTGAGCTAGCATAACGGCATAGTTTTGTCGAGCATGTACACGTGCATCAAAAACACAGAACAGATTTGCTTTTTAATGCGTAAGCATTTTATGGCTATGTAGGCGGGTTTCGCATAGCGTTCCCTTGTCGGAGCTGTGAGTGAGTGAGTGAGTGAGTGAGTGAGTGAGTGAGTGAGTGAGTGAGTGAGTGAGTGAGTGAGTGAGTGAGTGAGTGAGTGAGTGAGTGGGACGCAGAAATGAGAATTACCGTGATTTCCTTTCTTCAAAGGCAGTGCTCTGACCAAACACTTGTGTGAGCTAGCTTAACGGCATAGTTTTGTCGAGCATGTATACGTGCATCAAAAACACAGAACAAATTTGCTTTTTAATGCGTAAGCATTTTATGGCTATGTAGGCGGGTTTCGCATAGCGTGCCCTTGTTGGAGCTGTGAGTGAGTGAGTGAGTGAGTGAGTGAGTGAGTGAGTGAGTGAGTGAGTGAGTGAGTGAGTGAGTGAGTGAGTGAGTGAGTGAGTGAGTGAGTGAGTGAGCATGGGAGTGGGAGGGAGAAATGAGAATTACCATGATTTCCTTTCTTCAAAGGTAGTGCTCTGACCAAACACTTCTGCGAGCTAGCATAACGGCATAGTTTGTCGAGCATGTATACGTGCGTCGAAAACACAGAACAGATTTGCTTTTAATGCGTAAGCATTTTATGGCTATGTAGGCGGGTATCGCATAGCGTGTCCTTGTCGGAGCTGTGAGAGTGAGTGAGTGAGTGAGTGAGTGAGTGAGTGAGTGAGAGTGGAGTGGAGTGGAGTGGAGTGAGTGAGTGAGTGAGTGAGTGAGTGAGTGAGTGAGTGAGTGAGTGAGTGAGTGAGTGAGTGAGCGAGCGAGCGAGCGAGCGAGCGAGCGAGCGAGCGTGGGAGGGAGGGAGAAATGAGAATTACCATGATTTCCTTTCTTCAAAGGTAGTGCTCTGACCAAACACTTCTGCAAGCTAGCATAACGGCATAGTTTTGTCGAGCATGTATACGTGCGTCAAAAACACAGAACAGATTTGCTTTTAATGCGTAAGCATTTTATGGCTATGTAGGCGGGTTTCGCATAGCGTGCCCTTGTCGGAGCTGTGAGTGAGTGAGCGAGCGAGCGAGTGAGTGAGTGAGTGAGTGAGTGAGTGAGTGAGTGAGTGAGTGAGTGAGTGAGTGAGTGAGTGAGTGAGTGAGTGAGTGAGTGAGTGAGTGAGTGAGTGAGTGAGTGAGCGTGGGAGTGGGAGGGAGAAATGAGAATTACCATGATTTCCTTTCTTCAAAGGCAGTGCTCTGACCAAACACTACTGCGAACTAGCATAATGGCATAGTTTTGTCGAGCATGTATACGTGCATCAAAAACACAGAACAGATTTGCTTTTTAATGCGTAACCATTTTATGGCTATGTAGGCGAGTTTCGCATAGCGTGCGCTTGTCGGAGCTGTAAAAGGACTAGTTGGGATATGGGAAAAAGAATGGTGGCATCGGATAGAGTGTCAAAAAAGGCGCGCAAGTGACAAACTGACTGATGTGTTTTAAATAGATAAATAGTTACAGCCAATTAGGTGCGTAATTTGGAGCCAAGATGGTCGCCAGCCAACTTCCGGTTTAGGTTCTGAGCTTCCGGTCACCTGTCTCAGTGGACGTGAAGTGTCGCACGGAGTGCATCGCGGCCCCATGACGAACACAATCAGCGTTCCATTGAACACATCTAAGTTCACCGACGTTCGATAATTGGTTTACAGAAAAGGAAAGGCGCACTATCGGTAGTGTGGAATCCAGCTGCCACACCTGGTTGTTCCTGGCCCTACAGGCCTGGGACGGTAGGTCAACGCCGCACTGGAGCTAGCCAGCCACGAATTTTATCTGTTGTAGGCCGTCATTGCACCCGCCACCGTTAGATTATGGACGACGGCTGTTGCGGTGTGCTCTTTCTCTCCCTCTTCTTTTTCTTTCTTCTCTACTTTCTCTCTTCTGTCTGCACGAGGCAGAGGAGGGCCCCGTCGGGTGCCCCGCCGGGGTGGTGCAGTGGTAAGACGCCCGACTACTGTGCCGGAGTACCCGGGTTCGAACCCGACCTCGGCGGCTGCGTTTCGATGGAGGCGAAACGAAGAGGCGTCGTGTGCTGTGCGATGTCAGCGCACGTTAAAGATCCCCAGGTGGTCGAAATTACTCCGTAGCCCTCCACTACGGCACCTCTTTCTCTCTTTCCACTTTCACTCCCGTCTTCCTCCCTTCCCTTACGGCGCGGTTGCGGTGTCCACAGAACACAGGTGAGACAGTTACCGCGCCTTTCCCTTCCTATAAAATAAATCAGTTAAATAATAAATCAGGGCCCCGTCGGGGTGGTGCAGTGGTAAGACGCCCGACTACTGTGCCGGAGTACCCGGGTTCGAACCCGACCTCGGCGGCTGCGTTTCGATGGAGGCGAAACGAAGAGGCGTGGTGTGCTGTGCGATGTCAGCGCACGTTTAAGATCCCCAGGTGGTCGAAATTTATCCATAGCCCTCCACTACGACTCCTCTTTCTCTCTTTCCACTTTCACTCCCATCTTCCTCCCTTCCCTTACGGCGCGGTTGCGGTGTCCACAGAAAAAACAAGTGAGACAGTTACCGCGCCTTTCCATTCCTATAAATAAATCAGTTAGAGGCAGCGGAGGTGGCTCAGCAACAAAGCCAGTAGCAGGCCCGTACATTTTCTTTTCCTTCTTCCTACAGCCTACACAACAAAAACCTCACGAGTAACACAGCAAGGTTCGGGCTTAAGCATTTCTCCAGTGTAGATTCTGCAGTGATCTCGAAAATTTTTCCATGATGATGCCGCCACATTTTTGAGCGCCGTTAAATCTAATGGTTTTTGCTCATGTTTTTCTCATAGCCATCAAGCCATTTTTTAAAGCTGTGCCTCTTGATAACGATTCCAAAATGTGCCGTCTTCTTTAGAAACAGAGAAGAGAAACTTTATTCGGCAATCAGTAGCTGTAGAATTCTTTCTCCGGACGACCTCCAGGTTAAATCAGTACATAAAGAAGCCCAGTTCCATACGACTTGCACCCAAGTTCTTTCAAAAAAATGTCGTTAATTAGGCGTTTTCAACCATTCAAGCTGAACTGCTACCTTTGTATATAAAAATGAGATGGCGGCGGCATTTCGATCATGCGGACTAAAGAGAAAAAATCAAACAAAATTATCCCAAACTATAGGCATGTAGTCAACAACATACATCTAAGAGAATTCCGTGTTACAGCTCTTGAACCAAGCCGAACTGAGGCATTTTCAGGGATACATAATTGTCTTGAGTCCTACTGCACAGCCACATTTCATAACATTCGGAATGATATACAGAAACTTTTGTTCCCACAAAGGACCTTCTGTGCTGGTTTTGACCGAGAACTTCTAGCGACACTAGCAATTTCTGCGGTCACAACTGAATTTTGAGTAGGTAAAACCGAAAAATACTAAAGGATCTGCAGTACTGCACAAAAATCTGACTTTGCAAAATAAAAATACTGAGAGTATTTGTGACACGTTTCAGTAACTTTTCTACTAGAGTATGTAAAGTGTGGCCTATCAAAGTTACAAAGAAACGGGAAGTAGTAGTGAGCAACTGTCAGCGTCACTGAGGGCTGGTAAGTAGTAGCGGTTAGTAGGACGCGGGCAGTCGTAGTAAGAGTTAGGCCATTTAGCCACGAGATGCAATAAAGCCACGGCTAAACGATCTTTATATATACTTCAAGCTGAATCACACTATTTCAAGCATAACTGCTACCAGAATAACGCGCTTATAACTCCCAAAATTGTTTCCCTTCCCCTTCACCGGTCATTATAAAGAAGCAGATCCTAATCATACCATGCTTTTTTTTTTTTACTATTTTTCGTCATTCCTCATTACGGACGACTTGCATATTATGGACAGTTTTGCTTGGGAACCAATTTGTCCTGTCCGTATTAACGAGACACGACTGTACGCACCACAACCCTCAGCATAGCACTCGCGCGATTTTTATATGCATCGTCTCTGCAGCCCTGGCAACTTTTTAGTACTAGCCGCAAAAAAATAAAAAAAAACCTAACCAGGAGAAAAGCGGTAATAAAATGCAAATTTCAACCTCAACACGTTTTTTTTTTTCTGAACGACTAACACAATGCCGCTTGTTACGTAGACATTTTTGAAGCAAACTAGCTACTCATAGAGCCGCCTTCGAAAGGTTTTGAGAATACAATTATGCCGAAAAACAACTAATTTTTGTTGCATCCAGGGCACACTTGTCATCACCGTATTAGATGTTATAATCATCATTCTAACTACACCCACTGCAAGGCAAACACCCAATCTGTACTTTCGCAATTAACCCTGTACTGTGCCAAATGTGTTTTCCTTACCTCCATTAAGTCCCCAATTTTATTCCGCCAACTCACTGTCGGCCGCTGCCTGTCACGCTTGCCATTTCTCGGCATCTATTTCATAAGGAATCACCTTACATTCGGGTTGCATGCCCTGTACATGCCCATTTTTGCTTCATTTGGAAAGAAGTGTCAGTAATTCACGTTTTCTCTCTGACCCGCTTTGCACGATTCCTGCTTCCTAAAGTTACACTCATCATTATCTGTTCCAAAGCTCCTGCGCTGTGCTAAATTTCCAATTTTCTTTTTTCATTAACCTCCACGTTTCAACAGCATGGGTCAGTGCTCCTAAGATACAACTGCTATATACTTTCCTCGGGTGGATGCTGGTATGTTGTCATTTATGACATGACAGAAGTTGCTAAACGCTCTCTAAACGAATGTCATTCTTCTAGTTACTGCCCTTTAGTGCTCCGCATCTGTGATCACTACCTGCACGAAGTATACGTATTCCTTCCATACTTCCAATCTCTTGCAACCTATTACGTACTACTGTTCCTTTCCGTGACTGTTCAACATTACTTCCGTTTTTGCATGTTAACTTATGTACACAATGTTCTTCTTGCCGGTCTGTCATAAATCATACTCTGCAGTTTGTCCCCTGAGTTGCTTAGCAAGCCAATGTCGTCATCGAATATCATATTATTGGAGCAGCCCTCTGAATTCGTCCTGCAAAACCTTCACCCTGACTATAACAGCACAAGTCCTTCATTCCTGCCTGACATCGTTATTATTGACGTTTTATTACTTAATTGAACCGTGCAGTGGCTGCAAATCCGATATAGATAATCTCCAGTAATTTTACACTGCCTTTTCTGCGAACTCGTTTTGTACTACTAAAGTTCCGAATAAGTCAAATGGTGTTTCGTAATACATTGAGGCTAGTCTGAAACGTTATAAATAAGCTGACTGATGGTGGGAAGACGGTCTACTGTCGAGTGGCCTTTAGAAAGTCTGTCTGGTCTAATATAGCACTGATGTCTTAAGCTGCTCTAATCCTATTCGCGATTGCGTTATTAAAAACTATAATTCGTTATGTCTTTGATCTCGCCCGTCCTACACATTAAGATGATGCTAGCACTGTTCTAAGTCTGGCAGGATCGAGGTCAGAAGGCTTTGCATGTACTGGGAGACCAGCTTCATAGCCCAAATTTCTTTCCGTCGTTCACCAAATCTTCCGTTAACTGAACCTCACCTGCTGTCTTCAACCTTTAGAATGCCTCTAGAGGTTCCATATTTCCTTTTGCGTTACAGATGTTATGTCGAATTGCTATGCACTCGCGCTTCTCTGATATCGTTCTGGTCGTATAGGTTAGGTACAGATCTGTGTAAAAATCATCGCTTACTTAAACTATCTTATACCTAATCGGGTATAATTATGTCCTGCTTGTCTTTTATTTCATACACATAATTTTACCTCTGCTTGGTTCCCTCTTTGCACCTCAGATACGCACACTTTTTATAGCATGCTGCCGTCTCTCCCTATTGTACTTCATTATGCTGGTTACCTGGCCCTTATTGATTACCTCTGATAAGTCTTCCAGTTATAGTCTCTTATTCTTTTCCTCTTTGAGGCAAAGCTAATTCCAGATCTTACTGTTCCATGATCTATGTCACATTTTAAGAGGAATCCTTTATTTCTTTCAAGATGCCTAGAAAAATGCGCAACAATAATATTATTTTATTTTTATTATTTCTATTGGGCTCTTCTACGTCCACTTCCTGTTCTTCCTTTTGCGGAGGAAAAAATTCATGTCCCATGAATTATTTATTCTGCGAACTGCACTAATAACTCTGGCACGGTTATTCCGGGAGCCGACTCTATATTCATCCACTGCCTTCATGGTCTCCAGCCCACTTGTTATCAACCATGGTATCGCAGCCACCCATATGTGTTTTTACTTTAAGCATTGCCGATTCCCCGTCTTTATAGAAACCTTTCGCTGTCTGATCATCGTTGCAGGATTTAGGCGCGTGAGCCTTTACCGTGTTCAGTCTGTACCGCTTGTTAAACTTTATCACGATAAGTTCTACCTTAGGATTAATGCTAAAGAATTTTTCTTTTGTTGCCAGATATAGCCTTACTGTTGAGAATACCACACTCAACTCTTGTCAGACAGATAAGCCTTAAGCATTTCACGCGTCCGCCCGTTAGCACTGTATGTGTCTGATATGTCCTCTCAATCTAACAAAGCCCTATGGCTTACCAGCGATTTTGTCGAATAATAGCACCGATGGACTAGCATCACCGGATAAAGTTCAAGCTTTAAACATTGTCTGTTTCTATCTCTATAACACTGCGATCACTACAGCACTACAGCAGGGCCCATTGCTTAAGTTTTAATTGCGTATATCTATTCAGGGCTCTATAAGAAGGCTGTGATAAGACTACGATTCTTCGCTGTTGCTTTTCATATGAATTTGACGTAGGCAACAATCAGCAAGTGTACATTGACGTCATGACACCAACACAGAGTGGGTATCAATAGCTGGAGTGTCTTTTAATTCGCCTTCAAATTGTCCATTGAGGCATAGTTGTTTTCACTTTTTTTTTTTTTTTGCGCACTTTCGTCTTTTTGCTACGTTTTGCATTTCTTGCTTTTCCCTTCTCTCAGAAAACTACCAGTTTACGTTTCTTAATTAATGCTGTGCTGAACAAACACACCCCTCTTCAGTAGACCCTTGCAGTACGTTGATCTTATAACATTTTTAAGGGCATTTACATTTGGATAGATGCCGCTTGTGAGCCTTTATTTAAGTTCTGCAATGTAAAAGCATCATAGTAGCCAATAATATCCGATGCTTTTGAAAACGCTCATATTTCCTAATGCACGATGGTCGCCTAAAGCAGTTCTTAATTATGATGTTCTGATCCTCCTCTTTTTTTCTTACAATCTTTATGTTCGTCCGTGTCCTTGATAAATGTTATCTTGATGAACTGATCAAAACATAGGCTGTTGCGCGATGACGCAAAATGGGTCGAAATAAAGACAAAAAAAAACTATTCAAAAGCCTAATTCGAAAAAGCCCCTTTCCTTCTCTGATATTTTTTCCTTCCCTATAGCTGCTCATGACATAATCACAGTGGGAACATGACAATAATAGCCTACTGACTTAAAAAAACGAAATCGACAAAACGAACCATAACTAGACAAGGTCTGCAAAGGCGATACGGCGCTAACGTAATAAATGAAGCCCCGCACTAACCTAACGAGAACGCTGAATAACATCACTTTTTTTTTGCGGATCCCAGAACAAAAGAGTCTTCATTTTTTCCTTATTTTTATTTCCTTTTTAATACAACAGCGCCCTTTTCAATTAGCATGCTTTGACATATGGTGTTGGGCACACTCATTGAATTTCAAGGACGTTGAAAGAATTTTCTTTTCTCATTTTTTTTTTGCTGTTATTCTCTTTTCTTTTTTTTTTTTTAAGCTCCGCTCTTACTTCCCCGTATTTCTTGCGGTACACCCTCATGTACTCTTTTGTCTTCCTCAGTTTTGTATGACCAAGACTGGAAAGCTGGACAGCCTCCTAAATTCCTTACCTAAAAGACTCTCCAGCTGCATCGGCTGCAAAGTGGCATACTTCTGTTCTTTGTTTTTAACAAGCTTACCTGCGTGCCCATGCAATAGCAGTGAGTTTCTTTATTCGCCCATCGCTCTCATAGCCACATATTATGTCAGTCTTTTTCTGCGTTAATTTGTTTTCGTTCTACCCAAGCAATGTCGGAAAAGCTTGAATAAAAACCGAACGACGAGCTTATGAATGACCGCCACATCGAATGTTTTACGCATTCCAATAGCGTTATATAAGGTACCACTTCAGATAAGGTTAGTTTGGTTTCGTTTGGTTTATGGGGTTGAATGTCCCAAAGCGACCCAGTCTATGAGAGAAGCCGTAGTGGAGGGCTCCAGAAAATTCGACCACCTGGGGTTCTTTAACGTGCACTGACATCGCACAGCAAACGGACACCTCTTCGTTTCACCTCCATCGAAAAGCCACCGCTGTGGCCGGGTGCCTATCCCATATCCTTGGGAATAACAGTCGAGCACCCTAACCACTGCGTCACCACGTTGGAGTATTTCATATAAGGTGCCAGGTACGTAGGCAGCCTATAATTCCAGTGCCATTTTGAAATGGTCATAATTAAGCCCACTGTATCTACGAATATGCGTCAAGAGCAATGAATTTCAGTCCAATAGTTCCCGAATATTCTGTACTCGCGGCTTTCAAGGCCATTTTCCGAACTTCCCAAATGTCATCACTGCTTCGTTTTTCCTACTTCCTCGAGCGCAAATTTATGCCTATGTACACGGTGGGCAGTTCTGACTAATAGACTTTACTACCCTATATGATGCACAGCCTTTGTCAGAAGTTTAGAGCACAAAGGGTCTGCTTTTAAGCCGTATATTATGATTGAGTCCTAACCATTGGAGAGGGTACGACGAAAAATATTCTTGTCTTCAGCAAGGCTGAACTTGCTCTTTACTTTTCCCTGCATATCATCTGCCCGCACCAAAGTCTTTTTTTTTTTTTAACTGTAACAAATATAGCCTCAGTCCATGGATTTTCACTAAGGCAGGCTGATTCCTTTCAGTCTCTTAACTACACTTGCCACTTTTTTTTCTTTCGCCACTGTGCTGTTTCTAGCCTCGTGTCTAGCCATCGAACAGCTTATTCAGCAGACCTTAAACTTCCTTACAAAACATTAATGGGGAGGCACAGTATATTTAGTGATCCATACATGCAGAGGGGCCAGCGAGTCTAAAAAAGGGCAATGGAGGGTCTTGGTGGATAAGTACGTAGACATTGTTTTTAAAAAATTCTTTTTTTATTTTACAGCGTTCACTGATTCTATAAACAATGTTGTACAGCCTACTTATAATATATTTGTGGAGGTGAAGAACTTTCAATCATTCGAAGGAGCTAGCTCATATTAGGTTTGATTTATCGGTTTCAATGTCTCAAAGCGACTCAGGCTATGAGAGAAGCCGTAGTGGAGGGCTCCGGAAAGTTCGACCACTCAGGGTTATTTCTGATTCATTTCAGCCTCTTAACTACACTTGCCACTTTCCCTTCTTTCGCCTCTGTGCTGTTTGTAGCCTCATATCTAGCCATCGCACAGCTTATTAGGCAGACCTTAAACTTCCTTACAAAGTATTAATGGGGCGTCACAGTATAAATAGTGACTCATGCATGCAGAAAGTCCAGCGAGTCTAAAAAAGGCCAATGGAGGGTCTTGGGGGATAAATACATAAAAATTGTAAAAAAAAAAATCCTTTTTTTTTCTTTTACTGATTGTATAAACCATGTTGTACGGCGTAATTAGAATATGTTTGGAGAGATGAAGAACGTCAATCATTTGAAGGAGCTAGCTCATATTAGGTTTGGTTTATCGGTTTAAACGTCTCAAAGCGACTCAGGCTATGAGAGAAGCCGTAGTGGAGGGCTCCAGAAAGTTCGACCACTTAGGGTTATTTAACGTGCACTGAGATCGCACAGCACACGGGACGCTTTACTTTCCGCTTCCATCGAAAAGCGGTCGCCGCAGCCGGGATTCGATCCCACATTCTTGGGCGCAGTACTCGAGCGCCCTAAACACTGCACCGCAACAGCGGGGAACTAGCTCATGTTAGACGTTTGCATAAATATAGAGTACTTGCTCCAATCAAGGTTATTTTATCTATGTCGTTCGCCACTGCGCAAGTATTGCTTACTTGAGGCTAGCGGAATGGCAGCGCCAAATAAGGAGAAATAAGTTCGCCAACCTACTGTCCTGAGGGCACAGGCTGTCACTAAGCTAGAAACCACTTGGAATCATGCATGCTCTTAAACGTTCCAGAGGATATACTTCTCTCTGTATTTCTCTTTTCTCGTAGGTCTCTGTTCAAAAGGGATTATTAATCAGTTCAATTCATGCTCCAACAAAATGCAGTAATTTAAAACATTCACAACTCCGAAGGGCTGAAGTTGGTTGGAGTAAATTCCAACCGCAAAGACAGTGCAACTTACACCATTGTCGCCTCAAAACACAGCGGACGAAGTCTCATTAACCACTCTAAATAAAATAGCTGTAATGGCATGAGAAGCGACAAGCTGATGTCTAAAGTATTAACACGATACACGCTGTGTTTTGACTGTGACCTTTAAGACTTGTGATTGGCACCAGGCGCGCCGTAGACCGTATGTTAACAAATACCTATCTGCGCCTACAGTAGGAGAAAAATTCGTTCTGTCTTCTGATGTAAAACCCTACCGCAATATAGCAGAGCGAATAGAAGCTTCTGCGAAACAAGTCAAACTGCGTCCTAATCGAAGCAAATCAGTAATAACACGTGCTTCGATATGACGACACGCACCCAGTGAATCTTTCTTCTTCGTCATTTCCTGAAACTGCAGCGGCAACCTCAGCTCGAGTCGTGGTTGCACCGAATAAGCGGGCCTCTACAGGCACGAACAAGAGAGGCGGGTAAAGGAGAGAAGGTGTATCCGACCGAGCCTAATTCTCCCAAGTCACGCCGGGCACCCCGGGAGCCCCGGCTCAGAAAGAAATGGGCGCGCGCACACGGCGGCAAACTCACGACACCGGAGATAAAGAAGATGCAAATGGAGCAGGAAAAGAAAGAGTGGAAGGAAGAAAGCCTAGAAGCGGCAATATAGCCTCCCTCCCACACCTCTTTTATCCGCCAACGCGTCCCTGTGATGCTCCTTCCAAGGCAACTATAAAACCGAGTCCTGGCGGGCACCTGAAGAGCTGGTCGCGTCCCTTTTTTGCTCCTTTAATGCATGTCTCGGGGCATGCGGAGGTTATGGGCTACTGCCTGGCGGTAGCCTTTTGATACTACCTTACTTTTTTCTTGAGTCCGCCTTTTTTTTTTTCAGCGAGCAATTTTACGCTTCCTCTTTGAGGTTGCGTTGTGACAATTTTGTGCGGTTTTGTTTAGGCTGTCTCTTTACTAGCACTGGAGAGCTGGGATGAGCCGTTTTTATGTACTGGCCAGAGGAACGCCATTCACGGTCTGAGAAGCTGCTAGGGTGTAAAGGGGGTCGTCGCCGCTGTCAGACTAACGTAAGCGTATTTAGGCAGTACACCGATCGTTAAGTTTCTTTAAGATAATTAGGCATTAACTTCCTGTCTACGCTGTCTCATACCCTACCAAACCTAAAACTGTATAAATACTACGGAACCAAAATCACAACACCTAATTGGTGAATGCACTTCACATCACCTCCTGCAAACGTTTATAAATCACTTAGATTCATCAGACTACCATCCACATTTTATCCGCCAGTGAACTAAAGGCATATGAAACGTTCGCCAGCGCCTATCATGCTTCAAATACGTAAAACCCCGTCAGGAGTACTCAGCAAGGTGTTATAAGCAATGTAAAATCTAGCTGTTCATTTCATACGATCAAATTGGCTTATGGACTAAGAGTTCCTAATCTTAAATCTTCCACTGGTATAACTATTCTCGCATCCTGTCATAAGACAGCAAGCCCTTGTATATTTCATAACCTTTATTATAACTTTTCTAATGGCTTGAGATCTTAATTCTGACACCCCCCGTATCTGAGATAATACGACGTGTGTATAATTTCCAAAATATTAATAGCACTCAATTTGCAACCAAAGCATTATCTAACTGAAATCTCCAAGCTGTCCTTGCTGACTGAAACCTTCTTACTGTCAGTATTGCCAGTAAAGTTAATTGCGCCCGCACGCGCCCGCCCGCCCGCACGCACGCACGCACGCACACGCACACACACACACACACACACACACACACACACACACACACACACACACACACACACACACACACACACACACACACACACACACACACACACACACACACACACACACACACACACACACACACACACACACACACACACACACACACACACACACACACACACACACACACACACACACACACACACACACACACACACACACACACACACACACACACACACACACACACACACACACACACACACACACACACACACACACACACACACACACACACACACACACACACACACACACACACACACACACACACACACACACACACACACACACACACACACACACACACACACACACACACACACACACACACACACACACACACACACACACACACACACACACACACACACACACACACACACACACACACACACACACACAGTTTTTGTAACTGTTTCTGTGCGCGCTTCCTTCTGTAAGTCACTTTATTTTCTTGTTTATTTGCATGTTCATCTCCATCTGATTACCGTGTTCATAGCTTGTCTACCGGATTTTGCAATTTCTATCATCATGATTTATTTTGGTATCCCGTGATTATTAACTACATACGCCCCCCCCCCCCCCCCTCTCTCTCTCTCTCCCCCTCCCTCTACATATGTAATGCCCCGCCGAAGCTCTGAAAGAGTAAAACAAATTACGATGATGATAACCATATATTTGTTTCAAGGGTGACAGCGCACTTACAGATGTAAGTAAAACAGATGTACCCAGTGTTCCAACGTGGTAAAACTTTTAAGGTGTTGGCTGTGCTAGTTAAGCGAAGGGTGACATGGAATTCAAGGCCTAGAAAGCGCCTAGTAAGTGGCTGGCTGAGCAGCACTGCTCGAAAAGTTTGTGGTAAAGCTACCATACAACAGTCCCGTGTGCCGGGCGCGATCAGCGAAAAATAAATATGCGCTTGTTAGATCCGCGCGGACGACCATTTCAAAACGAGAAGCATGATTAACTGCAATGAGGGGGTTAAGCTGAAGGCAATGATGCAGACGTATTACAGAACTAGATGTGATTAAATAAGCTATGGGCTAGTGTGTCTAAGGCATGGGCTAATTTTTTTTTTTTTTTTTTTGGGGGGGGGGGGGGGTAGCGACCACTACACCAATGCAAAAAGAAAGCAAAAGCCTGCAAATCAGCTGCTCGAAGAAAAAAAAGAGATATGAGGTAAACATTAGGTACTACTCTAGGTAAGAATGCATGCGACTCACCCGCTAGATACATACTTGAAGTGTACTCCAGGCACGGCAACATTACGTTGAGCGAGCCTCTTTGGCAGTAAAAGAAAAGACAGCTGCAATGAAATCTGTCTAGTATTTCATCTTGACCAAAGAGTTAGTAGAAATAGGTTTGGAAAAAAATATTCACTGCAAAAACTCTTATATTTGTATTAATTACGAGTAAAACAAAAGCCCTAATATGTCAGATCCCTCAGAAAGAGGCTATATTTTTATTGCTCAAAAATCATAAATAATTAGAAAGCCAACAATTGCTTACACCGATTAAAGATTGAAAGTGAAAAATTGATGATGAAAGTATATTAGATATAGAATATTCTGTATATTTTGTTTTAACCTAGTGTTGTAAATTTTGTGCGCCAATGCAGATTTACTGCTTGCGAACTTCAACCTTCTTAGCACCCAGACACTTCTTGTAAAGTCATGGCACGCACGAATATATCCTATATAGGGCGGATTTCCTCATGACACCTGGAGAGAAAATTTCGTTACTTTCGTGAAATGCATTTCTTGCAACTCGTAGAATGATAAAGTTTTTCATCACTCTTTCTCAGCCAAATTCTTTCGTTGGGGACCTCCTCGGCATGCCCGCTCACATCCACTCCTGACTAAAACCACCCTTACGCGAGAAGCTTAAAACCCAAGTGGCTCTTAGCTCACCAAAATTGTTCAATAACGCAATTATAGGTTTCATCCTGTTGAAGACATATATAGAAGTAAGAATAAAATATCAGATATTTTTCATCTTCGTTTAATCATACCTGCGCCAAGCATGTGCCTAGAGAACAACGTTTCTTCATCTAAACTAAACACATAAGGAAAAGGAAATACACAACAAGCAGAAAAGAAGACAAGAAATAAGAGAAAGAGCAAAGTCATCTCCGGTGGGGAAGGCGGTTTTATTGTCTCGAGCCGGCTTATTCTGCCGCACATGGGGCCGCCCGCCAGTCGGGACGCACTAAATCACGCACACCACTAAACAGACTGCCATCCCAACACCTACACACGCACACACACAAACAAATAAGAGTCGAATCCTTGCAGACACTCTCGCACTCTCTTCCAGGTGCCGCTGTCGTCGACACAAGCCCACGTGACAGCTGCAAAATCTGATCACGTGTTCGCTCACCGTTTAAACCAGCTATATTCCTTTCCATCTTTCTTCTTGTTATTCTTTCTTCCTTCCTTTCTTCCCCGTTATAAACGGTTCTAAGTGCCACTCGCATCGTCCCTAATAGCACTGGTATGGCTATTGCGGCATATGTATATATACATAAACATATACATACACTGATGCTTCCAGACATCGGATGCTTCACAGACAGCCTGGTCCTTGACAATAAAATGTCACGTGTCCGACTTTCGCATCGCCTTTCTTACGGTGGCTGTCGTCCGTGAGCGCGCTATGCCGTCGCGACTTCTTCTTATACCGTGACTGGACTCCATAATTTCGAGGTGATAAGCTACACACGGAGCTCGAAATGAGCCGCCGAGCTGCCGCCGCTCATCAGTGTTGCCTCCTCGCTCGCGCGGGAAGAGAAACTCAGCACCTGTTTTCTGTTTTGTGAGGAGATGTGTCTTAGCAAAATCTCTCTTTAGCCACTCTCGTTAGTACCGGAGCCGGTATTGTTCCTTTTTTTGTCTGATTCACTCCTTGTCGTCCAGATCCAACCTGGATTGATTTCAACGCTAGTTAGCGCCTCCATATCGTCTTGATATTTTCTTCCCTCACCCCCTTCCAGTCCCCGTTTGCAGCCGGTCTTTTCATTTGAATGTGCGGTTTTACGTTAGAGTTCATAGTGTAGTTATTAAGGCAAACGCCTTTCTGGGCTCATGGAACGACACCCCGTGTGCGAGATTTGTGCATCGGATCAGTGCTCTCATTTGTCACTCGTCAATCATCCTGACGACGTCATCCAGAAAAATAAATATCCTCTCTTCATTTGGAATCGAACCTACATCCATCGGATCTTCAGCGAGCGTTTTAGCCATCTGCGCCATCCCCGGGATCGTGAAACGCACATCGTAGTTCTCTTTGTCTACCGTGAGGATGATAGCAGCAGTGGCAGTGATGCTGCATTTAATGATAATGACAATGATAGCAGTAGCAATGATAATCTTAGTTGATAATCATAGTGATGATCAGTGTGCAGCAACAACGCTCCGCCTTTCGCATTTCTGCAGCGTAGATTTCACAGTGCTCTCGTAATTTTTTTTCTTTATTGTGCGCCTATTTTACAGAGTGCAGTGTTAAGTGCGAGCATTCCCCGGCTACTGTGCTGGCTATGACCAAGTTACGCCTCGTAAGGCTTTTTTTTTTTTTTAAGCTATCTTTGCATATGAATTATCAGCACTAAGACAGGGCGGAGGCAAAAGGACGCCGATGACGTCTACTTCACGAACATGGCCAGAAGCTTTCCTGGTTAAGCTGGTTGAATCACTTCGTTTCTATTATTCTTTATGTTTCCTTCCTTATTCGTTTCGCTGACTATTCTGGCAAGAGTTCCGAAGGCATTGTGTGGCCGTAAGTAGCTGTGAAATTGTATGCAGCAAAATAATTGCTTGACTATAATTACCAACTGGCAACAACCTAAGCAAACCAATATGGCCATAAAAAAGATATGCAGCTTTCGTAGCCGTCGAGGTTGAAGAAATATTTGCGCTTGTCAGTGGGTCTGACCTGGGATCTATCACCTGTCTGAAGCAGTCGTTCTAGCAACTAAGCCAACTTGGACTGCTGAGAGGTAAATAGATCGGCAACTCGACAGTTTTAGTCCTAGGTGTTGTGTTTAGTGTATCCCCCACTGTGTAGTAATCTACACAGTGGGGGATACACTGTGCCTAAAGTTGCTGCCTAAAGTCCTTGGTGGTTCCTTGGTGGTTTTTACTAAACTTCCTTGGTAGTTTTTATTAAGCATTTTGATCCAGGATTCCTATATGTTTTGCAGAAAACTACTTGAAACTGCTTTAGTTGCTGGCTTACTTCCTAGAAATGTTTGCAGATAACTGTAAACGTGAAATTACGTTCTGTGCAATGTAAAAATTGAACGAACCGTTATGCGGAATAGGTGGTCATGACAACAATTATTTGCTCGATAGCAGTCAAAACCGCTGTAACTGCAAAGCAACGTGCAAAACTAGCCGATTACTATTGAGTGACGGGGTGTTTGCTTCGACTGTTCACCATGCAAAAAAGGGAGCCATTCAAACTCCCTGCCGGCAGCCATCGCGAGCACAGTGCGCACACACTACTAGGCTATCACAGAGCGCTCTGTGGACCGTGCACGCAAGCGCATACAATAGGGGCGTCGCCATCGTGAAATTTACTGAACAGATGTCACGAAGGCGAAATGGCAGCCCGCTTATTCTTTTACACATATAGACAGCGACGGCAGTTGAAAGGCTGAGGTCGATGGCTGTGACGTTGAACGTCAAGGTGTAAGGTTGCAAAGAACAAGGCAAGAAAGCGAGCTCTTCCTTCAAAGGAGCACTAAAGGAAACTCAGTACAGTGCTGAACTTTCAATAAGATAGATTATAGTTATCTTTTTGTAGCTCTGGTAACGCCCATCATGCAGCAGCGAAAAAAAAAAACATAACTTGTTATGAGAAATTCCTAGGCGAAAGCTATACTTTCAACGACACTTCAGTCAGACTCCTGCCGTTCATGACGACATCACAGCGAGAAGTAGGGAAGTAGATGGCAACATGGCTTAGTCCGAGAAAATGCGTTAGGACGTCACTTCAGTTTGCTTGTATAACGTACCCCTGTCTGGGATGCCTGTATTTTATTACTAGATGATTTCTTTTTCTGTTTTTGAAGTATTCTTGCTGGCGAAAGTGTTATTTCCACTATAACACAGGAATAAGATGAATGTTGGCGTTCTGTAGTCCTATGTGGCTATGGGGCTGAAACGTGGAGGCTAACCAAGAGAGTTCTACTTAAGTTGAGGACAACCCAGAGGGCTATGGAACGAGTAATGGTAGGGGTAACATTAAGAGATAGGAAGCGTGCATAGTGGGTCAGAGAAATAACTCAAGTTACTGACATTCTAGTGGAAATTAAGAAGACGAAATGGACATGGGCAGGACATGTAGTGCGAAGAGAGGATAACCGATGGTCGCTGAGGGTAACAAACTGGATTCCAAGGGAAGGAAAGCGTAGCAGGGGGCGGCAGAAAGTTAGGTGGGCGGATGAGATTAAGAAGTTCGCAGGGGTCAAGTGGATGCAGCTAGCACAGAACCGGGTTAAGTGGAGAAATATGGGAGAGGCCTTTGCCCTGCAGTGGGTAGTCAGGATGATGATCATCATCATCATCATCATGAGTCCTATGTATGCGGCACTCCATTATTATGACTGCCACCTAGCTACTTGGTGTATCCGATGTGTTTTTTAGGCCTAATTAAATATGTAGAGAGGATGTGTTTACGGGTCATCTCTTGTTAAGGAAAATCGTAATTCCATTGAAAGGCGCCTATTGCTACAACCAGTTGGTCGAGTAAAGAATGACGCCATACACGTTCTGTGAGTCATTTCTCAAGTAAACATGCAATGCATGTCACATGTGACATGCATTACATATTAAATCACGTCATTAACTTACATTACAATATAAGTTAGTGATGTTAACTTATTTTATAATCTGTGGCTTAGTTTTTGTTGTGGATATGTTCTATATGGCAGAAATAGTGCTTATTTTTAGTACACTTCAATTCGTATTTCAAATTGTAACGCCGACTGGCACTGGACTACCGAATCTTTCCCAGAAAATAATTTCCGTCATCGATTAAAAGTGCTCCACATAGCTTTCGACGCTTGCATGTTTTTGGCTCAGCAGTGTTTATAAAAACTTATATTCTTTTAAGCCGCTACTTAGCAACTATTTTCTCATTTACAGGCGGTAACAACTACATTTTTTTATTCCTCTTAGCAGCCGCAATCTTTACAGTTTGCCTCATGCATAAATAATAGTATATGAAAGAAGACATCAACCCTCTCATTGATATTATATTGAACATGTCGCTCTCATGTTTTTAAATAGGTGTAACCATTCATCATTGATACCTTTTCCACAGCTACACTGTTTCCCTGATGACTTGTGCATCCATGATGTATTCCCTTATCCTACTTGTAAGCGCTACTTACTAACTGCTTCGCGGTCAATGCTGATGACTCTCCTCGTATTAGGTCTCGCTCAGAAGCGAACTTTCTGCTTTTGTGTCTATTAATTAAGTCATTAGTTCTTGCTTGCGGTTAGAAAATTTGCTGCGCTCACTAAAAAAATTTATTAGTGTATGTTTTACTAAGTATGCGGTTTTTTCCTCCTTCCTAATCTACATATAAAGCGCGAGGCATGTTTTCTAGCAGCGGTATCAACTGCGCTCTTGTCCTCCAACTCTTGATAACCTACATTTGTCTTGACAGGAATAAGATACCTCTGCCCGCTTTGTAAACCTAGACTGATTATCGGTACCCTCGTCTTCACATATACACTTCACTTCACCAAAGTATCAACTTTATGGTCGGCATGATGCTCAATTGAACACACTGTGTGAAAGATGTTTCAATAATTTTTTATTTCTTTTCCAATTTCAGAGTTACGATGGCTTACTTTATGTTCTGGCATTTACAGGAAAAGCCGATCATTAGTACGTCGCGTTTCAATCAATAGTTGTGCTGCGTTTTTGTGCTCTTTTGTATCGTATATTTGAAGTGATTTGCTCATTCCTGTGTATATATGGATTTGTTTTTTATTTCCCCTCCCTTTAATGACCCTCGTATGAAAGTTGACAGTATTCATAAATAAATAAATACACGCCACATCAATGAAGAGAGGCATATCTGGTCAACACAAGCAGTAGACCAGCTTCGGTCGTAAAAGGTGACATCATCATTACCACCGATCAGATGTGCCGTTACACCTCCATATTGTTCCTTGATAATCTTTAAATCTGCTATTGTTGGATTTGCAACGATTAACCCATGTGATATAAACTGTCATAAGTAGAACTCTTTTCTCACCGTGCGAGCTATCAGCGTGAATACATTAGAGTTATGGGCATGTATTTCTTCACATTCACTCACTTTCCTAAACAAAATGCTTGTTACTGTTATGCAGTGCCCGTGAATTTCACTTATATTTTGATAACTTCTCAACGAGGCAGCCTCGAGCCACAGTAATTAAAAGGCGCATTCACGTTGTGGTTGCATTCTTACTTGCGTCAGTCTCACTCAGGCCCAGTTTCAATTTCTTGTGAATGGAAAGCCCTTCTTCCTCCTTACCTGTCACCAATATTGGTTAAAATTGCTTGAAACAATTCAACGAGGTCTCGGTTTATCGAAGTTATAAGGCATTCTGAGAGCAATGTACTGAGAGGAGCGTTGGCTAGCACTTGATTGGTGCCTATGTTTTTATTTATTGCTGTAATGCAACAAAGTATTCGACTTCCTTCCCTAGTTTGGGCTTTACTTCTTTTCGCGCACGTACTACCTTAGGGCAAATAAAGAGAACACCTTCGGAAGAAGCTCAGTTCCTTGAATTCTCCTTTTACATGTCATATTCAAAGTTTGGATATGATATAAGTGCCAGCAGCCATATATGCTCTTACCGTGAAGTGACGCGCAGAACACGTAAGCAATTCTGAAAACGCGATTGATTTATTAAATAATTATTAATTTATAACTCTGATTTATTGATTGATTGATTGATTGATTGATTGATTGATTGATTGATTGATTGATTGATTGATTGATTGATTGATTGATTGGTACCGACCCATCGACGGACCAACCAAGTGATCATACGAAATTTATTTGTCGCAAAAATTGCCCCTTGCTTCCTTGTTAAACAATAATAATACGACAGTAAACTTGTAGCAAATGAAAGGGCCATTATTTCTCCATTATTTTTAAATTCCGCACAGCGGGGCACATTGCAAGTATTCTTGGAGCTAGCGTTCGATTAGTGTCCAGTTATGTTTTCTACTCCGCTTCTTGAGGGCTCATACCAGCTACGCAGATTACTACGCATACGTCGGGCCGCATACGCGGGGCAGCTTCAGCCTCTTCGCGATACCCTATTACTTCTCTCTTCTTTCGCTTCATTATGGTCGGTTTCATCACCTTACTTTATTTTAACTGCTCGTTCTCTTTTTTTACCAAAGTGCCAAGAAATAGGTCGCATTGATTTTAATTACCGAGCAGACCTAAACATTTATTTTCATTACATTAATAGAGAGTCGGAAATGAGGCACGATGACGCTCGTAATGGATGAAGTCGAAGGCAACGCATAAATGTTCATCGTCAATGGCTGCCAAGCTCACAGCTTTCCCATGCAAGCTCCTCGTCACTCCAGACTGGCGCGCTCATGAAAAGAAAATAACAGCTAGAGTGTGATTCACGTACGACTGAATGCAGAGACAACGAACCACCGGTGAAACCTGCGGGGTTTTTTATGCTATAGAAGCATGTGAAGGGGAAGGGGGGGAGGGGGGGGGGTCATAACAGGTGTTGACAGCCTTCGTTCAACAGGTGTGATACGCTGGCCCAAAATATATCCCGTCCTTGGCAGGCCCCGAGATTAACACGTGGAAACCATGCATAAAGCGGGCATCCAGCTCCAGACAATAAAATGAATGAAGGAGAGAAGGCAGGCGCATGAATAAACGGGCACAAGTGGCACAATATCCCAATGAGGCTGTCGGAGTGTTCCGCAGGAAACTGAGTCCAGCTTGCTGCAGTTACCATTACTTGTGTTTGAGGCTAATATTGAGAGTGATTATTTTTTCTCTATCGCAAAAAGGAATACACGATGCTGAAGGATTGCGGCTTGACAATATCGCATGCCGGCAGCGCGGACAGCTTTTCAAAAGCCACGCACTAATGTACACGAATAATGCACAGTCATTAGAAAATTTTAATATAAGCGTAATTGCTAAAGCTGAAGGACTATAGAGCCGTGTGAAATTCAGTTCTGTTCCCGCGAAATGCTCAAAGGCATGTGGGCATGTCAAAATGTTTTGCTCCAGATACAGCTCACCCAAGTGTTCATATTAAGTGCAGAAATCCACTCCTGTGGTTCCGTAGTACATTTCCGCCCACGTTTTACTCCTGCTCGACAGAGGTCATAGATATCTTCCTTCAAGCCCCTCTGGGCAGCAGTAGAGGGTATTGATGCTGTACGTGTTTCTAGAACCCGTATACGGCATGCATACACTATGCATGCCAATTCGACACCGCAGTGGCGCACGAAAAAAATAATCGAAGATAGAGCGGATCACTGAGTTCACCAAAACATGGTGTTTATTTGGAACGGTCTATTTATTGCTTTCGCAATAAAATAGACTGCCTCATAAGTGTTCACCTTTAGCTCGCGCAGGGAAAGATGAAATTGCAGACAACAGCGCTCAATCCGCCTTTTTGACAAGGCCGCTCTGCGCATACACTCCCCTCTCTTGGTTGAAAAACCCAGCCACGCATGCGCAATCTTTGGCCTCCATGATTGGAGCAGCCGGAGCCGATCGAGGAGACCATTCATTCATTCATTCATTCATTCATTCATTCATTCATTCATTCATTCATTCATTCATTCATTCATTCATTCATTCATTCATTCATTCATAAACCTTTATTCATGAGGAGGACCTTGAGGCCTATAGGGGAAGGGGGTGGGTTAGGTGAGGTTGAGGGCGCCAGACTCCGACATGTGATTAATATGTACTGCTTGAGGTCTCTTGCGTGGTAGAATCGAGGAAACCACGAGCAGTTCATATTAATCACATGCGTATGCGACAGATGGCGGTAGCATTCAAGTACGCGCATCGCCATTAAACCAGTAGCAGACAAATTTTCAAACCCTCTTCCGGCATTATTTATTTATTTTTTTTTCGATACCCTCAAGCGCCGAGGCATTACAGAGGGGAGTGGGCAAGCAAGCAACGCAAGAAAAAAATTATTTTTTGTTAAAGGCGGCACAACAACGTAGTTAAAATGTAGCAACACACAGTATTCGAAAAAGTACAGAAACAACAACTGTAACAAATGCAACGCAAGAAACTGAACAAACATAGCAGAAAAAAAAAGTAATAAAAAACGAAGAAAATAACAAAGCAACAAAGAAACTAACTATTCGCATCAGATAAAAGCATCGTCATCAGAGACTGACGATAAGCAGTATAATCCTGTATACAAGCCACGGCAGCGGGAAGGTGCACGGTTCCACTCTTTCGATGTGCGAGGAATGAAAGAATGCAAAAAAAGTGTCAGTACGGCAAAAAATAGATCCAGTCTTATGTTGATGGTCGACACGAGAAGAGCGATAGGGGGGTGTAGTGATAAAACGAGAGTGCAGTAACTGGTGATGATAAATTTTATGAAAAAAGCATAGGCGTAAAAATTTTCTACGTTGTGCGAGAGACGGTAAGGAAAGGTTAGATTTCATAGCTGTGACACTCGCGGTCCGGTTGAAATTAGAAAGTATAAAACGAACTGCATTATTCTGAACAAGTTCCAGTGAAGTACAAAGCGAGACATGATGAGGGTCCCAAAGGGGGGCGGCATATTCTAATTTAGGAAGAACAAGTGTTTTATAAAGAAGTAATTTTAAGGAGACAGGTGCTTTGATGAAGTTACGACGTAAATACCCTAGCATGTAGTTAGCGCTGCTAATAATTAGTTCGATATGCGGTTTCCAGGATAATGACGAACTGATGATAACACCCAAGTACCGGTATGATGTTACAGGTGCGATCTGAATATTATCCAAAGCGTAAGCGGAGGTAGTAGTATTTTGTCTGGAAACTCTCATTAAAGCACACTTGCGAGGGTTTAGTTGCATTTGCCATTTTTTACACCAAAGAGAAATGTTATCGAGATCAGTCTGAAGGTAGTGTTTGTCGTCTTCGGTGCAAATTTCACGATATAAAACACAGTCATCCGCGTATAAGTGGATGTTAGAAGAAACGCAATTAGGCAAGTCATTGATGTATATCAAAAAAAGAAGTGGGCCTAGTACAGAACCTTGGGGGACACCTGATGTTACTTCAGTTAAAGGGGAATCGTAGTCATTAAGCGTTATATATTGTGAACAATTAGCAAGAAAACATTCAAGCCAGGCTAAAACATTATGATCTAGGCTTAGAGCAGAAAGCTTAAGCATGAGTAGTTTGTGGTTCACCTTATCAAATGCCTTTGAAAATTTTAGAAATATGCAGTCGGCGTGTGAATTTTTATCGATAATTACATGCAGGGAATGTGAGAAGAGAAGGAGTTGCGTTTCACAAGAATAAGTTCGCCGGAAACCATGCTGGGCCGAAGTAAAAAATGAGTTTGATTCCAGGAAGTTGAATATGTTAGAATAGAGAATATGTTCCATTAGTTTGCAGGGAATGCTTGTTAGTGAAATGGGTCTGTAGTTCAAAGGTGAATATTTGTTACCTGATTTGTGTAAGGGAACCACCTTCCCTATTTTCCAGTCCGAGGGCAGCGTTTCATTCTGCAATGACTGCTGAAAATTTTTGCTAAATAAAGGGATGAGTATATCTTAGTTTGTTTCAAGAACTTTAATTAATGCCGTCGACACCACATGATGAAAAAATTTTTAATGAATCTATTATTTTCCCAATACCACCAGGATCAATTATAATAGGAAACATACAGCAAAAGTTATTGCGCGGCACAGTGCATGTCGTATTCATATTAGACGGGGTAAAACTGAGTGAAAATACTTTGTTAAGCACAACGGGGCATTCTGCTGGGTGGAGAGGCTCACCAGAGTCGTCCTGAAGTGAAATCGCATTATTTTTAGAAGGGTTGACAACATTCCAGAATTTCTTTGGGTTACTTGATAGCATGTTTGGCAAAGTGGTATTAAAAAAGTAAATTTTTGTGTCATGTACAGCTTTCGTGTAATAGGCTTCTGCTGCAAAATAGGCTTCCCAGCGGTCACTTCGGTTACTTGCTTTTGCGGAACGAAAAAGGCGTTTCTTTTTATTCAAGAGACATTTAAGTGTTTGGTTAAACCATGGAGTATTAGTATTAGATGAGATGCGTCGAACAGGCACATGTTCCTCGGTGAGTTCCTGCACTTTTATCTTGAATAATTCCCAGTTATCCTGTACGCTACGTAGTTCGAAGCCTTCCAGATATGTGTCTAAATACCTGCCTAGTTTTTTGTTGATAACATTGAAGTTTGCTTTACTGTAGTCACGAATGACTTTCTGGCGCGAAACGGCCCGTGGAGATGAAACTGTTATCTCGAAGTGCAGCATGGAATGATCACTTATACCTGGAAGACATATAATGGGAGATACAAGTTCCGGATGGGTCGTTAGGATCAAATCTAGCGTGTTAGCCGAATCTGCTGTTTGTCTGGTTGGTGAAGTGACAAGTTGAGTTAAATGAAAGCACGCACATAGATCTAAAAATTGCTGACAAATTGATGAAGATGGTTTTACAACAGGAATAGGGCCAGACCATGTAATATTAGAGAGATTAAAGTCACCTACTAGGACAACCGGATGCGATGGGAAACGACAAACAATGTTATTCAGGGCGTCATGCAAACTGTCAAAGAACGCAGCTGCAGAATTTGGGGGGCGGTAGCAAACACCCAACACGATTCTCGTATGACCCAGCGTGACGCAGACCCATACCATTTCCAAATTGGAAACATGCGATATCAGGAAAGAGTGGATGCTTTGTGATATCGCAATCAGCGTTCCACCACCGTATCTGCCTTCTCTATCGGAACGGTAAATATCGTATGTTTTGGGACCATAAAAAATTTCGCTGCTTTCAATTTTTGCGTTCAACCAGGTCTCCGTTATAATGATTAGGTCTGCGTTAGTGGTACCTACAAGAGCATTAAGTCGATCGCGTTTGTTCACTACACTTCTTATGTTAGTAAAAAGCACCTGAACGTGGTTCTCGCTAACAATTAACTTTGATTGTTAGGATGAAGATTGCTGACAGGGCGCGCCAGACGTCGTCGCCTGGTTGGCATGCGATCGAGTATTCGAAGCCGGTCCACTGCTTATGTTAGCTTTTCTTTTGTCTGGGCGGGACGAAATTCTTTGCTTTAATTCCTGCACACTGTCATTTGAGCTGTCATAGAAGTAAATCTTTTTATTCACGTGCAGTTTATCATAGCGGAGGTGAAAAATGGGCGATTCTGGTAACGATTTAGCAAATTCGATCAACTTCTTCCGCGTATGCCTTGTTGCTGGTGAGAAGTTTTCAACGACCGATATATCCTGTTCCTTTAACTTTGATTTTTGCAGAAGGACACTCTCTTTCACCTTTTGAGCATCTTTGAGCATCTCTTTCACCTTTTGAGCATCTTTTGTTTCCGGTGCGAAAACCAATTACAACAGTGCCGTAAAACCCAGATAAAAGCTAGAAACAGCTAACACAAACATAAAAACAAAAGTCCTCAAGTGCTCCACACACATTCAAAACTGAACAACTCCGAAGAAGAAAAAAAAACTGCGTTACATTGCCACCTTACCGGATCAACACGGCCGGCAATATCTGTTTCTTGGTAAACGTATCCGGATAGGGGGGGGGGGGGGGGGGGGGGGGGGGGGGGGGGGGGGGGAGATATCTAGGCGCAGACATTAAAGAGCAAGACGAAAATATCGACAGGTTGCAGGGCCTTCCATGGACAGTCCGGAGGAATGCGTCCATGCAACAGGAGAGCCCCCGTTCCTCCGTGTGTCTGAAAATAACCGTTTTGCGCTTCCTTCTTGAATGAGCAGGCCAACAGCGCCGGTACCTGAGCGATCAACAGCTTTGTACAGGACGCTGGTCATGTTCGCTCACTGCATTTGAAATCGGACGCTATTGTAAAACATTTTCGCCTACTGAAACCCCAATTCTCTTTTATTCGTATTCACCTCAATACAATGAGTAGACATATATTTTTTTTTGCAGTTAAGGCATTCTTGCCCCTTTTCTAATTATCTTATTTCCCCAGATCCCTTCCCCTACGTAGAGCAGTAAGTCAAGGCTGTTTCAACGTCGTCTCATATTTTGTTTTTAGTAACCTTCCCAATCTCTCTTCGTCCTTTTTTTTTTCGATAGCAGCCAATTATTACCTTTGGCTTGACGAATAACTGCGCATGTTAATCATTTCCAGCCAGTTCACAGTCCGACTCTACAACAAAAGAACTGAGGTCTAAACTATTTCCAATCTGAGTGCGTACTGGGCTGCGAATATTTCATCTCTCTGCATGCAGCGTACGCTTGAATCCCGATTCTCGACAAACTCCTTGGACGGCTCCAAGAAGTAGCAAGTTTATTTACTCGATTCTCTTGCGATTCCTTTAATGATTCTGTGTTGATTTTCTTGTTATTATCTTGTACCTTTCTTGTGATTGCCCTACGCGCTTGCTCATCTTTTCGGGCCTCTTGCTATCGTCATTTTGGGTTTTTTTTTTTAGTCGGAAATTAGCGCTTGAGGTGCGTTGTTAATTCACTTGTCCATGGTCTTGGTTTGCGCCCACTTTTTCATTATTACTCGACGGTTTGCGGCTTTGCAAAGTACGAGAAGACCTCTAGCGGCATTGGTGTGCACGCGCGGCCCGTTAGAAAAATGAATATTAAATTTGAACTTGAATTTTCGCTAACATCGTAACAAACGTAACAAAATAAATATATAGCGCGGTTCAAAACCTTCGACGTGGTGCTTCATTCAGCTCACTGCTGGCATCGAAACTGTGTCTACTATCCAAGGAAACGCCGAGGCCACCGCCGCGTGGTTTAGACACGACGCTACCACTAAATTCTACCACTGGGGAGAGACAGCCATACAAACGGGCGTGTATATATATATATATATATATATATATATATATATATATATATATATATATATATATATATATATATATATATATATATATATATCTTTTTTTTTGGGGGGGTTGGCGCTATACCGTCGCGGTGGGCACAAACGTTACGCTGAGTTGTGGAGCGTAATCTCCTCGCGTGAATATTTCAATGCGGCGACGTTTCTCGTCTGAAGCGACCTCCCTGGCTGGTCGTATGGAGAGGGACATATTTCTCCCAGCTCACCTCTTGTGCTCTCCACGAGGCTGAGAAGAGTACATAGAGGAGTCGCTAAATGATTCCCCACACCCTCCTCCTCACTCCCTTCACCTCATCTTTTCTTTTTTCACCGCACTAACCCCATCTCGGTTCTCACGCATATTCCATTCTCTCTAATCTATTGCTTTATGAGCGCCGCCGTTTAAGTGAGAGGAGAGAGGGGGGCGGGGGGTAATTACGGAGGGAGAAGTGTTTATCCCGAGAATATTATCCAAGGCGACGATGAGGAGAAGGGATTTTCGTTTTGGCTTTTATATACCTTTTATATACGCTATTTCAAATCTTTGTTTCATTAGGTGGTAGATCCCGCAAGAAGCTTCATTCACGTTGCCTCAAGAAACAATACGCCGTATCAGAAGGCAGGTGGAAGAGGGTTGGCGTGAGGAATAATTGAGAAATGTTTTTTCAGCTCCCTGCTGGGAGTGAGATAAGGGTGCTAAGTAAATCATATTGCACTGCTGCTTCAAAGATATTTTCGTGCTTTTCGAGTTGCAGTGTTTTTTTCTTTTTTTTTTCGATACACTTCGTTGTAGATTATAGTTATGAATCGAGTCCACTCCATTGTATTTTTTTTTCTTTCTCATGGGCAAGCAAGCGTAACTGGTTGATACAGGCGGCGTAAGGGAACTTAACCCCGGGTCACTTCTTCAGCGTACAACTGTGTCTATGATCAGTGGCGTCATTTTTACCATTTTTACAAGGGCAGAAATAAAGGTACCTAGCAACATTTTGCAGCCAATTCATGATATATTTTCCACTCTTTCGTCTTACTTAACTTGCTGTAAGGCCCGATATTGTGTTTTAACTACTCACGTGACACTTATATCAATCACGAACGCGCGTGAGTCAATCTGAGCGTCATGCCTTCCAACGCACTTCAACACTACTGAGCGTGTTCAACAGGCTTTGTCTTATAACTCGCAGGTATGTTCAATGAGATAAATAATCGAGGTGTATTTTATTACAATATATTTTTTTTTTAAATCGAAATCATTTTTTTCTTTTCACGCAGTCTTCACAATGGTAGGCACACCCGCTTCCGACTCACAAATAATGGTTATTTGTACAAAATCAACAGTGGCTGTAGTCAACGCCGACAAAGTTAACGTAGCATCTGTAAAATTAAAACTAATTATGCCTGCATAGTATACGCTTTACCTGAGATAGTAATCTTCATGCATTTGAAAGTGTACTTCACGCTTAACGTAGAAAATTACTTGCCATTTTCAGGAATGGCGCGCGCACATGTATAACCTGTCTGACCTGTCTGAATGTGTTTCTGTGCAGACCGGTATATAGTATTTCATTAGCCAGTAATGCTATCCTAATTTAATTCTAACTGAATTTTTCGTACTGTTCTTTCTTGTAAGCAAAGCATCGACCTTGAACTTTAAAACCAATTATGCCCAAGGATTGCAGGCAGGCACGCATGACCCTATCTGGGCACACGGACCACTTAACCATATCTGCCCATGGATTGTTTAAATTTTCTACAACAGCAAAGACTCTTCAAGTTTCGCTATTTAAAAACGTCTTCTTGGTGACGTAACGTGTATTACACCATTAACGAAAAGTCTTCAGGGTGTACATTTTGCGTAGCAGGTGTATATTTAACTTATGAACTTAGTCAAGATTGTGCGGCCGAAACGCGCAGGCATCTGTGTACTGTGATATATTAGTTCACTTTAAAGATCCACAGATAGACGAAACTATTCCGGAGACGTTCACTGGCGGCTCCCCTCTCTCTCTCTCTTTCATTGGGTAAGCCCCAACTGCCATTACGAAGACCCAAATGATACTGAAAGATTTATTTATTCAGTATTGCTGTAAGTGTTTCGTTATGAAAGGTAAACGAAGTCACCTGAAGACATTTTATGAATAGCGTTCATTTGAACGTAGAGTACAAGGTCTCAAACAATGAATCGTAGCTTGAAATAACTATCGGGTGAACAATATTGTACGAAGGATTATCAGATAAATGTTCTACTCGAACTCTGCATTCTACATGCATTTTAAATTATTGTTTTTGCAGGAGTGATTTCTTCGTCTTGTACTCACTGGTCACCTTTCAAGTTGCTTTTAAGGAGCGCTTAAGCCTCGCTCCGACTGCGGCTCTCACTCCTTAGTCCGCCTAATGCTGCCACCTCAAACAAGCAAATGCACGCTTCTACGTCAAAAGCCGGCAGTTCCGGTACCAATTACCTTAAAGTCAGGTCAAGTGCCGAGAAATGCGCTGGACAGGTCATCTCAGACGTCTGTTCTGCTTGTTTGCTTCCCCCCCCCCCCCCCCAACCTTTCGTTCTCGGAAGATTATTTCTCTTTTCTCTTTTTCTTTCGTTTAAGCTGACCGGCAGATGTCAGCAGCCGTCCCTTTAGCGAGGCTGCCCTCAGGGCGCGCGGTACATCGGAGCCATCCGGTTTTAACTCCTTCGCCGGGGGCGCTTAACTACTTCTTTTGCGCAATACTGGAAAACTACCACGAAAAGATCCTAACGAGAAAAACAGAAGCGCCCTGTCGGGATCAAATGCGTCGTTCGTGCAGGCAACTGGTTCCGCAGTCAGCTTCTCGGCTCCCCTCGAAGCGTTCGAATAATAATGCGAATGACTTTCCTTTTTTTCTTTTTTGTCTCTAGGTCGTACGGGGCTTAAGAGCTCCTCCAGCTATGAACACGTTCGCCTTTCGTATGCAGTTACCTGTCAGGTATACGACAACGCGTCCCCGTGATCTGGCAGGCGGTGATTCGTCTCTTGCAAATACGCGCACGTTCTGACAATAACGCTGGAGCTAATGCCACCTTGTTTGCTTATGCCGTCCCGTCGTGACTCGGCGGCTGTGGCTTTGCCGGCTTGACGCAGAGCGAGCTACTGAGAAGAGCTTTGAATCAAGCATCCTAGCTGTCAGGGTACCTGTCGCACTCTTAGGGATGCCTGGTAAGGAGCAGGCGTACAGGCAACCTGTCAGCGGTGTAGAGTGAACGAACCGTTGTTTCGTAACAAATGGCCGCAAGCAGGTTGCGTAGTTCTAGCTAAGCATTTCTTTTGGACATTTAATGGACAAAAATACTGAGGTCACTGCTGAAACTGCTGAAACTGCAATGGGAGAACGTGAAAGCATTAGCGTTACTATGACGTTTTTACTATCATCTCTAACTATGCATCACTAATTATCAATCACTAATTATTTTATCGTTGATTGTCCCATCACTAATTACATATCACTGATTGTCTGATCACTAATTATCTTTAGCATTATTTCTTATCACTGTAAAGAAGATAACACTGCGCCAACACAAATGACGATGAAGGCCACTAACTGTATATCACTGATTATCTGATCACTATTTATCTTCATCATCAATTGTTATCACTGTGAAGAAGAAGATAACACTGCGCCGAGACAAACGACTATGAAGGCTTCTGGGTTCTTTGCCGATCAGCTACGCGCGCACTTGAATCACAAGCTGCCTTGGTTGGACCCGATACTGTGCTTTGCTACACGATCACCGTGCGCCATCGGTCACCATTTCAAGTCCTTCTGACAACTCAATGAACCCCCTCTTCACCACTAGTAACCATCGTTATTTCTATCATTATATTTTATTACCGTTAATCCCAACTATTAATGATAATTGACTCGATATGAAAAACAGGAGATAGCGTCACGTACGGACACACATTTTAGTGACAGGTTTTGTGGCGTACGCATCGTTGACTATTAAGGCCTTCGCCCTAATCACTTCCGCTGGAAGAAATGTATGCACACATGCTGTGAATCTGCACTGATCCTCCGTTAGGAAATAACCAAATCGTATCGCTTCTTTTTTCATTGCATTTCACAAAACATATTCAAGAGCAAAAGCCAAAAAGAGTGGACTACGATTCAGCAGAACTCAAGCAGCTGGTTAATGTTTCGACCAGCGATTAATGTTTCGACAAGCGGATTCGGCAACCCTCAACAGTTCATTAATATTATTATTATTTCTCTTTATTATCCATCCATCATTTCTTTTTTTTTTTTTTTTTTTGCTTCGTCTCCAACACAAATTCTTCAGGCCAGTCCAAGCGCGTGGTACTTATTAGCTGTGAAGGGACAACGTGAAACATATATTAGTGAGGTGCGAAACATTATGCAGTCACAAGAAATTCGTAATTGAAAAAAAAAGCGACTCACGAACTAGAAGGAACGGAAAATGAGGGGCTCGTTATAAAATACAAACGATGAGAGCCAAAAGCCTCTGTTGGCTAGGAAAATATATAGCGCTCATTTTTTTATCAATATGGAATAATAATGTAATCATGAAGATAGCCGATTAGAAAGTAAAGAAATTTTGAAGCAGCAAGACGCTGCGGAGAAGGTCTTGAGTCTGATGGGCGAACTTGTGGTAATAAAAGTCCATTAGACACGGTTGTCAGCCAAGGGGCATGGCAACCACGATCTTTTACTGATGTATTTGTACCAATTCATGCAATAAAGAAAAAAAAAAAGCCGAGGTGGCACAGTGGTTATGGCGCTCGACTACTGTTCCCAAGGATGAGGGATCGAATCCCGGCCTCGGCGGCCACTTTTCCGTGTAGGCGAAAAGCAAGGCGCCCATGTGCTGTGCAATGTCAGTGCACGTTAAAAAACCACAGGTGGTCGAAATTTCCGGAGTCTTCCACTACGGCGTCTCTCATAGCCTGAGTCGCTTTGGGAAGTTAAACCCCACAAACCAACCGATTAGAAAATAAGAAAAGACGGTCGCATGCCACCGGCGGGATCCGAGGTCGTGCGTTTGAATCTCACCAGCTGCGCGTAGCTATTTGTCTTCTCCTACATTAAATTAATTATCTCCTTGATTATATTACTGCACACTGATCACCACCAAAACAAAAAACTACTTATGACTGAGAAGTTGTTGCAGCGAGGCGTGTTGGTGCGTATTCAAGAACACACAGGAGTTTAAAAAAAAAAAGGGAACATGGACTTAGAAAGAGAGCAGAACGACCGACCACGATAGCTTCACTGCTATAGGTAGAGGCGGCCTTCGCGTGGCACTAAATTTGACCCTCAAGAGACATTGACAGATACTGCGTCTTTCCTTTATCATAAACTAATATTTTACAAGAAAAAATATCAAAACATGGCCCTAACTTGTTTAGGTGCAGATGTCCACCAAAAAGTATAAGGCGCCTTTCATGCCCCAAAACCTAACTTTAGTGACAGCGACTCGCCCCGCCGCGGTGGTGCAGTGGTAAGACACCCGCCGGCGGCTGCATTTCGACGGAGGCGAAACGAAGTGGCGCATGTGTGCTGTGCGATGTCAGCGCACGTTAAAGATTCCCGGGTGGTCGAAATTACTCCGTAGCCCTCCACAACGGCTAACTTTCTCTGTTTCCACTTTCACTCCCACCTTCCTCCCTTCCCTTCCGGCGTGGTTCAGGTGTCCACAGAACAAGCAGTGGCTATAATAATTTTTATTATTACTAGTGACAGTGGCTGTTGGCTACTACTGATATTTTGGAGCCCAGAGGTTTTGTTTCTAAGCCGTGTAGGGTAGCCTTCAAAGCATTTGTAGAAGTCTTATTGACTAAAGAGTGCGCGAACGAAAATATTCTTAACTTCAGATTAACAACTCTGGCCTGGCAACAAGTTACATGGTGCTCATCAACGCCATCAGTCTCTCACTGAGCAATTCGGTGTAGCCTAACCTCATTGAAATTTCAGTTCAGTACTGGTGGAGGCTACCAGTCCCTTGAATCAAACCGTGCATGGGGTCTTTGCCAGCGAAAGTAGTGGAAACGAAGAAAAAGTGGTTCAGTTGATTTGTCTTTTGCAGCAGCATTTGCGGTTTCCTCGTGACTCCCCGTGAAACCGCCGTCATCTACTTTTTACCTGTGTCCTGTGCGAAGAGATACATTGGTAAAATAGGCAGGTGCATCAGTATTAGGCTTCAAGAGCACAACAATAACGTTAGCAGCACTGCAATTTCCAGGCACCTTGCCAACCATTGTAAGAAATGTAAGAATGACAATCCTGTCCAGCCCCTCGAGATCAATTAGGCCAGGAGGAAAGTACGTCATAGGGTGTCCTACCATTACATGGCGAAGCGGCTAACCTCAGTTATCGGCAGCATCAGATATAGTCGAGCGTAAGGAAAATGCGTCGTGCTTTTCTGTCCTTTTTTAGGATGTCGAATTATTATCGTAACCTCAGTGTCACCGCATCTGTATAATCCCAAAGCAGCAAAAACAGATTCTTGGTGCTGATTGTGTGAACAATGATATAGACAAATTTTTTAAACATCCTATCAACACAGGTGATGTCATGCACTCCCTTTAACAATCTTTTAGGATGAAGCGAATGTTTGTTTTTGAAGGGATAGGTGCTAGAAAGTTGACATCTGGTCGAAAAACATCCATCCATAAAGTAGTTTTATCTAGCCCAAGTGAAAGGTAGAACGTCTAATTATCAAAGCCATATATTCAAAAGGACGCTTTATTTGGCGATATCCCTGGTGCGACGAAAAACGCACATAATATCACATGGGCCTGTCAATACGTAGACATGGTCCCCAAAATACGAAACCCGAGTGCAGAGCAATTGGAGACTCTGCTGTCCAGCACAGGCCTCTGACTCATTTTACTTAGCCAAATATCCCGCCATGGTGATGCAGTCGTTAGGGCGGTCGACTACTGTGCCCAAGGATGTGGGATCAAATCCCATCCATTGCGCCCGTTATTCGATGGAGGGGAAAGCGTCCCGTGTGCTGTGTGATGTCAGTGTATGTTATAGAACCCTAGGGGTCGAAATTTCCGGAGTCCTCTACTACGGCCTCTCTCATAGCCTGAGTCGCTTTGGGACGTTAAACCCCATAAGCCAAACTTAACTACAGTTCACCCTACAAAATAAATAACAGTAAATTTATTTGCTAGCTTCTTTTGTGATTTCTCTGGAAACGGGACATGGAGAGAGAACATTAAAAAAAAAACAGCACAGAAGAAATTGGACTAGCAAGTAAACATGACGCGTCAAGGAGTGAGACTTGAACACCCCAAGCCACTGCTTCTCGGCAGTTGCTGTGTGCACAATTAATCAATTTCTTTCACAGTCCCTTCGGCAGCATGCATACTTAATATAAGCAAATAAAACAGTCCCCGCTATTTATCCTCAAACCCTAATCGAAACAATTAAAAGGCAATTATCAGGAAAGATTTCAAAAGCTTAAATCCACCACGACTGGGAATAGCGCTCTCATCGGAAAAGGGTAAAATCGTAATCACGACGAAGAACAAAACGGCACCAATATTGAACTCGGGACAAACGGGGCGAAAAAGGAATACAGGGGAGCCCCCCCCGTCGTCCTGTCTCGCCTCCCTTTTCCACATCTTTGTTTTTATAATTTTTTCTCTTCTCATAGTCTAACCGCAACACCGAGGTCGGGACCCAAGTGTCGCTATTTGAAATTTAAAGGTCTTCTCTTCTTCTTTCCCTATTCGTCGCTCTTGAAATATATTCTCATCGCTGTCTTTACGCACCTTCTGTTCTTTTCCTCGCGCCGTGTCTATTATTTCGAGTCGCGAGTCGTTCTTTCTTTACTCCCATTTTTCTTATTGCTTTCTTTGTCTCCCCCTATCCCGCCGACACGCAAACGACCCAAGAAGACCGCAGAGCCATCGTGCTATCCATTTTTTTTTTTTCATCCTTATCCTTCCCCTTTATTCTCCGCCGCCGCCGCTGCCGCGCGCGCGGGCCGTTTTGAGACGTCATTTTCTAGCTCGTCATTTTTTCGAACGCCCTTTTCTTCCCTCTGTATTCCTTTTTTCTCCCAGCTTCTTTTTGTTCTCTTCCCTCTCCTCAAAGGAGTGAAGCCACGCCAATACGAGCGCCAAAAGGCGACCACCAGCCTCTTTCCTTTCTCGCCTCCTTCTCATTCCGTCTAGCCTGGCCTTCTTTTTTGCACTTTTTATATCCCTCGAGTATCGCTCTGTTCTTGTTTTTCCCGAGTTATTTTGTTCGTTATGCTCCTGCCTTTCTCAATGGCTTTCCCCGTTCCCTAAAGCTGCTCTCTCCCCTTTCCCTATTCCTCCCTCAATTGCGAGAGCCCGAGAGCGCGCTACGCTTAGAGGCGGGAATAAAAGCGAGAGCGCTTTCTTTTTATCTGACCGACCTTTGTATTTGGGTCTCTCTTTTTTTTTATTGCGCCCACTTTCGCGCGCGTTTGTGTTTGCTAGCCTTTCATCTCTTACGCCTCGTCTTGCTTTTTTTCGTTTATGTACTGTTTCGAATTTTTTTTATACCAGAGGGAGGCAAAAACTCAACATTGCAATGCTGGGAAAATTTTAAAAAGGCTAATGAAGTAAAGAGAAAATATTCTATATTTTCATTTTTGTTGCCATATTTTTTGTGAACAATAGCGACCGATTAGACGAACTGCTCGCGTACTGTTCGGGTTTGCGCGCACTTTACCATTGCGTCAGATGTCGCGAATTTTTTTCGATAGCGCTTTGACTCGGTCCTTCTGTTTCCAAGTCCCTATAGCTATCCTCTTTTATCCACATTTCCGCCAATTAAGGCCATTATTAACCTTATTCCAAAATTCTACTTTCTTCAAACAAAACATTGTGAATTTTTTTTCTTTCGAATAGCTAATCCTCCAAGCTACCTTCTGCTTTTCTTTTGCAGTAACTGAGGCGTAATTTACAGCAATTCCTAGGGTACATATGACTACACCTCTGCAGGTTTCTGAGACGCCAAACTGCCGTTTTGAGCCACGGATATTTCACTTTTGACCGCAAAAATTAGTGATCAAATCCTTTCCGACAACATACACCGTAAAACAATAATGGTAATGTCATCAGGGCCTACTTTATTATTGATATCTGTTCACTAAGAAAACAAATAGAAACATTGCGCTAACAGACTCCCTCTCGATGCCATAACCCATGCCATATGAGAGGGTTTAATGGGGCCGAGAAATAAAGACGGTGTAGGGGAGGGCTGAAAATTAATATCCGATGACTGGAGTTGTTTATCGCGTGCAGACATTGGGCAGCACACTCGCGTTTTCTGTATTTTGCATCCATCGAAATGCGACAGCGCCCTCATTGAACCGCATATATGGCTAGATACTGTACCGACGGCCCTGTCATTTCTCAATTTCCCCTTCCCTTTTGAGAGAAATGGGAGGGCGATGTGACCTTCAAATATGCTTTTTTTTATTTTACGGGCGCTATTAAGGTCTTGGCATCCACTTTGTGATGCCCCTTATATATTACCCTGTTGCTCGAATCGTTCTATATTATTTGGCTACTTTCGAAGCATTATAAAGTCTTACCTCTTCACTCATGCACGGGGTCAGGCCCTGTCATAAAAGTACGAATGATTTTTAGACCCGACAAGACCAACATTGGGGATAGCGCTCTTCAAATTTAGATGCGACTTAGCTTCAGAACTGCGCCGAGTTTTATCTACACTGCCGGAAAGCAGCATGATGTTTCGAAATTTACGTAGTGACCAGCTACGCAGAATCTTGGTTGCATAATTAGTACACCACTTTTTAAGTGATTGACTGTATACAGGTGGTTTTCCTATGGGTATAAAACTAAATAAAATTTGTTTTGCTGCTACTAGACCCAGTTCTCCCCATTTACCCCCATTACAGTTAGTACCACTACTAGTACTAACATTATCACCATGACCCCGCCGCTGTGGCTCAGTAGTTAGGGGGCACGAATACTGAACCCAAGGAGACGATTTAAATCCTGGAAGCTGCGGCGGGTTTTGGATGGAGGCAGAAAGTAAGACGCCCGCGTGCTGAGAGAGTGCACGTTGAAATTTTCTGAGCTCTCTGCAGCGGCATTCCGCTAGCCTAAGTCACTTTGGGACATTAAACCCTGTAAACCAAACCAATCTATTGCCGCTAACAGAACTACTTCTACTGCTGCTATTGCTACTACTACCATTAGTACTCACATTATTGATAACGTATCTACCACTCTACCTGAACAACTGCTACCATTACTGCTGATGTTCCTCTATTTTACTACTGCCACAGCTACTGCGACTACAGTTGTTGCTGCTACTGTTTCTGCTGCTACATAGTTTCACTACTGCAAATGTTCCTGCTACGATTTCCCTACAATTCCTCACAACTGCTGTTGTTTCTGCTCTTACCATTACTAGGTAATATTACTATCTCTCTAACCACTACACAACACCGCCAAAGCTACCAATGTCATGGAAGGCTGGGCTACCGAAGAAGAATTGCGCATTTCAAACAGCTTTTTCATAAATTGGTACCGTTTTGAACACTTTACTTGTATATAATAACCCACATCTTCACAAGCCTTTTTTCAGATGACCACGCCGCGGTGGTGTAGTGGTTAGGGCGCTCGACTAATGTGCGCGAGGAAGCGAGTTCGAATCCCGGCAGCGGCGGCCGCTTTTCGATTGAGGCGAAAAGCAAGGTGTCCGTGTGCTGTGCGATGTCAGTGCACGTTAAAGAACCCCAGGTGGTCGAAATTTTCGGACTTTTCTACTACGGCGTCTCTCATAGCCTGAGTTGTTTTGGGACGTTGAATCCCATAAACCAAACCAAACCTTTTCTCAGACGTCTCTTTAAAGATTCCTAAATGTCACAAAAGTATTAATACAGGATATAAAAACGTTCACGCCTACACGTCTTCGAATTTTCTGCGTAAATGTAGTAAGAAGACTTGAAAACTACTTACGTGCACAAGGTTACGCTGATACAATCCGCTGAGGCTGACGCGTTACTCTATAGTTTCCTGAGATTGGTTAGGTTGCTTAAATCGCTTTAACGCGATATTTTTAGGACTTCTGCTCAGATAACAGCCCGGCGTCGCCATTGCTGCTGTCGAAGTTTTGAGCAATAAAATTACGGACTCTCACACGTAGTAATAGTTAATGGGCGTCGTGACCGTGATGCGTTATTCTGCATCATGCGATCACATGGCGGGACTCAAATAGCCGCTGTGAGATGAAAGACTGAAAATGGGAAGCCGAGGTCTGTGAGCCCCTCAAGACAGACATGTCATTCCTAGTCTACGCAGACACAGTTGCATGGCTAGGTTAAAGCGGGACTTATTTCTATGCCAAATTGTTTTTCACATAATATGGCAGCTGATGACTGTATGCTAATGGGTATATGTACATTCTTAATCCGGTTCCACATACGCGTCAAAAACGTTCCAGCTATAAGTGGAAGTTCCACTTATAACTGGAACATTTTTAACGCGTATGTGGAACAATATTAAGAGTGTAATATATACGTGGTGGCGCGTATGAAAAGAATTAGAGGCTAATCGAGTGGCAAATAGCATGTACGCGAACGATTATCCTTCAGGAGAGCCGTAGATTTGTTGCATTTACATTGTCACGTCGTATCTTGGACGTGGACCAGAAGTTTTCCCGAAATTGTTTTTCCTTCGCTGTTACTTATTTAGAACAGCCCTACGTCACATATCGTTCGCAATAATTTACGGGCATAATTATGACTTCTACTCTGGACCTCAAACAAACCGAAGTTACAGTCGAATGCAAGCAACAATTGTGCTATTTTACTAGCAAATATTTTTGTACTGGTTATATCGTGACCGACCTCCACGCCGGTTAGTTATTCATTTTTGTTGCGACCGCTTTCATGCGATGGCGTACCTCCTCGTGGCAAAAGAAAAAAACGTACACAACATTGCGAGAGGCATGTAACGCCCAAATACTACTAGCATGTTTAACTAGTTAAAAATAAACTTTTTATTTTTCACATATATTTAAGAGTACATATCACAAACAGTATTTAGCTCTACTCTGTCCGGAAAATATTTTGTAGGTTGGTTAGTAGACATTGTTTCACAAGGAAAGCATAGGCATGAAAGTCTCGTCGTGAGTTTTGTTTATTTATTTTTTTTATCTACTTGTTTCCAATAATTTGTATTTTTTTTTATCTCTATATGTTTATTTCTTTTTGTTATATCGGGAGTTGCGCTGAACTCAGAATAGGCATGTAACCGCCACTCATTTCCATGAAATAAAAGCGAGCTTCACGTGGCGTATTCTGTAGCTTGCCCTTCTCGCAACCCATTGGTTGTGGGTTCAAATTTTCCCAACAAACCCACATTTTTTTTCATTATGCAATGCACGTTATAAAGTTAAACCGTTTGAGACATTTGACTGCATCTATTTTGCATTGCGTGACATATTCGAATCACTTTTATTCTGCGCATAACGTCACGTTTGCGAATAGGCCCTTTCGAATTTAGCCCCGGTTCTTCATTTTTTTCTGAGAGTGATGATGTCACAGTCTTGATATTTTTTGAACGACAATGACGCTACCGAGTTTCACTGCTGATGAGCGATGCAAACCTTTCACTTTAATAGGGTCTTCGTTATACCGAAGTACACATTTTCAATTGTCTTTGCGTATCATAAATAGAAAAATCCAGCGAATAAAAATGAAAGAAAGCGGTTGGTAGTGAACCACCTACAAGATGTCTGTGTGTCGTGCCGCATTGCTAAGCCGTTCGTCTTCCGAGAAATATATGCTTCTCCTTAAGTAGCCGTCATTTTCCCTTACCCATTCTGGGCAATTTGCGTACATCCTCAAAAGCGGAGTAGAGTTAATATACACCCTGGTCTTGAGCGATTGCTTTTCACCCGACTTGGCGTAAAAAGAAACTCCGAACAGCTCCAGGGTAATTACGCTATTATTTTGTCATCATGGCACACCAGGCGGAGGGAGGTCGCAGCATACTAAAGCGACACAGCCTGCGAGAATGTCTTAATCGAGCGGCTAATATTATCCCACCTTGTACACTCCATTTAATGTGGGACAAATGGCCCTTCTGCTCCTTACGCTCAGGTAGAAAACGAGTGGGGTTAACTGTGGGAGGGGAGGTGGTAGTCGCTCTGATTATCCTTTTATACTCATTGGCTTTCTTCTATTCGGATGCAAGGTAGCAAAGAACGCGCCAGTTGTTTCCCGTTCTTAAATATAACTGCAGTTAAAATTCACTCTAATTCATGGAAGTAGCTGCATCGTGCATAGTTCCGCTCAGCAGTGCCGCCAAGCTCGCATGCATAAGGCCGACAAACCTGGGAAGGGGCTTTTCCGCACTACAGGTGGCATTACGGTACAGCCCACCAATTTTTGTGTTTTCCCTTTGCTGCGGCTGGTGCAGCCATTTTCACAAACGACTGAAGTTAGCCTTTACAGTTGGTAGCATAATCATATGTCACCACAGTTAAAGACATTGTTTCATGCTAAGAAAAACGGACTTCCGAAGTTAAAAATGCATTAGTGTTTAAATCACAACTGATCTTTGCATACGCAAAGGTTTTTTGGTTAACAGTAATAGGTCCCTTAAGTTTTGATGAGGAATGAAATTTAGCCTAAAGTGAAATGAAAAGACGTTTTCCCGGCATAGGTGAGCAAGTACACCTGTTCTATCTCGCGCAATGCTTCGAACGTTTTTCATAGCCTGTCGTATGAATGGCCGGAGTACCGCGTTATTCCACAACACTAGCCAGCCTAAACCTCAACAAGCGACTCGAATGTGTCTTATATCTATCTCAATCAAAAAGGCGGCATTTTGTGTTTTTTCTAGCTTCATTCTAAACTAGAGATGCCAGCAAGTCGGTAATCATTTTAAAAACCGTTTTATCCATCTATTTTCTTTCTAAATAAGTCATCTGATCATGCGAGAAAATCTTACAGATTTTCACCTACCTGATCCTCCGATAGTGAGGTGATCCTTTAATCACAGATCCTTTACGTGTGAGAATATGGTAATAAGGACTATGGTAACCACTGATGACAGCCATAAGCGCAACGTACAACTCAGACTTCTTTTTTATCTTAGTCTTCTCCTCATTTATTCATTCCTTCGTCTTTCGGCTAACAACCGAGTCCAATCCGCACGTCCTTCTCCTTACACTCGCTGCCCTGCGTCCGCTACGCACTGGCAACAAAAACAAAAAAGAACGTGTGCGAGACGCGTTTAGGGTAAAGCGGAGCACTGCTGGCCTCTTCCCCCGCCCCCTTCCCCGGCTCGGTTCGGCGTGATTAATCATTTTCATCAAGAAAGAGGTTGCTCCTGGCTCTCGCCCCGAAGCTCGCGCGAGAGAACGACGCCGTTTGAGCGCTTTCTCGCACAGCACTCAACTCTGGCGGCGAAGCACGCAGCGCAGGGGGTGAACGACGCTTGCCAAGGAAGAGCGACAGAGAGAGGAGGAGAGGAGTGAGAATCGGCCGGCGGCAAGCGGGAGGGGGGGGGGGGGGTAGCGAGGAACGCCGGAGCGCGCGCTCCACAGCGCTAGCGACCGAGCAAGCGAGCTCCCCCGCCAAGCACGCAAGGCGTGCAAGCCGCCTTTGCCGGAGCCGCGCCTTTTCCTTTCCTTCCCCCCCCCCCCCCCTCATTTTTTTTTTACTTTCTTCTTCCCCTTTTCCTGTGCTTGTTCTGTGCCTAGCGCTTTCCCCCCTCTCGCTCCGTAGGATCAATACGGGAAAGGCAGTCGGTGGCGGCGGGTGAGCTGCTGCTCCGCAACACAAGCAAGCGAGGCAGGCAAGCCTGCCTTGCGGGGTTCTCCTGCGTGCTGGGCGGTGGGGAAGCGGTCGGGAAGGGATCGGGAGGGCAGGCGCGAAAGAAGCAGGCTGGAAAGCACGTCTCGCACGGGCCCGGAGCGAGCTCCCCCAACACATAGCCGCGGCTGCCACTGCGTTCGCCAGGCTTTAGGGAGCTCCGTCGGGTGAAGGAGGGTGGGAGCGGGGGCAAGCTCGCTTCTCTGCCAGTCTTCCACCTACCTCCCTCGCGCCATCGCCACCGCCTGCTCTCCCTATACCAGCGCCCTTGCTTCCCCACCGGCTTTTATAACGCGCCGTAATTCCCCAAAGCGGAAAAGAAGGAGAGGGTGGAGACAGCGAGCAGGGGTGGGAAGGGATGAACGTGTAGGTTTCGAAGAAAGGGGGAAGAGGAGGACGACCGAGATGCGAGTGGAGTGTAGGGGGAAGAAAGGAAAGAGAAAAGGCGTCGGCCGGCGGCGCGCAATTTGAGGCGCGCTCCGCTTTCCTTTTACTCCTTTTTAGGGTTCGTGCCTGTGAGGCGCCGTGAGTGCGTTTGTGCACGCCGCGCTTTTGGCGTGTCTTTCTCTCTCTCTCCTTGTGTGCTAGCTGCCCTGCCATCGCTGCTCCTGCGGCGTCTTCTTCTTTTACACCGCCGTATCCCTCCACACACACCCATACACACGGCATTTTTTTCTCTTCGGAGTCGCTTTGCGCTTTACCTCTGTACCTTTCATTTTCATCATTCCGTACGCTTTCATTCTCTCTTCCTCCATTTTCTTCTTTCTTCGTCTTCCTTTGCGCTACGCCGCGTCACGAAAGGGATGTCGGAGATGTTGGGTGCAAGAAAAGAGACTAGCAACACAAAAAAAAAAGGCAAGAGCACTAAAGAGGTAGGTTGAAAACTAAGGCAAAAAAATCGAAGAACCAAGAAGAGCAACAGAGGCGGCTAAAGAGAGATCGGGTGCTTCTCGGCGAGAAGAAGGTGCGGAAGCTAGAGGCTTTCTGCGAGGAAATGTGTGAGGAAAGAACTAAAAAATGAAAGGGTGTGGGATGGGATGGTAGTGGTGGTAGCGTAAAGAGCGGCCCGTGAAAGAAAAAAAAAATGGGGAAAGAGTGGAGCTAACATAGAGAGAAAACCGAAAACAGAAGGCAAGCCAGAGAAGCGAAGAAGGGGGACGGGTTTGAGGCAGTTCGCATCCGCTCGCTCATCTATCAAGATAGCGGCGGAGTCATTCATCATTCTGGCCGGAGCATGTGGAGAGGGGGAAAGGAAAAGAGAGGAGAGGGTGAGTTTTCCGTCCCTAACGTTGGTGCGAAGGGAGATTTAGGTCCAACGGGGAGGGATGTGGAAGACGTAGCGGCAGAGCAGATGAGCGCGGTAGGGAATAAAAGGTCTTCGTGCCTAATGTCTTGGCGCGCTGGACTTGATTGTCTGGAGCGGGCGTTTATTGGAAGAAAGCAAAAGTCAAAAGCGAACTGATTAGACGTCGTGTTTCGTGCACCCACCATGATTTATATTTTCGTGAGCATTTGGCTATATGCTTTTTAGGCAATCTCGACGATGAGGCTGCCGGAAGGGAATCGGGATGTGTGGAAGCTGCACCCAAATGAAGCATTTGAGTTAAACCCTTCGCGGTACTTCCCACGAATGCATCGTAACAACAGGCTCGATAAAATCAAGAACAATGTAATCACACCCTTGATATATCCATATTCAAATCCCTGCTTATCTAGAAGTAGAGGCCCCTTGCATGTCGGAAATATTCGCCTTGTAATGAGCGCGAAAGGTTTCAAGCTACAGATGTTCGGCATGGTTCACCATGCATAGCCAAAAAGCGCTCAAACACTACAAACACAGCATCTCTTACTGTTCTAGCTGGTGTAACTTTGTGTTTAACCAGACGAAATTTTTGTACCGTTCGTCTTTCTGTGTGGTTCGTCAAAAATTTAGCGCTGTATTTCCTTTGGTTAAACACAACACACATGTAAATTCAAGGGAATTTGCGAGCCTCAGATGATTCAATCTGAAGCTCATTCGGTAAGTGTCTAGTAACTTGGCCATCACTTTCGCGAACAAAAAAAAAAAGAGGCCAGTGCTTTGAGACAGCGGCTTCAAGAAGAAAGGGGTCTTTTAGCTGATTCGTCGGAAGAATACGGCAGGAAACTTTAACGGGATATGTATCGCCTTTCATATTTATTTCCGTTATCTTTTTCTCTCTCTAGTGTAAGAAAGGAGCCAAGAAAAAAGCGATTTAAACACGGCTTGAAATGTCCTTGGCCCCATTCAGGAAGCACTGACAGCGGCTAGAACAACACAACCTACTAGGCACAACTATCTCCTTCGTGTCACAAGCAGTACATCGCAGCAAAATGACGCACATATTTATAGACCAAAACATTCAAACTGAAACACACAACATCACAGTGCACCAATAGAGCGCGTAACACACAGTACATGAAATTATTAGAACATAGTCAAGTGAAGAATATGGCAAGAAAATCATAAAAATTAGTTTAATAATATCGACGTCCCAATTTATATAATCATTTTGTAAACTTGATAAAAGGCCATGAATCATTTGTCTACCGCAACTGGTGCGGCGGGGTGCACTTTTCCAGCTGTATCTGCTTAACATCAAGCCAGCAACTTTAAGAAAAGCCGTCGTGTGCATATAGTTTGTGATTTGCTAGGTCACACATAATGCGCTCTTTCGTCCTTCTAGCCGTGTTTACATAACTTCGGCACTTGTATTAACGGAGAGCTTTGCGAGAACCACTCTCAACCACAGCTCTGGTCTTTTGGTCTAACTCGGTTGAAATGTTTCTTATTCTGTGTGTGTGTGTGTGTGTGTGTGTGTGTGTGTGTGTGTGTGTGTGTGTGTGTGTGTGTGTGTGTGTGTGTGTGTGTGTGTGTGTGTGTGTGTGTGTGTGTGTGTGTGTGTGTGTGTGTGTGTGTGTGTGTGTGTGTGTGTGTGTGTGTGTGTGTGTGTGTGTGTGTGTGTGTGTGTGTGTGTGTGTGTGTGTGTGTGTGTGTGTGCGCGCGCGTGCGTGCGTGTGTGTGTGTGTCCGATCTGTCTACTATCTATCTATTTCCATCATATATTGTGTATCAATTTATCTACCTATATATATTTCTATCTTTATGTTTGTAATCTATGAAATGCACCTTTCAAACGATGTATGTATCCATTTTTCTCTCTGCAAGTTCCATGACAGGGGCTGCAGAACCTCATATGACACGCTTATTTCTTGATGTGCATTTTGCTGCTCACGCAATAAAAGCTATCTCGTGGTCAACTTAGTTTCACGGACGCGTCACTCACAGTGTACACAACGCAATAATTTCTCCGTGCACGACGCGATCACGAACGTGCAACTAAAGTGTCTATAATATTGGCAGGTCTAGGCATGTGTTAAACTTCCATTAAGTTCGTTCGACGAGGAAAAAATTCCGTTTATCCTTGCATCCACTCCCCTTATGTCTTATGCCTTAACGCCGAAAGACACCCTACCTAGTCAGACTCTCACTCTATTCATTCAAAGCAGCCACATATACGACAGCAGCATGCGGTGTATATAGCCTCGCTAATATCGTTCGCACATTTTGGTGCCTTATCGTGAACGCACTCATTTTCTAGGGAGGATGTGTGGGAAAACATTCCTATTAAGGCAGATAGAGGTTGCTTCAGTTTACAGGTGGGCGTAGGAAGCATCATAATTATTTGGCATTGCTATTTTGTTGGTATGGTATGGTATGGTATGGTATGGTACGGTACGGTACGGTACGCTACGGTACGGTACGGTACGGTACGTTATGGTATGGTATGGTATGGTATGGTATGGTATGGTATGGTATGGTATGGTACGACATGGCACAGTCCGGTACGGTATGGCCTGGTATGGTATGGTATGTTATGGTATGGTATGGTATGGTATGGTATGGTATGGTATGGTATGGTATGGTATGGTATGGTATGGTATGGTATGGTATGGTATGGTATGGTATGGTATGATACGGCATGGCACAGTACGGTACAGTATGGCCTGGTATGGCATGGTATGGTATGGTACGGTATGGTACTGCCCGGCACAGTGCGGTACAGTATGGTATGGTTTGGTACGTGGCGTTACACGTCCCAAAGCAACACGTGAGATACCAGGGGTACCGTAGCGCAGGCCACCGGAGTGATGTAGGATTAAAAGACCTGGATAAATTTTTACATACACTGATATCGAACAATACAAAGGGCCTTGCGTTCCGCATCCATCGGAACGCAACTGCCCCGGCTGGATTGATGGCGATGTTGATATATTTTCGGCGCAAGGGCACCTTTGCTCGTGAGCACCATAAAGGTGTTTTTCGTTTACGCAAAAAAGAGTTACGAACCAATTTTTCAATCATTTCACACTAAACAGCCGTGTACCAAGCCAGCAGGAAGCCTGTGCCTATTACATCATTAGTCGGCATCCAACATCAATGAGTCCCGACCCAGCGCCTCTCGCAAGTGACGCGGACGCTCCATTCAGCAGATCCCCACTAGTCCCAGCAGCCTAACGTGCTAGCCAATGACCTTCTGCTCCGGGAATCGGCTGTTTTGTTTTGACCAGTTTAGAAGGAAGTAGTTTGAATGATAAGACTAAGCGGATACTTCAAGCGAGATTGGAAAACGATAGTATTATAGTGCTTCCTGCTGCTTTCGGTAGCTGTCAATATGGAAAACATCGAAAAGGCGGGCATGTCGCTGCTGTAAACATGTGTGCTATCAGAGACCTCTACGTCGTGCAACCTTGTTTGCTTGTTTCTTCGGTTTATAGCTGCAGCTGTTCCTCTCCTGCGTGGTCCAGAACTCTGCAAGCATTGCAAAATTTAGTAGATTGGGGAGAAGTTGCGGGCATTGGTTTCTCTTTCGCTTCGAGGGAGCGTCAGTGTCACAGTGCGTAGATTGTAGATTGCCTCGGAGATTGTAGGCACTCATCTCCTTCCTCTGAAAAAGCAGAACCCACTTGTCACCTCCCCCACTGCCTCCCCCCTCACACACACACACACACACACACACACACACACACACACACACACACACACACACACACACACACACACACACACACACACACACACACACACACACACACACACACACACACACACACACACACACACACACACACACACACACACACACACACACACACACACACACACACACACACACACACACACACACACACACACACACACACACACACATTGCTATGCTGGAACCACGGCCCTTTTATCCCACCTCCACCCTCCAGGAGCACCGCTCCCCTCTCCGCTTATTAAACCTTCAAATAACGTTTGCCACTAGTGCAAACCCTAGGTTTGGAGCGCAAGCACGCTTTAACTAACAGCATCAAAGTAGTTATTTAAGGTAAATCCAACGTCTCTCGTTTTCATATAGTGTTGTAGTAAAAAATGTCTGATCATCCCCATTTTGTTTTGTAGAGCGCAGCTCTTTGGCGCCCGTTCCTGCGTTTCACGTCGGCGTCGGCGTCGCGTCACCGTCGGCGTCGTGCCTCGTAACTAGTCCCGCCCCCCTCTAAGACTCCCAGCTCAGCCTCCCTCTTCCTCTGTGATGGCGACCACGCGTGTTTTCCGATTGCTGTGCGCGCTCCTACCCCGCTCGCCGCACTGTGTAGCCGCAGTGTGTAATATTCACACCAGTGGGTATAATCACACAAAACGAATATTCATGCCTCAGAGTAACGAGCCAGTGGCTGTTCAGAGCTACTTCATGAAGTCATAGCTGTCAAAAAACGCCGCACTAATATACTAGGGGATTTGTAGTACGAAGTCTGTGTATTATATATAACTCATTACCTTCATATTGCTACGAAGATGACGACGCGGGCAATGGCGCAGGGCGGAGCGCTCGCGCCAGGCCCGCTGGCCATTAAAGCATATTTCATCGTCATGTCATCACGTCGTTCTGTTTCTGTTGTGTCGCCGTGTTCCATCGCTTGTAATGCCACCACGTAGCATTTGGTTTGAGGTGCGGTTCATCCCCATCCTCGCCTTGCACCGTCGAAGCCAACCGTACGCCGGGTCCATCTGCCGAGAGCCCGTGGAGATCGCCGCCTAGCTCTGCCCCAGCCCTTTCTGCTCAGACCCGACCAGCCGCTGTCCCCAGCCTCGTCCCCAGCCCTGACCACAACACACGACGACCAGGAAAAGCCCAAAGCCGACCCTACCGACCCAACGACGAAGCGACCTCACGACCACTCGAGCGAAGACATCACCCCCGCCTAAGCAGTTCGACGTGTCCATGAGCCCTAGCCTTCGGCAAACGGTGAAGATTGGACTTGATGCTCCGGTGCAAGCATTCTTCCCATCTTCGCATTCATTGTGGTGTCCAGCGTTTCATGTCCCAATCCTGTGTCTGTGTTCATCGTCACGTCATGTATTGGATTTCTGGCAATCGATCGGGACGATCGCTCGGTGGCCCGGGTAATGCTACGAAGATGACGAAGCGGGCAGTAGCGCGGGGCGAAACGCTCGCGCCAGGCCCGCTGGCCATTAAAGCATATTTTATCGTCATGTCATCACGTCGTTCTGTTTCTGTTGTGTCGCCGTGTTCCATCGCTTGTCATGCCACCACGTAACAATATCATCAGCACAAGGAAATTAGGTTTTGTTTCTGGCGACGTCACAGAATAAACTAGGCCCATATTTTAGTAGATCGGGAGTTCGAGATACGTGATTCGTTGCATGAGACCAGACATCGTGTTCCAGCCTGGGCCTTTCTGCGTCGCCTGATCTTATGAACTGCAATCTTATGAATCATGAATTATGAACCTGGCCACCCGAATAGATAGCGCTGCGAGTTTGAAGCCTCTGTAACTAAACATTTCGCGACAGATCACTGTGATGCGTCGATGTGGATGCTGTTGTTCAAACTCTCGTCGAAGAAAACGAGATTGAGTTTTATTCGAACTCCGCGGCCTATATGTGAAGCCTACAGTCCCTTTAGAATATGTGTGATTGGCGTCGAATTATTTTCAACCTGCACTCTGTTTGACGCCTAGCACGAATCGAATAGGAAAGTATTATCTTCGGGATTCGAACATATTCTGATATTCGCGCATTCTTAGTTAATTGCGATGAACTACACACTTATATTATTGTTCCTGCGCTCCCGCCGTCTACTTAAGACGTTCACACAAAATTCTGACATTCAAATTATCTTGCGGAATTTTGAATGTACAGCTTCTATGCAATGCGTAATGTTAACCCAGCGAATTTCCGAAATTTTGTCACATTTTCCTCCACACCCAAGGGTGACCTGATGACCAACTGTCTTGGTGAAATATTTCAACCTAATTTTATACGTAATCCCCTTAAGTTGCTACGAGAATCCTCGTCACAGCTAATCTCTGACGTTTCTGAGATCCCACTCATTTTAAGCTAACTCTTCTCCGCAAAATATCTCTTGAAAGCATGAAATCCTTAGCATTCTTTGCTGAATTTAAGCGAGAAACATAACTTATCCGTCGGTGACTGCGTTAACTTTTCCTGGTGTAGGCAGCAACAGCTTATTAGACCGGCGCGTTGAGCTTTACGACTGTGTGAAGTTGTCTGACGTCACTCATGGTTATTCCTCTCTGGGAGTAAACACATATGTACCACCACTCCTCTTTGCTCCACGGAAAAACTTCTTCACCGCATTTACGGCCGACTTTATGTGCTTGTACGTAGCGGGGTACTTTGGTGACATTTAGAGTAGTGGACATGACCGACATGCTTTCTGACTTAAAAGAGAGGGTGCTGAGGAAAGGGAGCCGGAAGAAGACGTTAGGGAGGGATTCCCTGACCCTCGTGCCAGGTTCGTTATGAAACCACGCGAGGCCGGAAGGTCTAGATAAGGCGCCACTGCCTCATTGTTTCCAAAAGTTAGCGGCCTGTGCGAGAACAACGGCGGAAAGGTCAGCGCGTTGAAAGCCCACGCAAAGACGGAGCGCGCTTTTTGTGCGGAGGCTCGCAAAGAGCGCGGTTATATTGGACGTACCTGCCACAGCCTATACATTGCCAAAGCGCAGAAGCGGCTAAATTTGGGCATTCAGTGTGCGATCTTTGTTGGCGCAGGTGGTAGGATTTATAGAGACGTACTCTAAAGGAGTCGTGGCACGTGCGCATAGTGTAATAATAGCAGTGAAAAGCTCGAAAAGTTACGTTTTAGGAGTAGGTACACCCAGGGTCAAAAGTAATTGAGACATTAAGCTTATTTTTAGTCCTACTTCCTTGAGAGCCGGGTGTCTAACCTGCGCGTTTTTGTCACTAGGGGACCACGGGCGCGAGGCACTAATCACCAGTAGTGCGCGGCAATGATTTAATCGGTAGATACCTCAATACGGAGTTCAGAATAGCTAAAGTGGAGCAGACCCAATATGTTCGATATGTAGACCGATAATTCATTTCATAAAACCCAAACAGTCACTATTTGAGGCTTTTGTTTGTTTGTTCAGCAGAAAACTTAGGTAACCGTGAATTTGAAAAAAAAAATATAGGAAAAATTTAAAGTCCTTGAAATTTTGCACAACAATGTAAAAGTTTTCGCGTCTTCATTTAGCTAAATCGGGTTCTCTGAAAATAAACCTTCCCCAAAGGGACTATCACGTAGCTAAGCACAGCAAATATTGAGGGCCGAAAATATCAAATGAACGTACTCCTTAAACTTATCGTGCACACTGCGAACTGGAGTATTTCTAATTTGGTTTCAAACCACTGGCTTTCATCGGAAGATTTTATTTTCAGGTCACACACAGTATATGCCTTCTAGTAAAAAAGAAGAAAACCACTTCCATGCTACACCAGGACTGCATGTGTCAATCTGCACCTTGTTTTGACGTCGTACATGCATACCAAGCGTCATCAATTAAGCAACATTTATGGCCTCGTTCCGTTGCACTTGCCCTTCGTGATGTCTCTGAGGGCGGTGAGCAAGGGATAAGCACAAACTTCGAGATAAACCTGTTGCCCCGGTCAAGCTTTATCCGCCAGAACTGACCAAGGGCATCAGAAGGTGATGGCCGGACTACAAGTAATTTGACAGAGTGTAAGAAATGTTACTCGCATCTCTGTTCTTGGCCACGTGACAAGGAGGAGGAGGAATCAACACTTATTGCGCCCGAAATAATTCGGTGGTGCATGCTTGCACAAGATGGGGTGGTTCCCTAGTTGCGGGACGCCCCTGTCCGTCAGTGCGAGCTGGATGGATAGGGCGGGGCTGGATAACAAGATCTCCCATCGCTAAAGGGGTTGGAGATGGGGGGTATTGGCGGGAAGGTGAGGAGGGGGGGTCTTGAGTTCTTTGCATTTTGCCAAAACGTGCGGCGGGGACGTGACACAAAAACTGTGATGTCCCTTCGCCGCCGCCAGAAGCTTTAACGCGTTGCAACTTATCCTGGCATTCGTAGCGCCAGCAATATATCCCTGCGTAGTTATTTTCATCCCTTCTCACCGGTATATTTTATCCTTCTCCTTCTTTAATCAACATGACCAACCTCATTTTATCATGATTTCTGCAGTGTTCACTCTGAGACTGTAGCCGTTTTAGTTTAGCGCACGCAAGCATGCACAAAGGGGTAGCACGCGCTGAAAAATACCGAGCTTCGTAGTGCCCATGCCTCAAGCGTTTAACGTAACGTACGCTTTTTCCCGAGTTTAGCGTGAGTGACTTTTGCGTACGTTAATATTTTGCTTCCAACACGGCAACACGGGTCTAATCATGACTCCTCACTTCAGAGTGAACTCGTGGTCGTTACTGCGTTTCTCAGCGCTTTGGTTGGCCATAAATGGCGTGTACTGTTTCCCCCTTCACGTGTGCGAACAAGCAATATCAGCAAAATTTGGTTTGTTACACAAATGCTATGAAGATTCCGTCTCTCTTTGGCCTAAATAAGAACGTCGGTTTGTTGACAAAAATTGTTATATTTCTAACAACCAGATGCTGTCACTAGGCTGTCATTATCGTTGCGTCTCTGTTTGCATACGCTGAACTGGAATCGCGATGTGATACCCAGCGTAACCGCCTGCAAAGTGCCTGCATGTAGAGCACGTAAGCATGCATACAATATACTACAAACTTCTTGTGTTTCTCGGCTGCATTCTTTATTTTTGACGTCCCACTGATCTACAATGAAGCCGCTGCATCTTGCTGCTGAATAATAGCTAGCTAGTTCACGGGAAAGGAAAGGCGAAGTAACTGTCACACTTGCTCTGCGGACATCTGAAACGCGCCGTAGGGGAAGGGAGAAAGGTGGGAGTGAAAGTGTAAAGAGAGAAGGGGGAGCCGTCGTGGAGTGCTACGCAGTAATTTCGACCACCTGGGGATCTTTCACATGCGCTGACATCGCATAGCACACGGACGCCACTTCGTTTTGCCTCCATCGAAACGCAGCCGCCGTGGTCGGGTTCGAACCCGGGAACTCCGGCACAGTAATTGGGCGTCTTACCACTGCACCATCCCGGCGGGGCTCGCCGCTGAGTGCATACCGCTATTTCTTGCAGATGTTAATGGCCCTTAGAAACATTCGTCAGAATTACTCGAGCCGTTGAAAATGTACCCACAACCCGGCAAAGCTTTCGTATGTAGCTTTTTTTTTTTTTTTTTGACGTCATAATGTGGTGTAGTTAGAAAAGACGGGCGAAAATTCACTGACATGGTGAGGAGAACATGCAGGTGGGGAAATTCCTTCCCCATCTGCACTTCCTTCCATTAAAATGAAAGGCGCTGCTGACCTTTAAATGATATTCTAGCCCAGAGAGTCTGAACAAACGATTTTAGTTTGCGTGGCTGTCACCATGTGGTGCGTGGGCCTGATGACTCAGAGGTACCAAAAGAATAGTTAAAGTTTAGTAGATCCCACTGATATTCTGCATCCGTCATAAACAGTAAGTGTAAGCACATGAACCTTGTTAGAAGCTATGCACTTTACCGAGTATGAAGAGTAGACTACCATATTCAGCATGTTCGCGCAGCATCTCACCCGCACTGATGTCTGCTCTCGTGTTTCGAATCAGAATGATTCCTCTGCGTTCTCGGTAATCGCAACTGGCCGCCAGTTGATTCCGAAAGCTGTTGACATCCATGAAAGGTGGTCTTGTGCAATAGTCAGCATTCTTTATTGGCCGAGAAGACTAAGATCTCGATGCATTGTGCGCAATCGCCTCAAATGCTAGACAATTGTGAGGTAGAATCAGGCAACTGCACAGCTTGACGTGAGAAAGCATTTCGCTCGGACACATCATGTAACTTCGCAATATATAAGCTCTCCTATGGATAATTCCCCGAGTGCCTCCTGAAGTCACGCAACTCTGCACGAACAGGCTGGACATACCTATCAACTCAGTCCTTAATCCAGTGATATCTTTTTCGCCTTCCTTCTTTCATCTCCTTCATTCTCTCCCGCACGGCCTGGCGGAGGCGCTCAATAAGTCTAGGATTGAAAGAAAAGGAGAGCAAGCATCACTGTATAAATAAAGAGCAGGAGAGAGAGAAATCCGGAACAAGACGCTATATAATGATTTAAGCGGCTGTGCGTTATATGTTTGCTAATTGTTGCTACTAGGTTAGGTTGTCTCTGAACCAGGCGATATAGACTCTTCAGTGAAGTGGAAAATATCAGTGTAGCATGCGGAAGAAGTATTGAACAAACGTTTCCCTACAAAATGCAAGCCTATAGATGCAGCTATTAAAGAGAACATGGAGAGTCTTAGAGGAGCTTTGAGGTTTATAGCTAGTGAGGGCAAAATTAATACCTCAGAAGGGAGGTAAGCGAGAGAGGGATACAGTATTGATTGGCTTAAGTACAGTACGAGGAAATCACACGAATGATCCCAGAAAGTAAAATGTCGCATTTGTGCTTTCCACAAACCTTCTTCCCCTATAATCCTGGCCCTGCAGATGTGACAATAATGTCTGATTACGAGGAAATGGAAGGCACAGTAACAGGATGTCGACACCCGAACCTAGTCGTGAAAGAACGGATTGATTACGTTTATATGTTTTAACGTTCAAAATTGACTCAAGCTATCTGACATGATGAGTAATAGAAGCATGCAGGTACTTTCGACCACTTGGGAATATTTAACGTTCACTGACATCGCGCAGCACATGAATGCCTTGCTTTTCGCCTCTATCAAAAAACGAAGCCACGGTAGGTATGGAGAACAGGGTAATACAGCATACGTTTTAAGAGCACGAAACAGAAGGATGGCGCGATCAAAAGCCCCGGGGAAGAACAGCTCAGTGAGGAAAGAGTTCGACATCAGTAGAGCATGCGAGAAAAACAGCATGACGTCAAACCAGCGCAGCGCAGTATCGTGCAACGTTGCAATCACTTTTCTTTTTACACAAGCAGAACCTGTGCAACTGAAAAATAAGGTTGGCCCGGAAATTCCCCAGCCTTTCTTTACGTGGCTTCGCCTCTCTGACTAAACCCTTCTGGTAACATTTTCGTGAACTAATTTCCATTGACGCGGCAGGGCATTTTGCTCATTTATTACAATCTAATACCCAGAAGTCTGATGCTGACTTAATAATTGTACAACTCCAGTCACTAAACGGTACCTAAATATGCAGTCGCGCTGTCAGGCTTTATAATACCAGTTCATATTTTGTTCGCAGAACTAAATGATATTTGAAGAGGAGCTTGCACATATTGCAAACATAAAATGCGTTTTTCTAAGTACGGTGGCATACAGACAAGCCGAACCTAGTTTAACAGATCCTACCCTAACCTCACCTAACTTTCATTTACCTAATCTAGCTTAACTACGCCGCTGCCGTATGGTTTGTGCTTTAACTTTCGTGGTTATGACTTTGATACCTCATAGCTCTCACAGCACTGCTTCATAATGCGACTTTGACGCGTGCTGTTTTGTCGCCATAGTGTATGTTTCCTACACTATTTTTTCGCCGTATCGTCTTTAGCTTCCTTTTGCGACGCGTGACATTTCGTTATGCGCTGTTTGTTCGTGTCTTCATGAGAAAACAGGAAAAATTCATGAAGTGAGCTGCTCGGGGTTATGTTTAGAGCTACTATAGTTTCTTTTTCTATGCGCTCAGAGAGCAGTAAGAAACGTCAGACTATTATTCGCCTGTCTTTTCCTCAAAACCGGACTTTTTTCCCCCAAGTCTCGCGTTGTCTCGCTCAACATTCGAATGTCACAAAATCTGTACTGCTACAGCAGATGTATATGCATCCGATGTCTTCAATTCTTGCGCTTTGAGCGCCTCAACACGGTCGGGACAGAATGAGCACTACCGTGTTTCCACACCCATACGATTCGCTAATTTTTGCTACTCTCCATGATGTTCCCCAAGAACCAAATAAGCAGAGTCTTAAAAACGCTCCCTTTCGCTGACAGGAAACTGTTGTAGCTGCTTCGAGCGAAATAACGAAAACATCAAGTGCACCATGCGTGAAACGTTACTAAACCAAAGTAGGCGGGCGCGCACGTCAATTCACCGAACTTTACATGAAATTCCAAACGCTCTTATGGAAGAGTGCTACCGAGGAAGCCTCAGCTTTGGTGGGAGGGAAGCACTGCAACGCTGCATGACTTTGCGGGAGCTACCGAAAAACGCCAATCTTTTTTTTTCTTTATATGCTCTAGGCATGACGCCATTACACCATCGTGCTCTTCAATCTCGTTCCTCAAGCTGCCCTTTACCCCCCCCCCCCCCCCCCCCCCCCCCTCCATTTTCACTCGTACCCGCGTGTTGCCTGCACAGCAACGGTCGTACCCTCGACACCAATGTGAGCGCTGTTTTCGTCTTCCATCTTGGTGCAGCACACGTGCGCAGGAAAGGCATCGCAGCGCTTGCCCGTGGCGGGCTTTTTGCATCGTTTTGTGCTGCCTCACGGGCTCTCGTTCCAAGGTTGTTAATTACGAATCCTACGTGCTCGGAAAACGCGAAAGGGGCCTCCACGCTTCCTCTCTCTCTTTCAACCTGACTCTCACTGTTCGCCGTCTTCTTTCACTGAGTTATTTTTCTTCCCTTTTTCCCTCTGTTTCGTTCCGGGTGCGTCACTCGTAGTTTTTTTTCCCCGCATAGGTATTTTTCTTGCTTCAGTGCTAGCTTGCTGGCGCTACACTGGCTTTTCCCGAACTGTCTTCACTTATATAGGCTTCAGCTTTGTGTTTACCGTGCGTACGCTTGTGTGTTTGTTAGTGTGCGACCGCTTCTTGCTTCCAATCTCCCTGTTCCTATAAATTTCGTTTTTTTTTCTATATTTGCAATGACCTCGCCTCAGGAACCAAGTCCTCGTTAGTCTGTGCCTTTTTTTTTATTTTTGACCCCTATTCGCTTTCCTCCTAGAGTGCCCGTCATGCTTCAAAAGCAAATCTCCTCCTCGCCTCCGACCCTTATCTGCGCATGCACCATCCTGCCGCGGATTTGGGTTCAGCTTAACGTGAAGGGAATGAGGATTCGGGAAAGCAAGCCCCAATCTCGATTTGGCTGCAAATGAGCGAGTGAAAAAAAGCAAGACAGATGCTGCTCATTTTGTTCGCTAAAAGAGTACTGCCTGCAGCGATTTCCGAGCACAAGCTTTTATTGGAACTTTGCGACAAAGGACATTTCGTGTGAGAAACAAACTTTTCCTGCTTCAGATCAGTGTTCTGTGACGCTTCCTTGCTGTCAGTAGCACGGGCAATTCATCTGGTTGGTAGTGCATTTTAGAGAGAAAAAATTAGTTGTACTTTAACTGTGGTTAACCCTAGTTGAATTGCGATAGCAACAGCGGAAACTTCTTTTGCCTGCTACATTAGTGCCCTATCACGCCCTATCAGTGTAAGGTGCTACATTATTGGTAACATTTGAGCTCATCCTTTAAGAGTATGACGCGAGAGCGTGAGTTACCAGCCCACATATAAATGAGAAGAGCTCAATGCTGCTGAACCGAATATGGAGCGAAAGCATTAGCTGCGGGTAACCGAGAGCTCTTCATATTCTTCGTGTTCTTCTTTGTCGTCTTCATCGTCTTCTTCTTCGTCTTCGTATTCTTCTTCCTTGTCTTTTTGCCTTCTTCTTCGTCTTCGTCGTCTTAGTCTTCATCCTCTTCGTCTTCTTCTTAGTCTTCGTCTTCTTCGCGGCTGTTCAAGATCAAACGTGGCCCTTCCCGGTACTACGCGACGGGCCAAAACCAGGCATAGTATTGCTATCATAATGAAAGTGCGAAGAGAACAAAGGACCAGAAAAGCACTCGTCATGTCAGCTCTTACTTCGTCCTTAGTTGCATTTTTTGCGCTTATTTTTGGAAGAAAATGGTTGATGGTTGGTTCACAGGAAGGGAAAGGCACAGTATCTGTCACACTTGCTCTGTGGACACCTGAACCGCGCCATAAGGGAAGGGAGGAAGGTGGGAATGAAGGTGGAAAGAGAGAAAGGGGAGCCGTAGTGGAGGGCTACGGAGTAATTTCGACCACCTGGGGATCTTTAACGTGCGCTGACATCGCACAGCACACGGACGCCACTTCGTTTCGCCTCCATCGAAACGCAGCCGCCGAGGTCGGGTTCGAACCCGGGAACTCCGGCACAGTAGTCGGGCGTCTTACCACTGCGCCACCCCGGCGGGGCGAAGAAAATTCTGCAAATGGCATTGTGGCTAACGCGAGCTAGGAGGCGAGACTCCGCGAAGAGACGACATTTCGTAAATTTACGAAGCTCTAAAAGACAAAATAACCGGGGGCCTCTGTTCTGGCAGTCTAAGTGCTATCGGTATCATCAGAAGGTTCTCAGCAAAGCTCTCGCCCTCCCTGTTATATCGCGTTGCACATGACACAGCGTTAATACAGGACCGTGCTACGTCCACCTTTGGAGACTAAGCGGGCGCTGGTGAAGACTATGGGAGTCAGGTAACGCGTAGCATACATACTCACGAAAGGAGAAGAATGGACAACCGCCTCGGTAGCTCAGCAGATAGAGCACCTGGAGCGAAATTTTGGTGATTGTGATTTTGGATGACACTGAAATGAACTAAAATAAGGCATTCCATGGCCTCGACTGGGATGCTAGCCCTCGGCAATGTGAAGAGATCACTTTTGCTAGCCACTGCATTAGATCGCTACGCCGTGGCTCAGCAGAATATTCCACGTGTTTAACTGCCTGCTTCTCACTCTGTGCGTTGCGTGTCGTCTCCTCTGTCAACTTCGATCCGTTCGCATTGGCTAAAGATCACACTGCTATCGCACCATCCTTTTGATATGCGTCAATTCCCCAAAAATTCTATAGCGTTCTATCACTCAGAACATTACTACTGATTTCGCATACCTCTGTTGAAACCGGCTTGCCCTTGAAAACCGAGCCTCGAACCGAAACTGGAGTGAAAATAGAAATGCTAGAGCACCTAATTCGCATTTTGCCTAACCATTTTTACCTAATTCGCATTTGGCCTAATAATTTTTCATTCCTTTTCTTCTCCATACTAATCAGTTATTTTAGAGTTATAAAATGATAGCAATATCGAATTTCAGTTCAGTTGATCAACGTGGCAAATTAACAAGCTAGATACATTTTTCTACCTAAGCTTGTCTATAGGTTTCCTTGGCTTCCTTAGTTGGTGGCTGTTGGTTTCCTTCGTACTTCCAATTTTTGTCAAAAGTTTAGCGCCCACGGGTTCTCCTTCTAAACCGAGCAGTGGCTTCCCCTTAGGATTCATGGAAGAGCTTTCCCGTGGAGAGGGTAAGAAAAAAACTCTTACCTTCAAGAGATTTAAAATCTTGGACATGCATTAACCACGAGCCACACGAAGCGGCTCAGAAGTAAGCCACTCCTGGCCTCTAAACTTTTGACGGAGACTGTACATCATAACGAAAAGCTACCACAAGTGCAAAAATGATTCTCGATATTTCGTGCCCCAATAGTATTCATTCGTGGAATTTAAAAACTGCACTCACCGTCGGTTTTACAGCTTTCCCTTTTGCAGTGAAGATTTTGCCACCGCTGTGGTACAGTGGTTAAGGTCCTCATCTGCTGGTAGTTCTATCCCGGCCACTGTGGCCGCTTATCGATGGCAGCAGCGAAAAGCGAGGTATCCGTGTGCTGCACAACTTTAGTGTACGGTAAAAAGAAAACTCATGTGACATAATTTCTGCACCTTTTTCACTACAGCATCATTCATAACTTCAATCGCTTTGGGACGGCAAGCCATGTAAAACCAAACCAAAAACAAACAAACGAAAATTTAAAATGTGAGTACTAAGGGAGTAATTACTAATTGACATCCACTCAAGCGCAGGTATACGGCTGCAAAGGAAAGCTATACAGCTTTCTGAGAAACTTTTCAGTTAAAGAAAAATTTGTTCTGGTCCGGGGATTGAACTCGAAAGCCCCGCCCCAGGAAAAGGGCGGACCAGGAAAATGGCTGTGGGGTTCACTCCCCGGACCAGAACAAATTTTTCTTTAACTACGAAGTTTCTGAGAAAGCTGTATAAATTTTCCTTGTAGCCGCATAGCTGCGCTTGGGTGGATGTCAATGAATAATTACTCCCTTAATACAAATCACACCACCTTGGGAGATTACCCCAAATATTTGGTCAAAATTTGAATACTTATGTTTAGTTATTTATTCGTTTGTTAATTGAAGTATACCACATACAAATTACCAGCACTGCTGCGTAATAAACTTTCCAATTTTCGTGCCAGCAGTTATGTCGCGGTTTTTAAAATATAGCTCTGCAAATATTTTCTGTAAAGCTTATTAAATGCCCCAGGAGAAATATCCGGTGGCCATTATAAATATGCGTCAAGTGACAATTTGTTTTTTAATTCAGCATGATAATACGAATCCGTTATCACCAGTCAAAGTATTCAACCCAAGAAGTTTGCTTCATAATCCTGCAACGGGCCGTTTTATAAACAAAATCGAATGCAATTACCAAAAGGAAAAGAGCCACCGGTAATAGGGCCACTCTCAAGGTACTAAACCTCAGCAGCCGTCGTCAGCAGTACGAAGTCAACGGATGCAAGCAGAAAGGCAAAGATACGGTCCATCGAAGCATACCTGCAAGGGGAGTAGTGACGAGAACGCCAGGTCATCGTCAAGAGAGTGCGCCAAGGACACACTCTACGAGCGCGCCTGTACGTTCCTCCTCACATTCACGCCCCACTAGATACATGAAAGCGGACCATCCATATCGACTTGGGTCATGCCGAACGTCCTCGCATGCACGCAGAAAGCGACGGGACGCGCCGAAGGAAGTTCGAGGTGTATGTCATCAAACAGAGCTTCACTCTGCGTGGGCGAAAATGCGTTTCACCGTAAAGCCACGTGTTTGCCGTGCGTGTATTCAACGTGCCTGGTGATATGACGACGAAGAACATCGATAACAAGACAGGCCATGCGACAAAAGCTCCAGAAAGACGCAGAGATGCGGCAACGAAGGGCAAGAGGCGAAACGCCGCCAAATCGAAGACGACGAAGAGTTGAGAAGGGAAGCATCAGTAATGCTTTTGCATTATCACACCTAAGCAGCCTTGAGTGTGTCCACAGAAATTTTCGAATCATGAGCGGCCATAATAATATCTCGAAAGCGATAAGGCCTTGTATTCTCAATCCTTCCAAGCTTTGTTCCGCTAGATTTGCCAGGTATCTCCGCTAAACGATTTAGAAGCGGGCACCATGGGCTGTCTAATTTTTACAGAGGCTGTATGTATGCTGTCAAACATTACAATTTCTGTGGCATCGCGGTCTGCGGAAGCCCTACAGCAATGAGAAGAAGGGGAACAGTCTGCAACGATCTTTAAGATTTGCTATGCAGTTTCATTTCAGTAACGCATGCAGTAAACACGAGCGATGTGTACTGGGCATTTCTTCTTATGTACACATTCACTAGTAACTGAAATTTCTAGTTTCAGTAAAACTGAATAAAGTCTATGATGTATTACGCTAGTTGTAATAGGACAAAAACTGGAACGGCGTAGAAAGGCCGGAACGTGAGGGGGGTAATTGTTTATGAATATCTTAATGTTATGTATGATACAGTACTTTGTGTTATGTGCGTGGCTGAGTTACTGGCACGTATTTGGTGTTCCCACTTCTTTGTGTGTGTGTGTGTGTGTGTGTGTGTGTGTGTGTGTGTGTGTGTGTGTGTGTGTGTGTGTGTGTGTGTGTGTGTGTGTGTGTGTGTGTGTGTGTGTGTGTGTGTGTGTGTGTGTGTGTGTGTGTGTGTGTGTGTGTGAGAGAGAGAGAGAGAGAGAGAGAGAGAGAAAAGGCACGCATGCGTAGAGCAGTCTGTGAGCGCACTCTTGTGTGTTGTCGATGCGGGCACCACAACCTGTACGATATTGCTTCACTTGAGCCTTCCGTGCCAACTGGGACTAACAGAAAAAGAACACAAAACGTGCCGCTCGCATTTTGGAGAGCGACGCTTGTGGCGTATACTAGAGGGCGTAGAAGTCGCAAGCGTGCTCTGCAGCGATGGAGGCAGCCACGGCATCGCACTCGTTAAACCACATACACAAATACACAGACACATACAACCGCACACGCTACAACGCACAGAGGATCGGGCTCGCGCGTCCTTTTCCCACCGCCGCCGCTCGTCGGCACGTTTTATCTCCCGGGGCAGCCGCGCGGGGGCGCGCCATTTCCGCTGATGAACGCCAGAGGGAGCGCCGCGGTATTCCCCCAGCAGCAGGCCGACCGAACCAAGGGGGGAGGGGGGATAAAAAGGGAGGCAAAGACCGGCGACGGCGGAAACGGCCTCCTACATCCTTCCCTACCCTCATTTCTTCCCTCCGTCTCTTCCTGCTTCCTTCCTTCGTGACGTCCCTTTTCCCTCAGTTCCTTCCTCACTTGGTCTCTTCTCCTACCTCAGAACGCCGCAGACCGTAGTACTACTAAACCTTGCGACGAGGAGCTTGCATCGGAGGAAGTTGGGGACCAGTGGCTACGCGACCAATTCCGATACGTCCCTGCGTCCCCTTTAATAACCCTTCACCCCTTCTTCCTCGAGTAAGGAAGAAAGCCGATATCATTAAGGCAGCAAGCAGTAGCTTCAGGAAAATACAACTCTCAGTGGAGTACGCATAGCTTGATGGGAAGAAATATTCGCGAATTTTGAGCAGTGTTTTGAGGAAGTGTGAGGGTTATGACTGTCATAGCAGTGACTCACACGGAACTGGACTATTGTCGCTCAACTGAGGTTTGCGCTGACTGCTGGCAAGCACTTCTCAGCACGCTAATCAAAGGCTAGAAATAGTTGTGACAATCATGCTTTCGAACCTTTAGCCGCTTCTCGCTACCTTATTCTTCCTGCTCATGTTGTAACCATAGAATTCCACTGTGAGCGAAACCACTATGTACCAGCAGGAAACTGATCTGCGTGTTCTACGAAGAAATGAAAGAGCATCTTCAAGGTTTATTATGATAAAATAAGAGGAAATATATATTTACTCTTCCAGAAAGTTTTCAGAATGTCCCTTCCAAGTACAAGCTTCCTTATTTTTGCATGACGTCAAGGTATCTCAAAATATTTTCGTCAGCATGCCACTTTGCTTTGTTACCAGCTTGGGTCTAACAAGCGCATATATTCTCCATGTGTAAATGTAGCATGAATGCAAATTCTGGCACAAACCCCGATAAAAGCTATAAAAAAAAAGCAAGTAATATAAGCATTTAGAAAGTAAATAAAAGACCAACGCTTCGAGGTTATAGATTTTTCTAACTGCAAATGCGTTCATTTCCGAGCTGGCAACGACACTGCAGAAATCAACTGCGCCAAATAGCGGAAAATGGGCTATCTTTAAGGACGAATAGAAAAACCTTCAGCAAGCCCGAACAATGTTGCTTCTGTGGATCGGCTAGTGTTCTGCGTTTTGCGAACTTTGTCAAGGAATGCGGCATCATTCGTTGACAAAGGCCGGACTCCTGCCGATATGTATATTGTCACGCACCACCTCTTCCTCCAATACAGGACATGTATATGTATGTACGTGTGTGTGCGCGCGTGTGTGTGTGTGTGTGTGTGTGTGTGTGCGTGTGCGTGCGTGCGTGCGTGCGTGCGTGCGTGCGTGTGTGTGTGTGTGTGTGTGTGTGTGTGTGTGTGTGTGTGTGTGTGTGTGTGTGTGTGTGTGTGTGTGTGTGTGTGTGTGTGTGTGTGTGTGTGTGTGTGTGTGTGTGTGTGTGTGTGTGTGTGTGTGTGTGTGTGTGTGTGTGTGTGTGTGTGTGTGTGTGTGTGTGTGTGTGTGTGTGTGTGTGTGTGTGTGTGTACATTTACACCACCTATATCATTGCTCACTTCTATACTGAAGCACATTTACTTCAAGCTTGCTCCTCGAGCCAACAGACAAATTCATATTTTCTCTTTATTTTAAGCCATCAGTTACCACTTATGAAATATTACAATTTCCCTCCGGAGTGTGTCTTATCTGTTATGCTGCATTACTGTGTCCGTCAGACCCTAAAACCCTGTTCAAAGCATTCAAATGATCCGGTACCTTCATGCGCTGTACAGTTTACATTTTGTAATTAAACGGCCGGCCAAGGCTTCTTTAGCATTGGTCACTTTTAAGGCGAAAGACTTTCTAGGCTCACCGGTGTGCGCAGAAAGCGTGCGTCCTAGCGTGTAGTCCACCCGTGCTAGCGCTTGAACGAATAAAGGCAGAAGGAAATGAATAAATGCAAGAAGTGGAGGGGGAAAAAATGAACCTAAACACCAGTTTTGATTACTGTAGCGGAAATAGTTATATAATAAGGCCCACAAATATCACGTTTGCGCCGAAATAGCATCGGACGTCGATATAGTCAGGGGACGTGAAACAACTCGGACGTCGAAATAGTACAAGAAACGTCAAACATGAGTTGGAAACGCCCAATATGAGCTGACTTAGATTAAGAACGTGCAATTGAGGGTACTTTATATATAAAATCACCGGACCTACAATTTGGGTAAAAGCGAGGAAACTTGGATTATGACGTCACGTTCGACGGAGAGACGTCGAGAAAATGAGTAAAAAAAAAACACCGAATTCGTGTCGAATTTCATAAAAAGATATCTAATTAAGCGTATTTATTTTTAAAACTACCAAAGGACGCATAATTGCATAATTGGGGTCAGTTTGGGACAAAAACGAAGAAGCTTGGAAGGTGACGTCACGTCCTACAAAAAGGCGGGGCAAATGAGTACAAAGAGTTGCATAAGGGATTTCGCCTTACCGTACTTTCAGGTATCTAAGTACCTCCAACGAATTTTATGTGCTCCAAAACAACGCGAAGTCGCGTGTCATGTTAACGCTCCTCTACATGTTAACTCTTAGTACTTTATCCCCTTTTTTATTATACTTTTTGGAGCTTATTTCCTCTCCCACATGGTGGAATCATTAACGTCCGCCGCTGGTTATTCTCAACACATAATTTAAGCCACATCTTTCGTCCGAATGCGGGGAACGTTGTTCATGGGCTTGTTCCGATTTTAGCATCCATGCTTTTACTTGATTTCCTCAAAACTCTCTCGCCCCCACAGCTTACAGTTGCCAAAAGCGAAACTTTCCTCGAGCGCATATGCCACCTATTCTCACTCTAAGGCTAAACAGAGGTAGCTCAAGCGCAGCCCGTAACGAGGGGCAGCATAGCCGAATTTTCAAGTTGCTTTTGATTACTTCACTACCCTTCAGCTCACTCTTGGATGTTTATGACTCGTCACAGACGTTTATGAGTTGTCGGCGACACTTCAGAATTGGAAATTCAGAAATGTCATCAGAAAATGGGAGATCAAGAAAAATGAAAAATATAGCAAAACTGGCATGCATTCTACGCGTAATCAAAATTATAGCTTTGGTAAGGTCAAATGACATTATGCAATTAAAAACGAACCTTATCAAGGCCGCTGTCGAAAGCCAGCTTTCATTTAAAAGTCGGTTTCAACTTCGCACCTACACGGAATCATAATGGTCAACCTGTTGAATAGGAAGGTCCTTCAGTGAACTAAAAATAGATAGGAATTTTTTATTTTAAACTGTTCCTGTTATTGAGCAAAACTATCATTCGTCACCAGAAAACTCTCTCGTCTTATCAGCCTAATAATGTAGTCCTGCCCAACGCCATTTTGTATAAACACGCAACCACACCAAATTATAGTGGTCAACCTATTGAATAGGAAAGTCCTTCAGTGAAATTTGAAGAAAAAAAAGGAATTTTTTATTTTAACTATTCTTGTAATTGAGCAAAACTAGCATTTGTCACTTGAAAACTCTCTCGTTTTGTCAGCCTAGTAATGTTGTGCTGCCCAACACTATTTTATATATGATCTCTGTATGTTTAAGCGAATAAATCATAGCGTTATCAGGCGTAAATGCTCTTTAGTAGAGAGAGAGAAAAAATGCGTTAAATGTCTCAGGTTCGAGTCGCGGACTTAAACCACTAAGGTAAAGCTTGTCTATCCAGGTAACCAAGCAATTATGTAATGCCAAACTTTGCAAATCTGGATCAGCAACAAGCTCTTGGAGAACACGCTGTTCATCCCGGCTTCTTGTGTTTTAATCTGACTTCATAGATAATTTTTCAGCCATTCTCTGAACAACATGCTGGAGTAATGCACACACTAGAGAACTGCAGTAGGGAGGAAGAGAGACAAACAGAACAGAAAAGCAGGGAGGTCACCTAGGCGATGCCTAGTAGGCTACACTACATGTTGGGAGGGGAGAAAAGGAAAAAAAAAAGAAAGAGAGGAAGTGAAGTGAAATTTTTACATGTTCATAGTCCACGAAGTTGAAGGGACTGCGGGCGCACACTTTATGTTTATAATCGCAAACTAGAGTCCGAAAGAACAGCAGGAACGCGCACGAAGCTTATAGGACGAACTGCCTAGGAAAAAATTAAGAAAATTGATTTCGAAAAAAAAAAAACATTTCATAGTGTTGAACGGCAGATATCCTTACAAATGGCCTCCTAAAATGAAATTTTCTCAGGACCAAGACAAGCACCAAATATCACAATAAATGTCTTCTTTCAGGCAATAAGAGCAGCTGAGAACAATGAATGTCATGTCTCACGTTTCCGACCCGAGTTTATCTCCTTCACGCGAGAGGCGCAAAGATTGTGCTGCCCCAATCAAAGCCATTATCCAGACTTTCGGCCGGGGTTTTTTTCTTCTTTTTTTTGTCGATCAGATTTCCTCTGCCTTATAAAAAGAAGATATCACATTAGGGTCGAAAAATTATTACAACATGCCCATTAACCCATACTCAAACTTCTGGCATCCCAAAAACCAGAGAAACAGTCGTAACAAGAAATAAAACAGCAAATGTACCCTAATGTACAGCGCAACCTAAAGCGTGCCTAACCTTACAGCAAATCATTGCACTGTCTCATTCGGCCTCATTTTAATTATACATACGTCTGCCTTTTTATTACAATGATGAAGACCAAGGATTCAGTTAAAACACGAAACTCTATTAATTATTCTTTGCACTTAAACAAGGAAGCAAAGTATTTTCTCATTTGTGAGCGTCGCCAGGCAAACAGAAAAAAAAATGCACAAAAAGCGTGAAAACAATGCTCGCTCGCAGCGTGTGCCCCCGCGCCCCTTTTCCCCGTGCCCAACCGCTTTTAACCCTTTCGGCCAGATCGATGGCAAAAGCGGTGAAGATCGCAGCACTGGAGGAAAGAGATGACACGATGGAATCAGGGGAAACGAGTGAACGAGGAGGCGGCGGCGTGCGTCTGTGCGTGGGTGCGCGCGTCCGTGAGCGCGCTCCGGGATCCAGGCCGATGAGGCCAGGAGCGAACGACGTGCGAGAAAAATTAAAGCCGGCCCCCGAGAGGGGAGAACGCTCTGCCTGCACCGAGCGCTGGGGAAGATGAGGAGCCGTAGTGGGGGAGGTGGGGAGCAAAATAAAGGGGAGACGGGACACAACGCGGCCGACGACGACGAAGAGGACTCGAATCAGACGCAAAAACCAAGGGAAGCTGAGGGATGTGAACGAGGCAATAAGGGAACTACGAGGCAGGGAAAGAAGGGAGACTAGTGGTAGGGAGGAGGGAAGAAACGGATGCGCCCACCATCGGCTTCGCTGTCGCCTTTCCCGAAAACTGCCACGCGCGTGGTGGTGGAGAAAATGGAGGGACAGGGATGGTCAGGAGAGAGGGCGGCGAGGAATGCTTAGAAAGGAGGAGAGAAGAAGAGTGACTGAATGGGGCAAGAAAAGGAAGAGGGAAAGCGACGAGGAGTAAATTGAGAGAAAAGGGAGGCAAGGAAGGGAGAGTCGAGGACGAACAATAGCCGAGTCTACCCGACCAAACTCTGGGATGCTTGCGCGCCGCGAGCTTGGCTTCCGCTTTGGCGGGCCCATGCGAAGCGCTGCGGCGGTGTGGCGGCGCGCATCTGGGCCAGAAACCAACGGGAAGGGAGACGACGCGCAGAAGGAAGGGAAGTGGGGAAGAATCGGGAAGTGTCGCCCTATCTACACGGAAAGGGGAGTCGTCGTAGGGAGAAAGGATATCTATGCGTACGGCGCGCGTCTATATGCCCGCGTGAAGGCGCCGACCGGCGTAAGACGAAATGAAAAATGCGGCTGCAGTAGTTTCTGTGAAGCGAATAAGGCCAGAAAGAAAGACGCGGTAGAAATGGTTAAAGGAAGACGGGCTTGGTAAGGCGGAAAGGGAAAGCATACGACGCGAAGGGAAAGTTGGAACCGTTTTCAGTGCCTCGAATAATTAACGAGGTGCCTCGGCGGGCTAGCACTGCGCGAAAGGAGAAGAGCCGGGCGAGGGAGGAGGTGCGCTCATAGGGACTCATCCACATCAGGGGAGCGTTGGGGAGCCTCCCTTCCTCCTTGCCTGCTTACTCGCTCGAATTTGGCACGCTGGCGCGCTCCGCAACGAACACGTGAACTTCATTTTTTTTTTTTTTACTTGAAACGTCGTCTTACCCAGATGCTCCTCTTCTCCGCTCCTAAGCATCCAAACGTATCTAGCTCTGAGAGGGACTCAAAGGGGTTAAAGGATGGCGCGGAAAAAACTACAAGGGAGCGTGGAGGCAACGCGCCGGCCTTCTTTAACTCTCCCTCTCGAACTAAGGCCCCTGGCGGCGGATGCTGATTATTTGATAGGCCTTGACGCTAGCCGCTGCGATGGTGCTTAGCATCATTAGTAATTGCGCACGACTAGGCTTCAGTTCTTAACCGGCGCCGACGTGCGCCTAGCCCTTGCCTTGAGATTCAATCGGGCTGACTCAGCCTTAGAGTAATTGGTCTACTCTTTTTTGTTATTGCAGAAAGATATAAACACTAAGAGTGGCGTTCATTTCCCTTTCTATGAAACATTGCTTATTAGGACTATTTATCGGTGCATGGTTGACGTGTTTCGGGAAGTTTCTAATAAAAAAAAAATCCTCGTTTTCTGAATTCGGGCAAAAAGTGTGCGGCAAAAACACTTCGTGATTAGTCGGATCAGACTTTCTGTAGTCTGCATGCCCTCTATGAAAATTTCCAACCGCATTTCTAAATACTGAACTGGCACCGCCCGTAGTCATGTTTTTTTTTTTTTTTTATTCGCGTGTTGGCATCAATTACAACGAGCACAGTATATTAGGTGCAATATAGACATAAGAGAGGCAACAATAAGTTGCGTTATTGGTCGGTATGGGACGTAGCTTGTTCCCGTTATACAAAATTTAACAGATAACAGGTTTCACAAACTTTGTTTCCGGTAGGTCTATCATTGATGGCCAATGAATGCATGTCCGGAAAAAGCCGGACCTCTCCATGAAGAAGTGCAATAATTGCTTAAACAACAGCGCAAAAGGACAGAGACGAGTGGAAGGAGGTACACAACGACGGCGGTCTTTCCTCTTGTCTCTGTCCTTTTGCGCTGTTGATTAAACATGAATCATCACCAACTAGCCCAAACCTCCGTTCTTCTGCAATAATTGCTCCGCTTACAATGGATTTTCGTTTGGATAGGAAACTTGCAAGGTTTCTTCAGGGATACAGCGTTCGAGAAAAAACACCTCTGGTTTCTGAATAGTATTCTATAATAGAAGTATATGTCACCAAGCAATCGTGTTAGTAATAACAGTTAGTGATTTCCAGCAGTGCAAATAATAATATCCGAAGCGGTTTTTGAAGACGCAGTCAATTTGAGTAGCAGAGATATATTTCTTGACTGTCTTCTAATGTTTTGTAATTCGGTTCAAGAATACTGAACGGGTCAACTCTATAATTACTTCCACGTCGAATTTGCCCGACGACAACATGAATCGCAGCTGCATCAATACCCCAAAATTTTAATTGGTACGAAAGCACTCAGTGACGCCAAAACCAAGCAATGATCACGGATCTTGTGTGCCTTATTCCTGATTCGCCTTCAAGGTCGTGACGTCACAGCCCACGTGTCTGAGCGCGGTAAATTCAAACAGAGCTTTCGCATTTGGTATCATCGGTCTAACCAGATATGTTTTTTTTTTTCATTCCATCAACCGAAACTGACAATATTAAATTATCATTAAGCACTCACATGGCACCTAATAAAGAAAGCACATGCTGAGTCATGCCCAAATAATTTGGATGCCTCTGGATGCATTAAGAATCTACGTATTTTACTTTAGCATCTCAATTCAGAGATAGAGATATGAAGGAAAGCGCAAAAGATAAGGGGCGCATTAATGCATGTTCTGGAAGCAAGCCAGAGTACATTGTCAAGAGCGGTAGTAGAGGAATGACCAGAGGATAAAATTCTTGAACACGAAGCGAAATGAACAAGTGCAGAAGGGAAACCCCAGTGTGTTAATCAACATCCCGTCAAGAGATCTTGTATTCATCTAGACGAAGAAACGTCCTCTTGTTGAAATTTGGTTAGCGCACCAAGGCTTCATCTCAAACACCGTTCAGTTTGCTTTGCGTCTGTCAATGGAAGGTACAAGTTAGAAATGAATGAATGAATGAATGAATGAATGAATGAATGAATGAATGAATGAATGAATTAATGAATGAATGAATGAATGAATGAATGAATGAATGAATGAATGAATGAATGAATGAATGAATGAATGAATGATTTGGTTTGTGGGGTTTAACGTCCCAAAGCAACTTAGGCTATGAGAGACGCCGTAGTGGAGGACTCCGGAAATTTCGACCACCTGGGGTTCTTTAACGTGCACTGACATCGCACAGCACAGGGGCGCCTTGCTTTTCGCCTCCATCGAAAAGCTGCCGCCGAGGCCGGGATTCGATCCCGCGTCCTTGGGAACAGTAGCCGAGCACCGTAACCACAGCGTCACCCCGGCGGGGTAATGAATGAATGAATGAATGAATGAATGAATGAATGAATGAATGAATGAATGAATGAATGAATGAATGAAAACAGCGCGAAAGAAGCTCGAAGGCGAAGCGAAGAAGGGACAGGAAAGAGCGCTCTTTCCTGTCCCTTCTTCGCTTCGCTTTCGAGCTTCTTTCGCGCTGTTTTCACTCAAGTCACAATGAACCGACTAGCCCAGCAAAAAGTTATGAATGAATGAATGAATGAATGAATGAATGAATGAATGAATGAATGAATGAATGAATGAATGAATGAATGAATGAATGAAAACAGCGCGAAAGAAGCTCGAAGGCGAAGCGAAGAAGGTACAGGAAAGAGCGCTCTTTCCTGTCCCTTCTTCGCTTCGCTTTCGAGCTTCTTTCGCGCTGTTTTCACTCAAGTCACAATGAACCGACTAGCCCAGCAAAAAGTTCTGAATGAATGAATGAATGAATTAATTAAAACAGCGCGAAAGAAGCTCGAAGGCGAAGCGAAGAAGGGACAGGAAAGGGCGCTCTTTCCTGTCCCTTCTTCGCTTCGCCTTCGAGCTTCTTTCGCGCTGTTTTCACTCAAGTCACAATGAACCGACTAGCCCAGCAAAAAGTTCTGAATGAATGAATGAATGAATGAATGAATGAATGAATGAATGAATGAATGAATGAATGAATGAATGAATGAATGAATGAATGAAAACAGCGCGAAAGAAGCTCGAAGGCGAAGCGAAGAAGGGACAGGAAAGAGCGCTCTTTCCTGTCCCTTCTTCGCTTCGCTTTCGAGCTTCTTTCGCGCTGTTTTCACTCAAGTCACAATGAACCGACTAGCCCAGCAAAAAGTTCTGAATGAATGAATGAATGAATGAATGAATGAATGAATGAATGAATGAATGAATGAAAACAGCGCGAAAGAAGCTCGAAAGCGAAGCGAAGAAGGGACAGGAAAGAGCGCTCTTTCCTGTCCCTTCTTCGCTTCGCTTTCGAGCTTCTTTCGCGCTGTTTTCACTCAAGTCACAATGAACCGACTAGCCCAGCAAAAAGTTCTGAATGAATGAATGAATGAATGAATGAATGAATGAATGAATGAATGAATGAATGAAAACAGCGCGAAAGAAGCTCGAAGGCGAAGCGAAGAAGGGACAGGAAAGAGCGCTCTTTCCTGTCCCTTCTTCGCTTCGCCTTCGAGCTTCTTTCGCGCTGTTTTCACTCAAGTCACAATGAACCGACTAGCCCAGCAAAAAGTTCTGAATGAATGAATGAATGAATGAATGAATGAATGAATGAATGAATGAATGAATGAATGAATGAATGAATGAATGAATGAATGAGAAGAAGGGCTTTGAACTAAAGTGCATCACAAATGTTAGGCATAAACCAGCAGTGGTTTCATCTCGCACTTTTTAACTGTACTAAATCATGACGTGTGGTCATTATCTTTCGCCCTGTTGCAGGTGTCTCCAGTTGCTGCGTTCCTCTGAGACAGGGGGCGCCGCTTTCCGATCGATGTTGGTGACGTCAAGAGAGCGTGCTCTACTGGACCGTGCTAATCGCGAGACGACGCACGCCAGATGGCGCCACAACCATCCCCAGGTTAGCCCAAATTTGCTTCATTCATGATTTTTTTCTCTTTTCCAGCACTTTCCTGTGCATACAGTATATAGAAATATCATCGCAGCACCTGCAGATGACAACTTCTCTCTGTTTTCTTACGGCATCGCTTATCGCTTCAAGATACGTAAAAATTGATTTTATGTTTCAATAAATACGTAACAGCTACAATACCCCGGCTTTTAGAGACTAAATCAATTAAACAAATGATTAGCGCCTAGTCAAGTGAACCAGTGAGTGGAAAATCACTAGTCCTTAAAATGTTTAAAACTGGTCGCAGTAATTCAGTGCTAGAACCGTAAATCTTATGTTTCATTTCGGCGAAAGATACTATGTGCGCTACTCTCCTCGATGAATACCACACTTTTCCGCGTGCATTCTGAATTCATGGTCTTTTCTATGAACGTGAAGCAATGGGAGCTTCCGAAGATTTTCTAAGTATAGTATTTTTGTTGTTTATTAGAAAATTATTGGCCATTAAAAAAGTACTGTTAAAATAAATATCATTATCTTCCCTTCCGTATCATCCGACTTCGCTGCTAGAAACTAGAATTTGTTGTTGCAATGGATAATGTGGGTGAATTCAGTTAAATTTACGATGGAGAGAAAGTGGCTAATAACGATTATGCGAGATTATGCGATTATGATTATGCGAGAAAAAATTAAGATGCTTCCTAATGCATACAACTGAAATGAGCAGCTCAAAAATATTAAAAATGCATGCGCTGCAAAGCCCTTCCGGGTTGTTGGAATCGGAACCGCATTGCTCACAACGAAATACATATGTCTAATTAGGTACTTGCTACTTCATCCAAAGTGGTTGAAGCAACTAAAACTCACATAAATGTTAATTAAGAAATCATTCCACAACGCTAAACGAAGTTTACAGCAACAGACATAACTTTATAATTGCATCGTATAGCTTGCTGATAACCATATTTCTTGTTCTTCAAAAGCGAACCTTCTTTCACCAAGCACGAAATGGTCCTTATAGTTCTGTCCAGAAAACACTGGAAACTTGCCTGGCGTGTCTGAATTTTGTGAAAACAGTTCAACAGTCAAGAAAAAAAAATTTTAGAAGTCTCGTGGAGAATGGCTATTGGTCTTTAAGCACCTAAGATCAAACCTTTAATAGCTGCCCCCTGTTTTGACACGATCCACAGGCGCAGGGTGACGAGGCGTAGTGCGTTGTTGACAACACGTGTCGAAAGGAGCTGAATAACGAAACTTGTCCTGGTTTTCTTACGTAGACTACGTCACTTCACCATTCCTTAACAATACTATAGATAACTTGAAACAGAGCATGTGATAACAACGAGAGAAACACCTGTTCCAGAGTAAATTTTTCATGATAAAATATTCAAAGTTGTTCAAGCACCTATGCCTCAAGGCATTGGATGAAGACGAACCTACCTTCCTCTCCTTACATGTATGTGAACATAAGTAAGAATGCTTCATATTCTAATGCGAATACAGTAAAGTCCATATTACGAGGGAAAGCCAGTGGCTTTTACCACGAAATCCTGCTGACTGATCCATAGAGGTCGCATGGTTTCGTAACGTTGCAAATTCCACCGAGCAATCAACGCTCTGTCATTTGATGTAACCCTGTGATGTCATCAGTCTCTCCACCAATTAAAGAATTGTATAGCCTAATTGACAAGTTTTCTGATAAATTACAGTTAGCAGGTGACGCGATTGTATTTTAAATAGTTATTACGTCATCCATAGGGTCACAACGCAGCGAAAAGCATCACAAGGTGTCTCTGAAAGAAGAAAATCGCATTGGCTGATATAAAACCTGGTCAAACGCAATCTAACCAGTTTCACCACACCACCACCGAGGAGCGTTGATACGATGTCAGTTGAGAGGTCTTACGCAACTGCCCCTACCGCAGAGTAGGTAGCGGCCACGTATTACTCGACTTTAATACTTAGTAAAACTAAGACCGTTTATTAGCACTACTGAGCAGCCCTTCTATATAGCACTACAACTTAGCTATGCTATGCAGCAATTAAAAAGTGCACTATGACTTAGTACTCCTAATTAGCACTATTACCGAGGATAACTAACACGGAACTAATCACATCCATTACTTTAAGACAACGCATAATTTCCATGCGACAGTGTTTTCACTTCAGGCTTTAAAGGTACTTCAGAGCCTTCAAAGTTATTTCTTTTTTTTTTCTTTTTGTTGGCAGGTTTTTGTTTTGTTTTTTGCAGAAAGAGAATACTTTGTAGTAGTAGTATAAGCTGCGTAATGCAGGAAATGAACTTTTGTAAAATATAAGTGTCGTACACTACATATCGAACTCTCTTTATAGTTAACTGTTTGATGGTGCTCTCACTGCGGAATTATGAAGACGCTTGCACGTGTAACAGCTGTGCCTCCGACATGTAACGAGGCGCCGCATGCATTGAATCATAAAGCAGACGAACAGGTCGGAACCTTTTAACAGGTTTTTTTTTTATTTTTTTAAGCTATAGTAGCACTAGAACTATAACATAGTGGTGTGTCGTTAGAATAGTCTTTCCAAAAGCAATCATCAAAGTTTAAATGGTTAATTGTGGGTAGGGACGCTGTAGCGTAGAGGTGCGGATTTCGTTAGACGCATAGAAATAATTTACCATTCGCTGGCATCGCAGAGCGCAACCGCCGCAGCTGGAATCGAAGGCTTCCAAGTCACCTCCTCCGACTGAGTAGCCGAGCGCATGACCCTGACTCTTTCCTGGATTAGCGTTTTTCCCCTGTTCGAGAAATCAGCGCGATTTCTTTAAAGCTCCTTGCTGGATTCATGAAAGCAGAGTATTGCCCAACATAATTGGCATTAGAAACCTAGCGAAAAACATAAATGAAAAAAAAAAGAGCCGACACCTTATAATGGGCTGAAGGCCAATGTACCAATGTATAAAGAACGTGAAACGATGTAAAATGCTCAACTACAATGTAGAGAGTTGGAAGAGGAGGGAGGGTGACATTTAGGAAGACCGTGGTTGGTAGCTTCTAATGAAAAAAAAAAAAATACAGCCGTAACTCTAGTTATTTTGTTGATTAGACAAAATATTTCAACTGCCAATAGTGCAGGAAACTATACACGCAGAGCAGGTTCTGTAAAGTAAACCAGGACAGTGGAAAAGAGGAAAGGACAATGGAAAATGGCAGCGCCATCTGGTACAGAAAGGAGGAAACAGTGACGCACGCTGCCCACGCACTGAACCGACCGTTCGGAGCTGTGTGTCTGGAAAGGTCGTGTGGCATTTTCGTGGGTGGACCCTTAGATGAGACAGCAATTGACGTCACACACGTGAATGGAAACCTAAAGGTTCAAGCTCACATGACGCCTCTCGATGAATGAAAGCCAGGTGCTGTTACAGGAGAACGTGAGACTCATAAGGATGTATGCGCTGTTCAAGCAAAATGGGACTGCTGTTAAAGGGGCATTTCGGTAAAATGATATATCTCGTTAAAGGGGTATACCTCGTTAAAGGGGTATCCCCTAAGGGGTAACTAGACAAAGAAATTGATTTATATATAACAAAACATATTACACGGTGTCATAGATAAAAGACTGCTGTGGTGAGGCCGGAATAGTACCCAAGGGCATTTTAACATAACACCACAAGCTTCACCTCCTGATATTTAAAAATGAGAGACGCTGCCGTTTGTCTATGTTCTGAATATTTATTCATTCTTTTTTTTTTGCGAGTAAGGTAAGTTCTGTAAATGCACTCATTTTAACGAGCTAGCGTTAAAGCTCATTTAACTGAAAAAAATTCGGCGTCGGTGTCAAGTTGTGAGCCGAAAATCACCGACATGGTGCTGACAGGTGGTAACTGGCAACTGGCATTACCGGGCGCTCACTTCTGGATGACTTGTGCTAGTTAAAGGGACCATATATCAGGAAGTATGGAAGAGCAGCCAGCTCGGTTTGGTTATTTCAGGTGGGAAAGTGAAATAATTATCATCTCTTCAGCAATATCTGATGGTTATTTCAGGTGGGAAAATGAAATAATTATCATCCCTTCAGTGATATCTGATGTTTATTTCAGGTGGAAAAGTGAAATAATTATCAACCCCTCAGTAATATCTGATGGTTATTTCAGGTGGGAAAGTGACACAATTATCAACCCTTCAGTGATATCTGATGGTTATTTCAGGTGGAAAAGTGAAATAATTATCAACCCCTCAGTGATATCTGATGGTTATTTCAGGTGGAAAAGTGAAATAGTTATCAACCCCTCAGTGATATCTGATGGTTATTTCAGGTGGGAAAGTGAAATATATATCAACCCTTCAGTAATATCTGATGGTTATTTCAGGTGGGAAAGTGACACAATTATCAACCCTTCAGTGATATCTGATGGTTATTTCAGGTGGGAAAGTGAAATAATTATCAACCCTTCAGTGATATCTGACGCCGATTCAGTCAGGTGCGCTAGACGTAAGCCACGAAGGCACGTTCATACCGCTTGGTTAAAACGAAGATTTATATGTCGGCTGGTCAGCTACGTTATTGCGTCATACCCTTAAAGGCGGAGCTTAATTGTTCCCTTAATTTTATGACATTTTATTTTTAGTTTTGTTGCCAAACTTTCATGAGTAAAGACCCTTTTGCAGCAGTTAGACGCCTGGTGTTATCGGTTTCCGCTTGGGATTGTTTTTCCGGTGTGTTGTTCCTTCTGAAAATTGTTCCTCCATGTTATCGGACCTCATCTTGGAAAGAACGATGACTATGTGGACAGGGAAGCGTAATTTTCCCTGAAAATAAGTAGGGATGGAAAATACAAGCATGGCGCCAAAGAAAAACAACCAAAAGTGAACCAAAGCAATATCAATAGCAGCTTCATCATTGCATGCGTACAACAGAAAGCTTATTCAGAAGAAGCATATGGCACACTCCTGCAAAAATAGCGTTCTGAATACTGTTGCAGAGTTATCTGAGCCAGCGGTTTAGGCTTTGTGGTCGCCAGGCTTCGCGAGCAAGTGATTTTGTGTTAGGACGCAAATACGCTGAACCAAATGACAGGTGGCGCTGCTGCTGCCAGAACGTTATTCGAGGTTGACACCATGAACATCACCACTTGGGGTGCTCCTGCTTTTTATAATCATAGAAAAGAAGCAAGAAATGCTGTTTATAGATTACATCGCATCACATCGGGTGTATCTTGTCAAACCGCCCCAAACCAGCTTCATAATGATTCCAATTTGAGGCAGAGTTCCGCAGCTCATCGCAAAGTAAATAATGACGAGGAAAGAAAGGAAACTGTCACAAAAGCTTTACGGAAGATGTAAAGTAACTAAGAATGCTCGTGTCATCTCCTGGAGGAGTCTGAACCAATAAAGCGAGTGTAAAAACTCAAAACTGCGTTTCTCTGAAAAATGCATTTACAAAAAATGTCAAACTTTGATATACATGCTTTTTCTCAGAACCTATTATTCCTGTTAATTTCATATTAATTTCATATTTCCCCAGTGTATATTTAAACATCCTTCTAAATACTCTCAATATATATGATTCTAAACATATGTGGTTATAATTGTCAATCAATTGGTTGCGTCAAACAGTACAGTCGCAGATAAGAGAGTCATTTTTCTTTTTTTTTTTCCTGCAGGATGCATTCAGGAACCCATTATATTTCGGTTCAGTATGAAGCCAGTGTTGAATCCAGCTTGTGGGCGAAGTTTACTGGATACGCTGCTTTTTCTTACTGAGAAAATGTATATTCTATATTAAAACCCAGCCCGAATTTTGTCTCAAACTACTAAAAAGACAAAAACACGTGCACAAACAGAACTGTATGGTGCTCATTGCGATATAATGCTAAAACCAAGATGACTCGCTCTTCCTTTCATACAACACCCCCCCCCCCCCCTCCCCCGCTTCATTATATTTTCACAACAGCAGTAATTCACACACAACATTGTTCACACCCTACCGGGTCTTATTAAGTGATTATTATGGGTAGGATTGATTGCTGTTGTTGTTTGTTGTTTTTTTTTTTTTGCAAGGTTATTGTTGTGTTGCCGCTTAAAAACTCTTCTTCTACTAGTTTTCTACAACACATATCTTGGGTAGACAACCAATATGTTCAACATGCTAATTATTAAAACTTCAAGTTGGGCTGGTTGGTAATTTCTTGTTGGAATCATTTTCTTGTTGGAATCAATCTTGTTGGAATAAATCTTGTTGGAATCAATCAAAACACGGACACAAATAACACGAAACACAAGAGACACAAGCGACACCCGCCATCAGGTGTCTCTTGTGTTTCTTTGTGTCCGTGTTTTTACCGCTAAAAATGATTCTAATTATATTGTTTGCATGCCACCGCATAACTCCTGCTTGTACCGTGGGTTCGTTGAAGGCTTCCCCCAGTTCGTGAGAGCGAAGCTAGTCGGTCAACGTAAAGTTTTTGAGAATTTCAAGCGAAACTGGACGCTCCTAGTTATTAATTTCGGCTAACGCCGCGTTCTTACTTTTTAATCGAAAATAGAGCTGCTGAGACCACCATACGGCAACGTACCGCAACTACCACTCGAAGGGACAAGAAATAATTCTAGCTCAGATCGTGGGCAGTCAATTCTTGTGCGTTACACGTATTTGACATATGTAGGCTAAGTATTCAAGAGCAAGCAAGAAAATCATGAAATTTCCTCTAACAGCGTAAAACTAACGCAAAACCCAACGTAACTTTCGTCAGCTGCCAAGTGCTCTTCGGCAGCTCATGCGTCAACCCGGCTGCCCCACTGCCTATTCTCTCACCTTTTCTGCCTCTCAATTCCTTCGATTCGCAACTAATTCGAATGTTTCTGGCCACGTTCATGCTCAACAGAGCTGCCCGCCCTCCAAATTTAACCTTCGCTGTGTTCAATAATTCCTTTTTTTTTTTTTCATTTCTTGTTTGTCGCTTTCCCGAGTGGTTCCCAATTTTCGAGTTCGTTTCTTTTACTTTTTTTTTATTGTTTGCTTCCATTCACTTCTCAGTGATGCTTATTGCTTTCTTATTTCCCCTCGGTATTGGCGCTCGCGCTGCTAGCCCGCTTTTTTTCTTCTCTTTCTCTCTATCTTGTTCATCTAGCTTTTATTTTTGCTTTTAATCTCTCCAGCGCTCGCACAAGCAGCAGCAGGAGCAGCTCAGGACGACGGCACACAGTCAGGCAGGCAAGCTCTATCTTGCCCAAAGGTTTAGTTCGAAAGCTCTAGCGCGAAATTGGCCACGGCCCCCCGGCGCTCCGGACGTGTTATTGCCTGCGGCAGCGGAGTGACAGCAGCCGCCCTGAAACCTGGGTTTGAACCTGCCTTTCTCTCTCTCCCACCCCTCCTCGCCTCTCTCTTCCTACACCCTCCTCTTCCATTCTCTACCTCACTATCCACCAGCTCCCCATCCTCCCTTTTCTGGTCTCCCAGCATAGCCCCTCGAGTTCCCTTTTCTCTTCAAATGAATGAAGGAAAGAAGCAGCGATAAAAATAGAATGAAGGAAGAAGAGAGGAAGAAGAACGGAGGAACGACCGGTGCACCCCTGAGCCGCCACCGCCGCCACGGTTATATGTGCCCACGGTCTTGCATTCCCGCACTTTCTTTCGCGCGCGCTCCTCCCTCACTCGCGAGCTGCTTTTTGCCCCTCCTTTTTCCCGCGCAAATATTTTCCCGCGCTTTTTTGTTTGTTTGCGCTTTCTCCCTTACCCGTGTCGTATCATTTCGCGCGTTTTTGGCCTCGCCGCCACTGCGGCTGCTCTCTTCGCGACCGAGTGCGTTGCGCCCTTACGTAATTATCGGCGCGCTGCGTCTGCCGTCCTGGCCTACGCCGGTGCTCATTTTTTCGTACATGCGATGGCAATCGACGCGCACAAATTGGCGGCTCTAATTTCTTGATACGAGAACCATTTTAGTTTTTCGTCGTTTCATTTTTTTTATTTTTTTTTATTTTATTTTTTTTTTTTAGAACAGTGATGGTATTTCGCCTTCTCCCAATTCGGCATCTGTCGTTGTTTTTTTTTTTTTTTTCGAGGAAAAATTTCGTCTGGCTGGTGTGTAATTTTGAACATGAAGCCACTGCTTGACTGTCGGGAACGTTACTTGCCCGAGTTTTCTAACCCTCGCAAAAACTACTGCGAAGAGCGCATGCGCCACTTCGCTCATTTTCTTTCGCTGCTTGTTTTCATGGTTTCTGTCTGTAGCCCTTTCGCCCCCTCCCCCTCCCCCACTCCCCTGCCTTTTAGGTGTGGTTGCATTGCGCATGCTCGTGTGGTCACCCTTTCCTCTTTTTTTTTCTCTCGCTTTCTTTACAATTCTTTGTTAGGAACGTTATCAGAATACAATGATAAAGAAAGCTGTATTGTTTTTTTTTCTGCAATTTTTTAAGCTGCCTTTTCTTTCCTATGCACCTTGTTCCACTATATACGCAAAACGTTTAACTTAGCCACTCTTTACGAGATAAAATTTATTTTACCTAGTGTAACATCCTCTTACAACTTCCCATAAAAAAAAAAAAGAGCGTAGAGTTGCTGCCCTTTCAGGTCGCGCTTCTTCTAGCGTGTTTGCAGTCGTGCGCGTGCTTTCCCCAGATAATATTTTTATGTTAGTAATGAATAAGGACTCTTAAAGCAACTTAATGAGTTCGGATATATCCCTCTGACGCGCAATGTGCACAATAGTGCAGAGAGCAAAAACGTAGCTTCGTCTGGGAAAGTGGCGCGCCTAGTAGCGGTTTATTTATTTGATGTGAACGTAGCATCCTTCATGTAGCAAATAAAAGTTATGAGGGACACTTAGCCTCGACCTTTATGGGCATAAAGCAAAAGCGTAGGCTACCAAGCCACATATACAGCCCCGCCTAAATTTAACTAAACAGTATGAACGTGCCTGCGTGGCTTAGTGGTTAAGTGAATGCAAGGGCCATGGCAGGCTGATTCTGATTTAACCCTCTCATCTGGAAGGATAGTCCCGAGTTGGTAGCTCCTGCCAAACATAGTCAGGCAACCTTGCGTCCCGTCCCGTTAGTGATCGGCAATGGGAGCTGCCAGCTACCACTTGCCGGCACCATGCTCGTGATTTTTTGTTCACAATGCCGACGGCCGGCCGACGGCAACCGACGGCAACCGACGGCAACCGACGGCAGCCGACGGCAGCCGACGGCAGTCGACGGCAGTCGACGGCAGTCGACGGCAGTCGACGGCAGCCGATGGCAGCCGACGGCAGCCGACGACAGCCAACGCCGGATTATCTGTAAACGGGGCCTTGAACGCTATCGCCTTAAAACGGCCTTTCATGCGATACAATAAAGAGAATGAATAGCATTGCGACAAACTGCGAGGGGTATACCACGCCATTCCTCAGGTTCAGTTCTGTTTAGTTTAGTTTATGCGGTTTAACTTCCCAAAGCTACTCAGAGCTACATAGAGATGTTGTAGTAGAGGGCTCCAGACAATTCGACCATGCAGAAGAGCTGCATCACTTTTCAAGAATTTCTTGATATTCAAGGAATGAAATCTATATAGGCTGTAGATAATGCATGCAAGGTGTTTTTGCGCTAGCGTTCAAACTGATGGCGTAATCGACAATTAAACCTCAAGCTTCTTCTCATAGCAATGAAGTTTTGCGAAGAAGCTCAGTGATGACGTCACAGACGGTAATATTTCTGATGTTCATTGCCTTCGGCCACGTCCTGCTGCGACTTTTCTGATGATGCTAATCAAGAGTTTTATGGCTTTGTTTTCGGCAGCCTTGTTTTTATCTCTTCAAACCAAAAATGCCTATGCAGGAAACGTACCGCTACCGTCAATGGTGTCATAATGCGTCCCTCACCCGTCGCTGCGCAGTGCGATGAAGCCTGATAGCCGTCGCGGTTTCAATCGCTAATTGCGCCATTGTTTCAAATGCTAGCGCCAAGATATTTCGCGTTTTTAAGTGCACGCTCTACACATTCAACCTCTCGAAACTCATCGAAATCTAAAACTGGTGCAGCTTCCCTTTAACGTCCGCTGTGATCACGCACCACACGGGCGCCTTGCTTTTAGCCTCCATCAAAAAGTGACCGCTGCAGCAAGGATTCGACTCCGCGTCCTTGGGTTCAGCCTTCGAGCCCCTAACCACTGAGACACCGCGGTTGTGCCTCGTATTTCTGGGGACATATATTGCTACCGGTATGGATACTTTTTTTAATCTCTACCTTAATTCCTTTTTTTTTTTAATGAAAATTATTTCGACTGTCCTTCTCGAGTTTACTTGGTAAACCGCGCCATTTTTATGCTGCTATTTCCGTAAGTTCCGGCTTTTTCGGCCAACTATTGCACACCCCTGCAAGCCGCGGTGACTTAGTGGTTAAAACATTCGGCTGAGCAGGGCGACTCGGATTTCATTTTGATATAAGCGAAATATAAGACACCCTTGTACTCCCCCGCCGGGGTGGTGCAGTGGTAAGACGCCCGACTACTGTGCCGGAGTTCCCGGGATCGAATCCCGGCCTCGGCGGCTGCGTTTCGATGGAGGCGAAACGAAGTGGCATCCGTGTGCTGTGCGATGTCAGCGCACGTTAAAGATCCCCAGGTGGTCGAAATTTCTCCGTAGCCCTCCACTACGGCTCCCCTTTCTCTCTATCCACTTTCACTCCCACCTTCATCCCTTCCCATACGGCGCGGTTCAGGTGTCCACAGAGCAAGTGTGACAGATACTGCGCCTTTCCCTTCCTATGAACCAACCAGCCAACCAACCCTTGTACTGCACGATGTCAGTACGCGTTAAGGAACCCCAGCTAGCCGAAATCATTCGGAGGACTCCACTTAAGTATCTATCGAAGGATCAGTGGGCATGTTAAACGGCTTAAACCAAACCACAAAATTCACTACTGGTGTCTTGCGCTGCAAAACTAGCTAATTTTTTAGGTCCTATATTTTTCCGCTTGAATATATGTCGGCGGACAAGTATTTCATTATGATACCAAAAAAAATGTTATCAGAAAGTCCTAGAAAACAAGTGCTTTTCCTGGTTGCCCAGTCATGTCCGTCGTGTGGAATGATAGTTATAAACCCAGTTTTACTTCGTAATGCCGGTATCTATGATAGCTGAATTAAATATCAGTCCTTCCGGCCGAGTTCATCTAATTAAAACTAAGTTTTTTTTTTAAAATAGCACAGAACTGCACCAATAATTTTCCGTGCATCTTTACCCATTCTCAATATCGCGAATTACTATCCAGAGATTAGATTACTGGAAAGATAGCTCCTGTCTATAAATCGTGCATGATCCATTCAACTACAGATCAATATGACTTACATCAGTAGCTTGCAAAATCATGCAACATATAAAATAAAACTTGTTGCTGGGCTAGTTGGTGATATATTCTTAGAATAAAAGGTAGCGCAAAGGTAGCGTTCGGGTTTGTGTCCCTTCCTCGTCCTTTTGCGCTACCTTTTATTTTAAGAATATAATATTACCCAAGATAAAGCTTTCAAGCAGCTGCGCCGCGACCTTAAAAGTCCACCAATACTAGCCCATTTTGACGACAATGTAGAAACTGATTTCTACACTAACGCCAGCAACGTCGGCCTCGGGGTGATCCTCATCCAGTGGCAGGGCGGGACAGAACGAGTCATCACTTACGCGAGCCGCACGCTTTCTTGATCAGAAATAAACTATTCGACGACAGAAAAAGAATGCCTTTCCGTCATCTGGGCGCTCAGTAAGTTCCGACCATGCATATACGGACGATCTATTCGTGTTGTCAGCGATCACCACACGCTATTAAAGTCGCTTCCGGCCGATTTGCAAGCTGGAGTCTGTTTGCAAGAGTACGACATGGGTCCTCTACAAGTCGGACCAGCAGCACATGCATGTTCATCACAAGCGCCCGTGGAAACGGCTACGCAAGACATCATTGGATATTGCCCTTTTGTTTGTGCATTTAGCGCATCTCGTACGGCGAAGCGTCAATGAGCCGGCTCTGAGTTAGCGCTACTCATGATAGAAGAGGATGAGTTGCTTGCCACCACGATGACAGTGACCACAATGATGCTTGGGTGATCCGCCTCCCCTGGAGATCTTCAACCATCAGCCACCAAAGCATCCATGGAACCGATGGCTCGAGGTCGCATCGGGCGGCTGGGCGGGGGTTACGTGTTATGTCTTTCGGTTCCTTTGGGTCCTTCGGGTCTTTGCTCTGATCTCAGCTCTGATCGGTTTGTCTGTGCGTCTTCAGATTCGGGCTGGAGGCGGGGCGGCGTTAGTTTCGGCTGGTCGGGTCTGGGCAGGAAGGAATGGGGCGAAGCTGCATGGCATTATTCCGTCATACGGATGGCGTCGATGCTCTAAGTGAGGATGGAGATGACGTACCTCGCACCTCCAATCAAAAGTTACATGGAGACAAGCAAAAAGACGGCACAACATGGCGACATGGTGAAAGATTTAATGGCTGGCCTAGTGTGAGGTCTCCTCTCGCGCCGCTACCGATCTTCTTCGCACCATTACTGGTGCGGCGGAAGGCAGCCCAACTGCGCACACCCTCGCACAACCCTGCGAACACTAGCCTGCTTTTCGTGTCTCTCGAATAGCTTCGTGAGTTTCAGTCGCATCTTAATGGGCAACTATGCGACGCCGAAGCAAGCGAGACAGCCTATACTTCCGAAAACGCGATTACGAAGCGAAAGAGAAAGGGAAAGCAGCTCACAACGAGCGTACTCCGGAAGTCGCAAAACAAAAGAATGAAGGAGAGCGATAAGCGAGCTGCAAATCGTTGCTCGAGCTAAGCCTAACGCTCCGAGCTCGAAACGGCGGCGTGCGAAAGGCACGTACGGCTGCGGAGCGAGCAGAGAGAAAAACAGGGACAGCAGGACCGCTTGTTGTAGTTGTACGAGCACGCGCGCACACACCAGCTGAAACTTTGGACATTTGAATATTGAGAGCCCGAAAGAGGGTAAAGAAAAACGTTCCCACGCGGCAGCTGGAGAATCGACTGCTTTATTTCCTTATTTTTCTTCCCTACAACCCCTAAAGATCCCTAAGGCGCCGGCACACGCGGCTTAACCGTCGTGTGCGGCAACGCCAGAGCCCCGTCTCCCGTCCCGTTCCCGCCCGCTTATTTTTTCTCAGGGAGCATAGCAGAGCGGCGGCGCGCAGAGCGACGTGATGCCAATGCCGATCGGTCTCCCCACCGCAGTCCACGAGCGGCTCGTATCACTGCGCCGCTTCAGGTTCCCCAAAGTGTCGCTTTTCACTCGACGAAAGTTATAGGACTCCCTGCCTACGCTTACTCCTCTTGCTATATTCTCTCTTCCCCTTTATTTTGCCACTGTCCATCTTTTCTTATATTTTTCACACCACGGTTGCAGCGAGCGCTGCCTTCGAATGCCTGTGTAGAGTGTGGCCTGAACGAAGTTGCTCCTCACTTTTGCCTTTTCTTTGAATAAGCATATGTTAAGCTCCACGGCGGTTCTCTTTTGAGGCGTGTTTATTGACCCTTCGTAAGGTGCGCTACTGGAAGAGAGCGCTATCATCCTCGGAATATGAGCTTCCTTTAAAGGTGCGTTTACAATGCGAACAGGGAGCAAATGCATCGATTTTCTTTGTCAATAGCTGTGTAGCGGCCAGTAAAATACTCCGTGAGAAATATTTTCAGCCCTATACCAGACAGTCGAGCACCGGGCATGAGCTGGGTACAAGTCGTTTCCATAGTGTGAGTGCTTTGTACCACGTTACTAGGAGGCCTTCAGCACGCATTTCCCAGTTAACTGCACAAGTACTGCGCGACGCATTTGTTAAAAAATACGCGGGAAAAAAGACTAAAGTATAGATGCTTGCTAGCTAGCGGGACTCTCGGCAGATTCGGATAAACACCAAATATCTCAACCTAATAAAACAATGCGCTTGTGTTACCTTTTAAAAATGCTGCCGAAATAATGCACTTCTTAGAGAAACCTTTATTTATCAAATATCCTATTGCCGATTGCGGATTACACTATATTTATTGCACGCACTTACTGGCTGCCTAACACAACGATGTAATTTTATCGGTGAAACACTGCCCTTAGATTTAACATAAAATGGGAAATTTTTGACAACAGACATCTCGAACGAGAACTGGCGGTACAGTTCACCTGAGATATTCAATATGGATAGATTTTCTGCAAATTAACAGTGAAAAGAGGGTGAGTAAAATCTTTACATTTGCTGATCATTATGGCCACCCTCTCGATTTCACGCTTCAATGTCGCAACTGCTCTTGTGTAAAAAAAAAAAGTATTTCACTTGCGTAATGAAGCAATAACCACGTGGACGATAGTTTCCGCTCATAATGCGCCCCCGATAATTTCCATTCCACGACCCGAAGAAATTAAGAAGGCTCCTCTTCCTGGTATGAAACCATACGAAGTGGGAAAACAGTGCATCTTCTTGCACTGCGCAAGACTGAAAAAAACAAAAAACGGGTCTAAAGCAAGACAGCGCACAAAGGCACCTAAAAGCATGGAACGCGGAACTAAATAGCAGGGAAGTCACGAGAGAGGGCGCTAAGAGGCGGCATAGTATAAAGACAAGTCTGTTTGGATGTGGGCGGTCGAAGGCTGCGAGGTTTGTCGCGAGGCATAAGAACCAAGCGGCTGGGAGATGGGGAGTGGAAGGAGGGGAGAAGGTCGTTGAGGGAGGGGAGATTGGCAAAGCATGCCGGCCTCGTCGCCTCGCGCGCTAAAGGCTGATTTGCATCCCGCACAGCGCGGGGCTGCAGCCATGCGGATCGGGCATGCACCAACCGGTACCAGCGGCAGCTGCTAAGCGCGTGCAGGGATTTCCGAATGAGTCGTTAGTAGTCGCGGGTTGTCTCACTCTCTCCTCTTCCCCACTCCCCTCGGTTACCACTCTCAGAAATTCTTATGCGCGTTCTTTCTTTGGCCTCTGCTTGCCCTGCTTCTTCATTTTCCTCCCATTCTTTTCTTTTATGCCGATAAATAATCAGAAAAGAAAAGAACAACCTGGCAGTACCGACTAATGGAAAGCAGCTATCGACCACGTGGAACTGTTCGACGTAAACGGGAACGAAAGCAGCGTACACGCCTCGCTGCGTTTGGAACAAACTTCACCTATCGAAGAGTGTAATTTTCAGCTAAAGAAAAAACTAAACAGGTTTTGTTACATTCGCAATGTTGCTTTTTGTGTGTGTGTGTGTGTGTGTGTGTGTGTGTGTGTGTGTGTGTGTGTGTGTGTGTGTGTGTGTGTGTGTGTGTGTGTGTGTGTGTGTGTGTGTGTGTGTGTGTGTGTGTGTGTGTGTGTGTGTGTGTGTGTGTGTGTGTGTGTGTTTGTGCGTGTGCGTGTGCGTGTGCGTGTGTGTGTGTGTGTGTGTGTGTGTGTGTGTGTGTGTGTGTGTGTGTGTGTGTGTGTGTGTGTGTGTGTGTGTGTGTGTGTGTGTGTGTGTGTGTGTGTGTGTGTGTGTGTGTGTGTGTGTGTGTGTGTGTGTGTGTGTGTGAGGGGGGGAGGATGTGGTGTCGTCAATAAACAAATTGTTCAAAGACTACTGAAGATTTGTTTCGGCATGCACATCATAACCATTTCCTTGCCTGCTGTGGAAATCATTAAAGACTGACTCTCGTTTTACCTTCAGTACCTATTTCGTTCATAGCCGCGGCTAAACATATATTTAGTGGTGACTGAGGATTGAAGCTTGTTGAAAGAAGTTAAAAATATGTTACCTTTTTTCGCAGAGGTCATGAAATGAGTCAATATTTAACGTTTAGGTTATATTTTATAAGGAGCTATGAAATACAGATCAAGCTATGCTAGAGTGTTTTTTTTGTGTGTAACTTAAGTAACGGGTATTTCCTGCTAGCCGGAATTAGTTCCAGAGGTAGTACGATGCAGGCAGCATACAATAGTAATGACCGGTCATTTGCTCAGCTATTCTGACGTCCTTTCTGGTGTCGCACCTTCCTGACCAATAAAAACTAAAACCTGCCTGCATTCCGCCAAAAAAAAAAAAATATTTTATAGCAGTAACTCTTTACTCGCAATAATTGCTTAGCTACTGGTATTATAACAGGCGTGAGACTGCTTAACGAAAAAAAAAAAAAGACGTGACCTGCGTCAGCGGAAACAAGCTGCCTTGAAAGTACCAGCAAGCAGGTGTCCTGATGTTTTCTTTTTGCACTTTTTTTTTCTCTACTGAGCAAAACTCTATCAGCATCACGCATGCATCGAAAACAAATTCCCGACTCTCAAAAACAACCCCGGAACGCTTATTTTAAGCGTCCAATCCCTCATCCCCTTCGCTCAACGCCCACCTCCATCCCCACCGAGCCGCCGAGGTTTTAAATTCCCTACCAATCCCGAAGCATTTCTCTGGCGACTGCGGGGCACGCGGCACGGGCTCACTTCGGCGGCAGGAATTGAGAAGCGAGAGATCGCAGCAGCTTCATTTGCGCGAGTTCCTCTTTACCTCAACCTCTCTTTGATTCCACCTTTCGCACACCGCCGTTCTGAATTTTTTTCCCATTTTTGTTGTTGTTGTTCCTTGCAATCTCTCAGAGACCAGCAGTAGCAGCATCGGTGCCCTATGAACGACCCAAAAAAAAAAAAAAAAAAAAAACGAAAGCTGAGAGGAGAGCGCTTAGTAAAAGAGCGCCGAGCTTATTCCGTCAAGAAAAACAAACAGGTCGGCAAACAGCCGGCGGCGGTGGAGGCAGAGGTAAGAGTGAGGGAGGTGGATGGCGGTAGAAAAAGCGAGCCGTAATCCAGCCCGTCGTCGCATAGAAGCGAGCCGGCAGCAGCAGCACCGGTGCTCAGCTTGCTCTTCCATCCTCACAGACCAGCGGCGTCGCCGCCATCGAAACACGCTTTCCTCCTCCTTTCTCTCTCTCATATTCCTCCTCCTTCAACCGCTCCCTCTCACAGCGCACCTCACCCCCTTCCTTTCACCTTTCCAACGCTCGAGGCCCCGTAATTATAATCCCATCTCAGCGCGCGCTCATCAACGTCCCGGGCTATCGCCGTCGCCAGCGTCGCTTCCGCAACCTTTTTCTCTCTCAGCTCCAACTCCCACTGCCTCCTAAGCTCTTCTTCTCTCTATCGTACCACTTGCTTCCCTCACTTCGTATCCACCCTCTTTCCGCCGTTGCATCTTTGCCTTTAGGGTTCATGCCGCCTTTCCATCTATCCATCGCTCAGCTAACTCAGCTGCCTTGTATATTTCACTCTGATTTCGATGCCTTTTTCATTGCGCATTTTGGCAGCTGGGTTTCTGGTTTTTTAAACAGATGTATGTGGCGCTGACGCTGCTTTCCATGTCTGTCGTGAGCAGAATCTCCTGCCTCCACCAGGTTACCTTTATTATTGTTTAGCCAGGTGTGGCCACGGTGCAATTGGGTGTTTTCCGAAACGTGTTTCTCTTGGCCATTCCACGCACCCAAGTTTGCGCCCTAAAGTCACTGCGAGCGGAGAGGGGACGCTAAAGGGAATATGATAAAGGTGGTGGTGGTGGTGACTATGGTTTATTTTTTGGGGAGGGGGTACTGGTCACGTCTTATGTTGGCCATCTTTGTGGCATCACTCTTGGTGACCAGGGGGAAGGGGAAGTTGGGTTTAGGGGAAGGTTGGGGAGGGGAAGGTTCCTGACGCCGCCTATGTCGCCGCCATTTCCGCACGAAGCACTATGGGCCCATGCAGGCCTACAGAACAGAGCTGAGGCCAGACTCCTCCAGATAAATCAGGAGGAGCCGGTGAGCAGAAAGTTGGTTCCGAGATGGGAAGAGCAATTGCCCTTCGGTATCAGCAGGGAGACCAAGATTCTGATACCCATTCAGAAGTTTCTGGCGATGGCCAGCGGAGGCTGGACACACGAGGAGCAAGTGTCCCAGTGTGCCAGTATTGCCGCAAGAGGGACAGGCTGGGCTGGGAGCTCGGCCACAGGCATACATGCGGGACGGAGTCCACGTGCAGCCTATTCGAAGTCGTAGGAGGAGGGATTTGTCCTTCCGTGAAAGTTTGTCAGAGAGCCGTTGGAGATGTTCACCAGCGGCAATACGACGGTCAGGATGGAAAGACCTTATCGACCTTCTCAAGAGGGGTCTTGAAAAGTCAAAAGGTGTGACAGCCTCAGTGACTGGGGCGCCGTTGTCATGCGCCGCTTTGGCCAAGGCATCAGCCTCTTCATTGCCCTGGACTCCAGTATGTCCTGGAACCCAATGTAGGGCCAGTTGATACCCCGAGTCCTGAAGGGCTAGGAGACGGGCTCGGAGAATGTTCACCGAGAGGTTGGTGCCGTGGTAGATAGTCAGGAGCTGCAGAGCAGATCTGGAGTCGCACAGAACATTCACAGGTCCAGGAGGGACACTGGAAGCGATGAACTGTGCGGCTAGGTGTAGACCGGCCAGCTCAGCAGCTGTTGAACTGGCAGGGAATGACAGGCGGCAGGACCTAGACTGGTCTAGCTGCGGTGCTGTCATAGCAGCAGCTGCTTGGAAGGTAGCGGGTCGAACCGAGCCATCCGTAAAGAGGAGTGTAGATTCTCTACACTCCTCAAGGAGGGCTGCAGTTGTCTGCTGGAAGGCAGCTACAGGGGTGTGACGTTTGGTGTGACCATCCGTATCCAAAAAGACAGGAATTGGGGGTCGATTGGGTGGAGGGGGTAGGACTGAGAAACCTGGGACAGGACCGATGATTTCTCTGTACACTGTATACAGCTTACCCATACGAGAATGGGATTTGCTGTGCAGCCGTGCTAGGAGTGAGGCACCATCTGGAGCATGGCTGAGACGATCAATGTGGGTCAGTCCCCTCTGGGCGAGGAGAAGATCCAGAGGGTAGATACCAGCTTCCGCAAGGGTAGCGGGAATCTGTGAGGATTGAGGGACTCCGAGGAATCTTCTAATCCAACGCCTTCGAATCGTGTCGAGACGAATGACTCGAGTCGACCGAAGGGAAACGAAGGGAAGGGCATATAGGATGACCGAAGTCGCCGCTGCCTCGAAGAGCTTGATTGCCCAAGTGGAGGAGCAACCATTGCCATTAGCAAGGAGACGCTGGACTGCTCTTCCCACACGATCGAGATGGGGAATGAGGGCTTTGTCAGCTGGGATCCAGGTGAGACGGTCGTCAATTGTGAGACCTAGGTATCTCACCTGGCGTTTCCATGGAAGAGGGGTTCCTTCGATATGCAAAGTTGCAAGACGGCGGGAACTCCGTGCTCCTCTGGGATGGTAGACGAGGGCCTCAGACTTAGTAGCCGAGAGGGTCAATCCTTTAGATGATAGGAAGTACTGGACGCCGTCCAGTGCCTGTTGCATAGCCTTCCTAGCGGAGACAATACGTCTCTTTGGAGCTCGGATCCAGAGGGCTATGTCATCTGCATAGATGGAGCAGGAAACTTTGTGGATTCTGATCTGCTGAACGAACTTCGGCAGGCCAGCTAGGACGAGGTTGAACAGCCAAGGACTGAGGACTGATCCTTGGGGAACCCCAGATGTAACAGGACGAGGAGAGCTAAGTGTTTGCCCAACTCGAACTTGGAAGGTGCGATTGGAGAGGAACGCCGAGACAAAGCTACGCAGTTTCCCAGTCACTCCAAGGGCATCCAGAGCCTGCTCAATGATGGTATGGGGCAGGTTGTCAAAAGCGGACTGGACATCCAGAAGGACCAGGAAGACAATATCGCCCGCATATTTGGCTTCCTCAAGGGTGGAGACTACATCTGCTATAGAGTCTGCAGTGCAGCGGTGCTTCCGAAATCCTGTCTGCATCTCTGGAAGGAAGTTGGTTGCTCTGGCGATCCATGTAAGTCGTTCCAGGGCAATGAACTCCATGGTCTTGCAGGCTGCAGATGTAAGAGATACAGGACGGTAGGAGGATAGTTGTTTAGCCGGCTTACGGGGCTTAAGGATGGGAACAACGATGGCATTTCTCCAGTTGTCCGGTAGTATGCTGCTGTCCCATGTGTCGTTGAAGACTGCGAGGAGGCGCTTCTTCTCCGGGGCATCCAGATTACGGAGCATCTGGAGTGTAAGTCCGTCAGCGCCAGGAGCTGATTTCTTCTTCGAGCGGTTGAGGGCACGTTGAAGCTCATGAGGGGCAATGGGTTCATTGCAGAGGGCAGAGATGGTCTGTGCCAAAGCTGCTGGTGGTGAAGGGGTAGCCCGAAGGGGCGAAGGGGGATTCGCCACTGAAAGTCCAGCGGATGGGGGGGGCGTGGCTGACTTGGAAAGAAAGTCGGCAAGTTGCTCTGCCAAGTCTTGAAAGGAAATGCCTCTTGCGATGGCTGCTCAATATGATAAACCTAGCAATGTGATCCTTGCACCTTGTAAGTGGCCAGAGGCCAGTCTAGAGGCAGAGGTCGGCAGACGCTCGGGGCTTTTAATTCTCACTCTCGATTACAATACTTACAAACTGACATTTTCATTTCACACCACGCTGTTCTACCCACCAACCTAGCTTCAGTGATACTACTCGTCTAGCATATGAATTGATAACTGTTTCTTTTTTTTAGCGCGCAGCTCTTTGGCGCCCGTTCCTGGGTTTTGGCGTCGTCGTCAGCGTCGACCGCGTCGGCCTCGTAACCAACTCCGCCCCCCTTTCATCCCCCCAGTTCGAGCCGGCGCTTCGGCAACCGGAGCCTCGCAGGAAGAGGGGAGGGGGTACACTCAGCGGCGAACGGTGGGGGCAGGAGCGCGCGCAGCAACCGGAGAACACGAGGAAAGGAAGAGGGGGGTGGGGGCGTCGCCGGAGGCAGCGCTAGCAGGGACTGACTGATGCCGCTGCCGCCGCTAGCGAGTCAAGACAACATGACTGCGTAGAGCACCGTCGCCGCCATGCAGAAAGAGGAGGAGGGGGTCCCCCTCTTCCTGCGTGGTGGCGAGGGTGCTCTCCGGTTGCTGAAACGCTGGCTCGCTGTCAGCGGATCACGGTGTGTGCGTCCCGTTCTCACTCGCTTCCCTCGCGAGCGGTGTCAGCGGCATCAGTTAGTCGCTGCTATCTGTTCGTCGCGCAACGTTCCTATGCGCCTACGCGCTGCTTCCCGCAACCTTCCGATAACTCAATCGCTCTCTACTTTTCTCCGACCACAAAGCTTCCTTCATGACAGCCTAGAACTGTTAGTAGAGTGTTTCTTGATGGAATACGTGTAAAAAAATTTTAAAAAGTTGTCTGTAATGGTACATACGTGTCTTACTCGAAATCTTTGCCTCAATCCATTGAAAAGGTGAAACAGCTGATAAGCTGCGCTCAAATTTCGAATTAGGAAGTAGCATAATCGCGGGAAATTTTTTTTCTTACTGAACAACCGGGTTGTTACCAGCGTCATAACAGCGGGTGTTAAAGATAACAATGGAGCACCAGGAAGCAAGTTCCATTTTGTAGTGCAGTCTTAATAAAGAAAAAGAGGTTCTGGCGGTGAATTAAACTCGGAAATTGTGCTGCTGGCATCCTGGTAGAGAGTTTGCTTCCAGCTTTTAAAGCCGCTATGTCGACTTCATTAGAATGATAAAGCATTGCATTACTGTAAATCGATGTCAATTCAAAACTGTTGCTCACTGCCTCCTGTAACACCATTGGTTACGCTCACGTCATTTGGCGTGTGTCAAGTTTCATACGCTTTACACCATATTTGACAGATGTCGTTCTATTTGAAAAGCACAACATTTAAATTAAAGAAAGTTAAGTATACGTATCAATTTAGGGAGGGCGGTGAAGCTCGAGTTTGCATTGTTTGGGTCACGGAACGATAGAGTTTTACCTGAGCTGGGTTACTCTTACTAAGGTTACTAAGTCTCTCTAACACAGCGCATCTCTATAGCTCGTTCTGCAAACACTTGATCCTGAAAGAAAACCACTATAATACGTACAGTTATTACTAAATGTGGTGCAAGGGCTAGCAAAGCCGAATTTTGAGCTCAGTTTCATTAGCCACTGCTTCAGTGCACATTTAATGCGCTCAGCAATCTCATTTATCGCTCTGTTCATACCGTAAGCATAGAACATTGAAAAATAGTCTCCCTATTTTTCACACACTTGGCAACAATAAATTTGTGTTTCAAACAACACTCGCTATTTGGCACCCACTAATCGCGGCCTTTCTCGATGGCATCCTGATACGAAATTATGCCCCTTTTTTCATTCCAAATTGCACTTTCATTTGACCCGACATTACTGCAGAATATACAGCTCTCTACGCAACCATTTCTTCATGTCATGATCTCCCGCTTCACCCCGATAACCCATCTGCTTTGAATGCTTTCTCTTTCTTTTGTTATTTTCTTCACTGAGCATAGCAACTAACGATGTGAAAACCGATTCGCCTTGCCCTAACCCCCTCCCCTCCCCCCTCCAACTTCTACCATTCATCTCCTGAAAAGGGTGCACCACCTCATAGAGATGCTTAGTGCGGCAAAACATACTCACCGAAGGCTTGACCTTGCTTATTTTTGCCAGTCGTTTCCTGTAAAGGATGCACCACCTTATACACAAAGTTAGTGTGGCAAAGAGCGTACTAACGGGTTTGAAAGGTGTCGCTGTGTTTTCACGTTTCTGGGAACCTCTCAAATCGCTATGCCCATTCATTTTGGGCATAATTAAAAATTTATTTATGTTTAAGAGACGCAGGTATGCTTTCTACCACATCGTTAAATACTAGAGGAATTCAGTATGGTGATTGAGGAGAGCAAAGTGGGGTGGAAGGGAGTAAATCCGCTAGATTATGCTGAACATCTTGTTTTTTTTTCTTTGTATAAATCCTATTCCCGGATGAACTATATTAAAAGCTTATGCTGTATTCTTCAATCACAGTATGAGCAAGCTAGTTAATTAGTAAGCAATTATTTCTTAAGTACAGCAGCACCTACCTGCAATGGACGCTACGAGAACAGAAGGTAGCATAGGTAAGTGATGCGATGTCACTGAGGATTTGTATAGAGCATGTCAATTATTTTGTCTTATTAAACGCAGAATTAAGCTAAGCTGACTTCACGATCTGATTTTGAGAAAAGCAGCGCAAAACAAAAAGACGCGGAGAAGAACGAGACTACTTAGTTTTGGACATAAATTTATATATTTTAGTGACGTCTGCCTTAATAGCTTATTCTACAGCTGACATAAGTCACCGCGCATAATTACTTGACTCCATTTCTTGTGCTACGAAATTAGGTAGCAGTACTAATATGTTTGCTTTACTTGTATATATACCAGGTGTGTCAGCTAAACGTGACTGAGCTTTCGAACGAGACAAAGCCTCTTTTCCCCCTGAAACCAATGAAGGGTTGATGATAGTCGAATGGCCTTCTCGGCAGTATTTTTTCGTTCAGCAAGGTTAATGCATTGGCAAAATTTTTAATTGTCCACATGCAGAACAAAATTTCAAATCATCAGTTATAGGTCACCCTAAAACACAGCTAGCTTTAAATCTTCCACCAGGACACCATTTACGCAGATTTATTTGTCGGCCTTCAAAGAAAGCTGTCACGTGATCGGCGCTGGTTTGTGTCTTTCGCACGGCGCATAGTGCATAAACAAAGTCGCATCGCAGACAGTAGTCCAGTTCAAAGCATATTTAGTTCTTTGAGATACGGCTTGGGACAGTGTTCTAGCATGATGTCACGTGTAAACCTGCTTTTATTATACTAGTTATCTCTTAAGGCAGGTAAGAAAGGTGTTGTGTAAACGGTAGCTTGGTGCAACCATTGCAGTCATTTATTTTTCAATACGGTCTACAACGTCTGTGTTGCTGCTTTGTGCCTGAAGTTAGTAATTAAAAGTGAGCGAGCTAGTCCGGTTAATGCAGCTGACTGATCAACTGTTATTGACCAATAAATTATTGAGAACTACGAAAATGCTAGAGGCTTGACCAAGCAGCTCTCAACGGCTCTCATTTGGTTTGACTTGGGCTTGAATACAGCGCCCTTTTTTAAACCTTTGTTATATTCAGCACCGAACCAAATGTTCGGCAGTTGTGGGTTCGAATCCCGTAGCGGTAGTGGTTGTTTTCTTCTACTGTACTTGTTCTACATGCAAGATTCTTTTTTTACATACACTAATTATGAGTTGAAAGTCTGGGCATTGAAAACAGCATATAAATATTGTTACGGGGATGTACCTGTCCTACCTGTCTGCTCAGAACATCCTCCATCTGCACCCCTCCTTCGCTCCACTGAGTTCGCTCGCCTGCCCCCTGACTCTGCTGTTTACCTACCTCTGTCACCTTTCCCGCCTGTGCCTGACGGTGACTATGTTGCCTGCCCTATCACCGAGGTCTTTCTTGACCGCAACGTCGTTCTTCCTGATCGCGTTACACAGAACAGCACCTACCTTCCTATCCTGAACTTCAGTCTGTCACCCCAAGTTCTTCCCGAAGGAATATCCCTTGCTACCTTGTCCCCTCTCACAGACTGCACCATTTGTGCACTCACTCCTGGCCCACATTCAAGCGTCCTTCCAACAACCGTACTCCCCACCACAATTACCGACCCTATTTCCGCAATGATTGCCTCTGACCTCAGCCCCGAACACGCTCAGGACCTGCACAACCTTTTGTTATCCTTCTCCGACATTTTTGACTTTGCTGCCGGTTCTCTGGGCCAAACATCAGTTGTGACTCACCGCATTGACACCGGCGATGCAAAGCCTGTACATCGGAGGCCTTATCGTGTGTCCCTTTCTGAGCGCCAAGTCATCCAGCAGGAGGTCGACAAGATGTTGGGCAACGATGACATCGAACCTTCGAACAGCCCCTGGGCATCTCCTGTCGTGCTCGTTAGAAAGAAAGACGACAGTTGGCGCTTTTGTGTCGACTATCGACATCTGAACAAGATTACAAGGAAAGATGTGTACCCGCCGCCGCGAATAGACGATGCCTTGGACTGTTTACATGGAGCCCGCTACTTTTCCTCCATCGACCTTCGTAGCGGCTACTGGCAGATCTCTGTTGACGAACAAGACCGCGAGAAGACAGCTTTTGTCACACCCGATGGACTTTACCAATTTAAGGTTATGCCTTTTGGACTTTGCAACGCCCCTGCTACGTTTGAACGCATGATGGACTCCTTACTCCGCGGCTTCAAATGGACGACTTGTCTATGTTACTTGGATGACGTGATTGTCTTCTCGCCCTCGTTCGAAAGCCATCTTCGTCGCCTTTCTTCCATCTTGGCACTTTTCCGCCGTGCCGGACTTCAACTGAACTCAAAGAAGTGCAGTTTTGGTCGCCGCGAACTTAAAGTGCTTGGCCATTTGGTGAATGCCACCGGCGTGCAACCCGATCCCGACAATGTTCGCGCTGTCAGTGCGTTTCCATGTCCCCGTTCACCCCGTGATGTCCGCAGCTTTATAGGACTGTGTTCTTATTTTCGCCGGTTCGTCCCAAACTTTGCCGCTGTTGCTCGTCCTCTCACCAATCTGCTGAAGAAAGGCGTTCCTTTCTCATGGGGACCAGAGCAGGCTAACGCATTCTCCACCCTCATCGTTATCATCACCAATCTTCCTGTGTTGGCCCATTTCAACCAGTCTGCCCCGACGGAACTTCGCACCGACGCCAGTGGCCACGGGATTGGTGCCATCCTTGCACAGCGACAAAGCGGCCAACATTGCGTTATTGCCTACGCCAGTCGTCTCCTGTCATCAGCAGAACAGAACTATTCTATTACGGAACGGGAGTGCCTGGCTCTCGTTTGGGCCGTTGGAAAATTCAGATCCTACTTGTTTGACCGACCCTTCACTGTAATTACCGATCACCACGCCTTATGTTGGCTCTCTTCCCTCAAGGATCCTGCTGGCCGCCTCGGCCGCTGGGCACTGCGCTTGCAGGAGTATACCTTTTCCGTTGTATACAAATCCGGTCGGCTTCACCAGCATGCAGACTGTCTATCCCGTTATCCCATCGATCCCCCTTCCTCTACTGACCATGAGTCGGACCCCTGTGTCTTCTCTATATCGGACTTTTCCCACATAGCCGACGAACAGCGGTTGGACCCAACCCTCAGTTCTCTTATCGACCGCCTCTGCACACACAGCCGTGACTCTTCCCTCGCCCTGTTCTTCCTTCATGGGAATACGCTATACCACCGCAACATGCGACCTGATGGCGCTGAGCACTTGCTGGTCGTCGTCTTCGTCAGTGAGCACATCACTTTGGTACCGCGTTTCCAGGTAACACTATGTTTTAAAATGGCCCTATGACTCCTATGGCCTACGCTAAGAGCACATGAAAAATAGCTGAAAATTTGTGATTCAATTACACCGAAAACTACAGTAATGCAACTAACTCATAGGCCACCATTCGCTCACTGCTCTTTGGTGGCATATTTCGGCAAAATAGCATAGGTATTTCAGTATAGCATTCTAGTGCGGACACGCGGACACACATCTACTGTAGACAGCTATAAAAAGGGGAAGGCAGAGAAGAGAACCATCCAGCATGTGGGCTGATTAAGAGTAAAGAAGAAAATGAAGGGCATTTTGAGAACTCTGCCTTAGTTGAGAACTTATGTAGCTTGCTGTATTCATCTCTATAGCGCCAAATTATAGAAATGCATGCGGCGGCGAACAAAGGCAACGACGTTCAACTGTTTCGACCAGGCGAATATTGAAATTGATCAAGATTCATGAGCTACCACGTTGGACTGAAAAGAAGGTTCTTTCGTACAGAAAACGAATGCATATGATAAGCAAGAATAAACGAGAAAATAGAATCCCAGGTATCGTTCTCCCCACCGGCCCGCCGTTATTGCAGGTAAATTGTGATGGAGTCAGTTTCCAGTCTCGACAGCATTATCATCGTCACGAGTTTGAATTGGAGTGCGCTGATCCACATTCCTACACAGGTTCCAAACTTTTCAGCAGTAAAATCATCGCTTTTATTTGTGCAAACATCAAGAAACTCACTAAAGGCGCAACGAATAAGGCTGAGAAACGACGCATGCTAGAATAGCACAATTTTTCTCTTTTTAATTATCTGTGAAGCTTGCCGTTTATTCATTGTGCAGCCTATCAGAATGGAAAACGTTGATTCGAATGACCCACACGCCTTGTAAGACCTTCATCCTGCATACCATTTTGACAGCGATCTCTGTCGAACCATAAGTGAACATAACGGCATTGCCCGGTTATCTTCAAAGATAGCCATTCTCTTTTTAAACCGAAGAAGCACCTTATCGCTCCCATCTCTTTATCCTACTTTCCCGTCTCTCAACGCAGCGTGGACTTCCTCTCAGCCGCGCGGATCCCAGACCCCAAGCCTCTGTCGCGCCCTCTTTTCGGGCTGAAAGCAAAGTCATCGCTGTCAGTGCCGAGGCTAATTAAAAGTAATTAGCGCATTGAGGTGCTGCCTTTTCGACTCCCCTCCACCCTACCGCTCGCCTGCCTTTTTCTCCTCTTTTCTTCCTTTTTTTATCGCCTTCGACTTCTCCATTTAGAGCCCTCTTTATTATAGCTCTATACCCGGCATCCTCGCAGAGCTCTGCCGACGAATTGCTCTCTCCCTTTAATTTTGTTCTCTATCTTCCTCTCTCTTCTTAATATTCTATTTTTTTTTTTCTTTTTTTTTTTTTTTTTTTTTTTTTGAAGCTGCTCGTTTGTGGCCGTCTACGAGTGGAAGCAGTAGCAGTATTCGGCTGGCATCGATTAATTTCTTTCCCGTTTATTTGCCGAGTGCTTGCGCCACTCTCTTCTCTTCCTTTCTCGATTCGTTCTCGCCCTCTATTAGCGCTTTTCCCCTATCGAGGATCGCACGAGACGTCGCTTTTCTATGCGCGATCCGGCGTGCGTGCAGGCATGTGTGCTTTGATAATTAGGCACGCCAGGGAAGCCGGAGGAACACCCCCGACAGGCGCACGCATGGGAGTGGGTGGGCGGGCTGGGAATTGGGAAGAGACAGTTTTGGACGTAGGGAGTGGAAAGGGTGGAGCTGCAGAAAACCCGTGGGGAGAGAGAAAAAAAGGAATGAGCTCTCCCCATCTGTTAAGCTTTGTGGGCGTTGGCTGGCTGGCGCTGTTCTGGCTTTCGAAAAACCGACAAGAATTGCAATAGAAATCCCCGGGTGACGACGAATTGAGGAGGAGAAGGAAAATTGAGAGAAGGAGGAGGAAATAAGGAGGAGTACTCAAACCGTTTCCGGGCCACCTGTATTGTTGGTGGAATGCTGCAATGCACTTTCCCGTCGTGCTCTGGAGAGCGCTTTTTTAAGGCGACTAGGCGAGGCGGCGCTAGCTCAGGTTAGGTTAGGTTGTGACCGTGTAGGCTTGATTAGACCGGGATGCGGCATATAGGGAAATGAGGAAAGGCCCGCGAGCGTTACCCCGGTCGGAAGTTTGGAGTATCTCGAAATGCCGGCTTGCCAGAACTCTCACTAATACCACAACGCAACAGCGAGTTCTATGCGAGACCCAAGCCGACGCAGACAACGTGTAAACCAAAAAAACAAACCTTTCGTCGCTCTTCCTGCACCTACACAAAATATACAGGCAAGGTTGTATATTTGGTATTGCTGATGAAGATGCAATAAAGCCAATGTCAGCGTATAGGAGGAAACAGTTGGCACTCGCTCTTGCCCGTATCTGTCACACTCTTAAGGCGAGCTTTATCTTCAATATTCTTATACAGTTCTCGTGTTTCGTATTCGACGCTCGCACTTTCCTTAGAGAAGGGCACCAACTCGCTTCATAAAATATAAGACGTTCACAACGACCACCTGGGCACAGATCTGCGCTTAGGAATGAAAGTTATACGACATTGCCCGGTATTCTTATGCGACGATTAATACCTGTCCCACTTCATTCGATATTGAGACAACTGCGCTGCTTAATTTTTGTTTAGGAGACCTGTGCTATTTGGATGAAGTGTAACGCTAAAACAAGGTTATGGCTCCCCTCCTTTTTTTCGTTTTAAAGAGTAGTGCTAATAATATCGCCTTTAAAGGCATGTACGACAGTAATTTCTATTTTCTCCCTCACATTGTTCCCCGAAATACATGCGCAATAAATTCGCGTTGGTATTTTCATTTTCTCAAACTATCTTCAATTGTAGTATTTCTGAAAATTACAGCTGTTTAGACATGTAAAGCTCATGAAATTCGATGCGCGGTCACTGATTTTCGCTCTATGCAAAACCACCGTCTCCATTTAGTGCGCATAGACCTCTCAGAGACACGGCACAGCGACTTAAATTTCAAAACGAGGTCAAATTATAACACAAACACACAGCAGAAGACAAAACTAAAAACGAAGCATATTTAGCGAATGCGATGCGCGCCAATAAAAGCGAAAGACGAAGTGCATGACTTGGGGGAAGGCGATGTAGGGAGGAATGAGGTCTATTCTCCGCAGCGCCAATCACCAAGCGGCCACGAACGCGTGAGCGGGAATTTGAGAGGTTGCAGCTTAGACAAAATATAACCACCCCCTCTCCCCCACCAACAAGATTAAACGTAAATGGATAATGGGCCTACTGCCTCCTCGTGTCAAGAAAGAAAGAGGGCGAAAAACAACGCGAACAAAACAAGAAAACAAAGGTGAAACAGTGGAGCGGAGAGGTGCGCTAACAACATCGAGAAGAGGCCGACGACGCAAAGGGAAGAAAAACCGCGAAACCATTTTGAGGACTCGCGATATTCTCACATTCTTTTTTTCTCTCTCCTATATTCTTCATCCTTCCCTTTTCCGTGGCATCTTCCTTTCGTTATGTCTTCTTTTTTTTTTTTAACTCAAACAAAAAAATGAAATCCAAGACGAACAGCGTGAGAGCCGACAGCGTTAGGTTTACCCCATGTTCTCTTTCTTTACACGCGTTCCCTCTTCAGTTTTGCGTGTCGGTCGTCATTAGTTCTTTGTTTAAAAGGGCCATTCGCCGGCATTGAGGAGGACGGTGAGGAGGGCGGGCTTTTTTGAGAGCGATTATTGTGGTTCCTGCGCTTCGGTGTAATGCATCGCAGTTTGGAGTTATTTCCAATTTTTCGTCTCGTTTTCTTCGCGGGCGTGTTCTTTTACATCGCTCAGTGCGCCTCTGTTACCTTTTTTTTTTATTTCGAGGTAATTGGAAGCGTTTGCGGAGGGAGTTGGGAAAAAAAAAGCTTAGGGGCTGACTTAATGAAGCTTCGCTTCTGAAAAATACGGTCCTTTCGTCAAACGCTCTACGGTGGCGACTAAATGGCTTTTAGATGGGCTCAGGTATTCTCCATTGCAACAGGTGTTCGAGTGTAGAACAGATGGGGACTCCCGACTCGCCACTATGGCCTTCAGCGATTGCATGTGAAATATGTATTTAGCTTTTTGCGGCCGCACTTACACGGCTGGGGGTAATATTGGGCATCATTGCATATCTTATATTTGCCCATCACTGTCGGAATTTCTTGATTTCCTCTAAATTTACTGAACCACCTTTATTAAAAGCATTTCCGCATGTCGAGTGACGACGAGTACGAGGCGATGCTAAATTTTTGCATTGCCCAATTTTACTTCCCTCCACATCATCTGGCGCGCTGAGCAGTCAACGCCAGTTTGCCAAAACCAACATAAACAACTTAACAGCGTGGTTTTGAGCAATCTATTGAATAAATGTTGCTTGATTAAGTAGTGATTTCGTAGCAGTCAGGTAAACGAACACAGTTCATAGCTGACACGAAATACCTGAGATAGGAAATATGTACATACGAAATTATCATGGCCTAATTTGTTGCGCCGGTCTTACTCGTGATGTGGGCGTGTTTAGAGAGTCGGGCACTTCATATGACAGATGATACAGCAAGTGTGAGAGGGTAGTAAAGTGCGGATTTTTCTATCTGTCCTTGAAATACCCCGCCAATCGTAGGCTTTAGAAAAAAGTGCGCAGCGGTTCAGCAGCATCACCTGGCATTTGAGTAGTAAATCATGAGAGTCCACTTTGTCGTGTACAACCCAGGTGACGCGTGAAGAGGGGACGCCAAGCGGAGCAAGGTGTAATTTCTCGACTACGCTTACTATTTTTTCCATGTTGGTAATGACAATTCTTTTCGAGCAGACATCTCATTTCTGCTCATTCCAAGCTGTGGCACTTTCTATATCACCTCCGGAGCCTATTATCAGGTCCCCAGGTATATGTTTCACATCCTTCGCTGTGGTCCTGTTCATGATCACCCTGGCTGCTTTCCTTGCTTGATGAGTCGCTGCCTTTAGTTGTTTCCCTCCGTATGGACAGCGCGTGACCGAAGACTCTCACTCTGAGTGAGTGAGTGAGTGAGTGAGTGAGTGAGTGAGTGAGTGAGTGAGTGAGTGAGTGAGTGAGTGAGTGAGTGAGTGAGTGAGTGAGTGAGTGAGTGAGTGAGTGAGTGAGTGAGTGAGTGAGTGAGTGAGTGAGTGGAGTGAGTGAGTGAGTGAGTGAGTGAGTGAGTGAGTGAGTGAGTGAGTGAGTGAGTGAGTGAGTGAGTGAGTGAGTGAGTGAGTGAGTGAGTGAGTGAGTGAGTGAGTGAGTGAGTGAGTGAGTGAGTGAGTGCAATAACGAGTTGGATGAGCGAGTGACGAAGGGATAGTTTTGCAGCTAATGAGTGAATCCGTTAATGCAGTGAGTGAGTAAGTTGTATAAATATGGGGAACGTGAGTAGCAAAAAGGTTGAATGAACAAGTAAGTCATCTGTGTGAGTGAATGAGTTGGATAAATGCGTCGTTTGAGTAATTGAGTGAATCATACAATGAGCAGTATATTTCTAAATGAAATCCTCTTTGTTAAGCTTCTTTAAAACGATGTGCGGTAGCTACTAATGGAGCTGCTTCCTAAACCACGGAAAAGCGTCTAAACCGACAGGTCGCCCCACATATGGCAAATATCTGCCCTTCCTTTTCGTCTCTGGGTTCCGGTAACGCGGCCAAAGGCAGCGCTCTATCTCGACATGGTGAGAGATGGCTCCCATCTATATTCTCTTCGGCCGATACCCTCCCCCGACCTTCGTTCTCCTTAAGAAAGACTGATGACCCCATCGTAAAGAAGACTAACTTGTCCCGAAGGAGTCCAAATAGCGCTAAAAGATCCCGTCAGCATCTGGCACCCCCCTCTTTATTCTTCTTTTTATCCCATCCAGCTCCCTCTTCAGCTGCAGTATTTGCATTGCCTAGACGAATCGTCCAAGAACCTGCCAACTGCTAAATAATGCTCAACGTTTCTTTTGACATCATTTATTTCTGTATTTTCTTCTATGCGTCATGAACTTAGTCGAGGCGAAATAAGCGATTTACTGTTCGTATATATATTCAGGTGCACTTTTCACACCTAATGTGTCCCTCTTGGGCGTCTTTTTTTCACTGCCTAATTCAGGTGGGAGCCTGTTTACTAAAACGAGAAACTTAGCTTTCTAGGAGCCTAGGGGAAGCCTCGCAGAAAACAAAAATGACTGTATTTATGTTGTTCGGGCGGGGTTTTCATTAGGAATAGAATTGAGCGTGAAGTATTCTGTTCTATGAGTATATAGAAAAAGCGCATTGAATGCTCGTCTGGCCTTCCACCCGCCTATCTTTTGTTTCCTCTTTTCGTGCTTATATTTGTCTGCTTTTGCTGGTTTTTTTTTTCTCTTCAATACATTTTCTCCGAAGGAAAACTGACATTTTTGAACACAAGCGTTTAAACCGAATTCGTACAATGCGTAACCGCAAAGACTTTTGGCAGCGCGTACACAAGTACTCCTACTTAGAACGTTTTCTTAGTAAAAGCTGGCTAGTATACGAGCCTCGAACAACTTTTTTTTTTTTCGCAACGATGTATTCATGCTGTAACACGCCTCTTTAACTGTACGTCAATTTAGCGAAAAAGTACCTCGAAACTTATCGTGCTGACTGCAGAATACAATTTTTTTTTTTTAATGTTACATCGTCACCTATGCTTCGACCATAGTTTCTGGTTTAACCGCTATCACGAGTCTCCACTGAAAACATTACTATAAGCTTAAAGTTAACCAGAACGAGATAAAACACCGAAGACACAGTTTAGGACTCGTTTATTGAGTCGTCGTCAGGTCACCAACGGGTGAGCAATTGCCCAGGGATCATTCGACGTGATCCCGAAATGGCTGTGAGGATAAGCGCAGAAACAAGGGGGAAAAAAGCAGCTGAAATATCCTTTTTCTGACGATAGACCTTTTGACGTGATCGGGTGGAGGTCAAGACATCACCGCATTAGGACGAGAAGGAGACAAGACGGGGAAGCGGGAGCAGTGGAACAGGATTGGCAACGAAAACTTTATGCACAACTTTTCATGTCTTGAAACATGCACAAGTAGTAAGAAGAGGTCAGAGGTGTTGGTAGATACAATTACCCTGCTTAAATATTGACCGTCGTTGTCCTAAAGTGTGGTTGATTAGGTACACTTCAATCAGTGGGGCACATGCAATCAATCGAGGAATCGCCTACTGCAGGAGGTGTACTCCAACCTCTTAGCAAATCTTCCAATGGCGAAGTGCAAATCTCCTGGTTGCGATGGTGACCTTATGCTTTCGGGTGGCAATGGAGTGTCGGTACCAAAAAAAAAAAAACATTCTGGGAAAGAGCCGGCCTTAGGCTGAGGTCAGCCCGCAGCGGTGCTTACAAGAAGGTAGAAAGTCTGACCGAAGGAATTCGCGACTTGGTATTGTGACCTTCATTGCTCGGTTCGGGATAGAGGCTTTGTTCCACCCTTTCCACCCCGTTAAGGCTGCTTGTCGGTACGCTCCTTATCCCTCCGACAAGAGAAATGGTACCCCTCGCTATTGCCGCTAGGTCCACACGGCTGGATTAGGCATAAATATTTAGCTCCTTTTCGTTCCGTCAAGTTTGCTGGTCGTCGCTTGCAAACACCCCCCCCCCCCCCCCCCCCCCCCCCACTTTCCGCAACAACGGGAAAATGACTCCTGCCGTCGACACTGCGTCGGCACCTTTGGTGACGACACACTCCGGCGCCAGCTTTATGGCTCGTCTCTGTTTTCAACAACGGACCCTTGTGAACGTAAGCTTGGCTCTTGACCATAGCATCTCGGCTGCAAGCATAACTGACCATCAGACATTAAAGTTGAGTGTACCGCCACACTCGTGAAGGCATTATTCTAAAAACAAAGATCGTAAATAAGTTCGAAAATAGAGATCGGAAGAGGTCGGGTACGTTAATCAGATGAACGTTTCTATTGGCTGCCCTTTAACCACAAACGCTGTCACGTAGCACTCTGAAGATGAACTTAAGATAGCCGCCAGTTGCTAATAGAGTCCTGCTTAGACATTTTCACACGCGGTGTCAGTGAAGTCAGCAAGCCGTCTGATTGCTGCACAGGAACTTATGGAAGATGGTTTCAAATCTTACTCCAACAGCAGTCGCAGCTTTAAATATCAACTATTTTAAGCCTTTGTTGGTTTTCTCGTTTTTAACATTAGCGCCTCTGGCCAAAAGACTGAGAACTCGCATCATGCTTCACCAAAACAAACTCCTAATAGTTTGGTTGCGTAGAGAACCGGTTTCTCCTCTCAAGATGTCGTAAAGCTACACTCTCTCACCAACATAACACAGTAGCTGTTTTCTGCTATTTTCTGAACAATACGATTCCATTCCTCTGGCAGCGGCATTATGTAAGCTATAAAAGCCAAGATTTGAGATATAAGAAAAGCGAAGTTAATGTGAAAGAATTCCTTACTACTGCGAAACTGTATCTCAGCAATATCGTACGTTAAACAAAATAAAACTGAAAAATCAACTGCATTAGTCACCCAGTTACTTGCGAATGGCGCAACAAATTCTTGGTCTGTAGCCTTTTCTTTTTCTCTCTCTAACTTACCCTGCCAAAAATACTAAGACACATACACTCGCAAGCAAGCGTGCAACAAAAAAAAAGGAAGCTTCAGCCCTGTATTACAGCATGGTGTGAAGTTGACCTTTTCAGAAGCAACTTGACGAAAACTACTTGATTCCCTCCATAATCGAAATGATTTTAACTGTGAGAAGTATAAAAGAAGAAAAAAACGCATATACTCTCGCTGTCCGGTCAGTAGACGGCCGGTCGTATGCGTCACGATGAAAACACTGCCACTGTATATACCTATATGGCACGGTTGTCTCGCTCGTATTCTTTCTGCTCTTCCTTTCTGGAGGACAAAAGAGTACGATAGCTGCATCGCTCCCTTGACAACCAAATATGCAGTCACCAAACGTTCCTTCGCAGCCCCTGTAAGTTAGCAGCAACAAACGCACCAAAGCTCGACAGGGAGCCAACTAAAAGGACACGTTTCGGTCATCGCGAAGCCAGCAAGCTGGAATGGGCCTGAAACACGCTACGTTCAAGCAACGCCATTCATGTTCCGCCTATTCCAGAATTTGTTCGCTGAAAATCTACGTTTTCGATTCTGTTCATCGTCTTCTCTCCATTTTCAGCGCGTTCTTTATGTATGGTCTTCGGGGCCGTCTGCTTCGATTCAAAGCCGTCTGCGACGGCAATGGACGGTTCGTCTGCTTTTCTCAGCAAATACTTTCATTTCTTTTTGTCTGGCGTTGTGAAAGTTGCCTCTCTTTGTTTCGTTGATAGTCAAGGGCGGTTAACAGTGACGCGAACAATGTGCGTTCGAAAAACTGCGTAAACGGCGACATACTTTATGGTGTGGCGTGTCGGGTCGCATACACAGTTGGTTTTCACAGCGAGATTTTCCCTCTCAGCTCCGCTTTGATGCCTGTGTGTCTGAAACCAGAGACCGGAATATATTATGAACTAAATATTTTCTCTTTCTTTTAAAGCTTCTGTAAGAATCATATAATAAAAGGGCTGTCTTTACAGTCAACACCTCCATAGTAGCGCAGATTGCCGCTGTTTTCACGTCAACTACGCAGTATTGGTTTTTTTTTTTTTTCGGTTTTCAGCTTTTTCACGAGGTCGGTTGCATCCATCTGTTGTCACAAAAATTTGACAGTTGTGATTTTTGAGACTCTATTCAAGCCTATGTGACAGCAAATGACGCGATTATTGCTAGCAGTTGTGATTTTTGAGACTCTATTCAAGCCTATGTGACAGCAAATGACGCGATTATTGCTAGCGAATGCAAATTTTTGACGCTTTTTTCGTCATTCATATTTACATCTTCGATATTGATGATGATGTAGATGATAGTTAACGTAGATGATGATATCGTAGATGGTAGTAGCCGTCTGTCAGGTAAGCGGACTAGAACTTATGAAACAAATGCTACCTAGATACTGAGATTCACGATTTTTTATTTCAACGTCAGAGCGTCAAGGGTCTCATTCAGCGAAAAACCCGGCGTCGTCGGTGTCGTCATCGTTGGCGTCGTTATAAATAATTCCCTGATTGGTCTAGAGGGTCATGACGTCGCAAGCACATGACCTCTAGCTGCTATCAAAACACAACTCCACAATCGAAGTGTGCAGCGGTTATGGCGTCGCTATACAATTACTCATTGACTCAAAGGGTTTTGACATCACATGGAATAAAATCGATCAAAACGTCAGATATTTTGTGATCACAAAACCGCAACCTAGCTTAGCGTCATTATCGCTTGTAAGAGTATAAAGTAAATTATTGACGCTGAAAATAAAGTTCGGGTGAGGTGGGAATATAAACCGGGACCCTTGGGCTACGAGTCAGTCAGGCTACTCCTATGCCATCGGCGTTCATTCAACTTGCTGTTGTGTACGTTGTTCTTGCCGAAATTTAAAAATAACAAAAAGAAAGTGTTGGCATCTGCGAAGTGACACGCGAAGACTACCCCAGCTCGCTGAAGTAAATCTGCTGCCGCTGAAGGTATCTTTGAGTGTCAGCGCAGTTTAGCGGTGGAATCAACCAGAGGGAAGTGGGGGGAGGGGACGGACGGTCATATCTATTATAATTCGCTCTTTACACCTTGAGGCCGTCAACCTTCCATAAGGGTGGCCTACTTTATACAACTTTACCATATTGATGGGACTGCCCTACGTGCTAGAAAGTGCCGTTGTCATGTCTTATAAACAAGTAAAACTAGATGTCCTACTACAGGACGACTTTCCTACATGATTGCACGCGCCCTTCATTTCTTTTGGGGTGGCAGTTCCTAGCCCTACGGGACTGGGACGGTAGATCAACGCCTCTTGCTGCGGGGGCTAGCCAGTCATTGATATTTATCTGTTGTAGGCCGTCATTGCACCCGCCACCGCATCGGTGGTGGACGACGGCTGTTGTTGCGGGGCGCGTCTTCCTCTCTCTCTTCTTTTTTCTTTCTTGTCTATTTTCTCTTCTGTCCGCACGGGGCAGCGGAGGTGGCTCAGATACAGAGCCAGTTGCAGGCCCGCGCATTTTCTTTTCCTTCTTCCTACAGCCACAACAACAACAACAACGCGTACTCCCCGCGTGGGGCTGGGACAGGTGGGTCACCGCCGCTTGCGGCGGGTGCTAGCCTGCCAGCGAATTTTTATCTGTTGTAGGCCGTCATTGCACCCGCTACCGCTTGTGTAGTGGACGACGGCTGTTGTTGCGGCGCGCGTCTTTCTCTCCCTCTTCTTTTTATTTCTTCTCTATTTTCTCTTCTGTCCGCACGAGTCAGCGGAGGTGGCTCAGGTACAGAGCCAGTAGCAGGCCCGCGCATTTTCTTTTCCTTCTTCCTACAGCCACAACAACAACAACCTTCCTCTACGTGTAGCGTCTTTCCCTTGTACTATAACTGCAAGAAAAGGAAGACGCAGTAAACTACTCACTATTCGGTGGACACCTGACCCACACAGTGGGGCAGAGACGAAGTTGAAAGTACCGAACAGAAGAGGACACCTGGCGATTTTTATGTTCATAACTTGCACTACGTGACACCGCATATCACACAGGGTCTTGTCGCGTTTCACCGGCCGCGTTTAAGAACGTGGCGTAACGCAAACGGTGTCCGTGTACTGTGCGATTTCAAAACACGTTAAAGATCCTCAGATAGCCAAAATTGTTCCCCAGTCCTCCACTATGGCGTCCCTTCTTTTTCTCAAGGTGTGGTTTAGGTGTACACGGAGAAGTGAGACAGGCGCAGGTCCTTTCCTTTTCACGAAACTATTATTTTTTCGTTTCCATGGAGCCGCGGCCCCGGTGGTCGGAATTTCGCCCCCTCAACGCCAAGAAGTACGGAACGGGATGTTGAGAGGGGGGAGGGGGGGTTCGGAGCGTTTATGGGCTTTCTTATATTCTTTTACTCCTCTAAATCCCTCGCCTCGGGGTGGAGTTAAGGTTTTGACCGAGTTAAGCGAGGGAGTTACTGCGTCTTCTTTCCACAAAGCCAATTTTCGTTTTCTTTCAACTTTCCTCTCCTTATAACTACCACTGTCCACGTTCGGACTCGAGCGGGTGTGTGCTACTGCGCGTTACATTTCCTGACACCCTCCTTGTAGCTGGAATGCCTTTGCTGTTTTTGGTGATGTATTGCGGCCGAGTTGCCTATGCACAAAAAGATGGAAGAACATACGAAGAGATACTAATAAATGTCGCCAGATGGTCGAAATTATTCCGGAGTCCTCAGTTTAGGCACCTCTTTCCTGTACGCCTCCATTCACTTCTTCCTCTCCCTCTTCCTCGCCACTGTTCTACGATATCATGTCAGGTAGTTATTCCACACTGGGCCCGAAGAACTGAAATTGGAGTGAAGACTGTACCTAAGCTCCAGAAATTAGCCGGCAGTTTCGCCACCTGCGGGTGTTTAAAAGAAGCTTCTAATCTATACAGGGATACTTCGGAGAATAGCAAAGCTGCAACACACTTCTCATAGTTGGCCACCAGCCTCTGTAAGCGTCCGCCTACTGGATTCAAGAACTAGCCACGCTTCCAATCATAGTTTCACAGCTGGTCACCTCCCGTGGTCACGTGTTCTCTAGGGTTCACTTATAATAATAATAATAATAATAATAATAATAATAATAATAATAATAATAATAATAATAATAATAATAATAATAATAATAATAATAATAATAATAATAATTGGTTCACAGGACGGTAAAGGCGCCGTATCTGTCACACTTGTTTTTGTGGGCACCTGAACCGCGCCGAAAGGGAGCGTTCATATTGACACCACATCTGGGCGGGTGGAATGCACAAAACGTAACTTCTTCGCTTTGGGGAGCAACAACTACTTTTCAAATATTTTTATTCCTGTGTGCTACGTTTCCATGTGCAATTCTCCGTCGCAGTGGCTGAGTGGTTATCAGACTCGACTCGTGTTCAATATCGGCCACGACGGCCACGTTTGAAAGAGTGAGAAACTCAAGGCGCAATTGTACTGTGCGATGTTAGTACAGGTTTAAGGACCCCCTGTTAACGAAGTGTTACGAAACCCTCCTCTATGGCATCCCTCATAGACCATGCTGCTTAGCAACGTTAAGCCCAGAATACTAGACCACACGGTGTAATTAATTTACACGTCCTACGAACTATGCTGGTTTTAGTGCAGTGTAGAAGGAGCAATGTCGTGCACGAACCTCCCTGAAGAACACGTACTAAACATGTTAAAGCATACTTTACTGACATAGCCCAGTCGAAAAAAAAACTACAGAAGTGTGTCAAAAATACGACAAAATATTCTGTAGTTCTGTCGTAAACGTCACATTTTCCTGTAGTTCTGTAGTAGCTTTCTGTAGTTCTGTAGTTTTTCTGTAGTAGTTTTCTGTTGTCTGTAGTTCTGTGGTACTTTTCTGTTGTAATTACACAAATTTCTGATGTTTCTACAGAACGTTCTGTTGTCACAACAGGTTTTCCATCAAAAACCGCACAGAAATTCTGTCGTAACATCAGAAAATTTTCTGTAGTGTTTTCCGAGTGGGAGACCTTACATTAGGCAAGCAATTCAATCTCTTCTCAATTAGGCTAATTACCGAGGTTTCGCTGGATTGGTTCAGTTCTTTGCAAGGCAAACTGTCGGAAACTAGACCACCTTTATCGAGCTATACAAAGCTTGAGTTGTGGTTAAGCCCCATGCGTAAAGAAAAACCACCTATACTATCGATTGCGCCACACCTAACATTCGAGCAGTTAAGCGTAACGCTTCTATCACTTTTTTCCTCATTCCCGTTGAAGAGGTTACAAACGCTTCTTGTGCAGAGAATACAAATTTCTGTCATTCATTTACACCTGTCTGTCCTAATCCAGCGTCTCGATACGAAGACACTCAACCGCGAACGATTGTTGAGGATAAATATGCGTAAGCGGCTGAAGACTACTGTTATTTGTGGACATGCCGATGTAATTAAAAGTTGTTCAGCTATTTCTGTCAAGTTTAGTTAAGGAACTCTGTCACAAACATACCAAACGGCATGTTTCTTTTTTGTGCGTGCGTTGGCATCCGCTAAACGTACTACGGGAATATGGCATGCACTGCAAGTGACGCTACACGACACCATGGGACAATCTGCTCGTCACCAAGCGCAATAAAAACTTGTGAAAACACCGGCGTACAAGGCAACAGAAGTTTGTTTTCCAGTTTCACCTGCCAAGTAGGAGTACTTGCGTTACCTTAGTCTTTTGTCACGTTTGTTATTGGAAGCTTTATCCAATAATGAACGCTGACCGCAGCCAAGTTCACTCTTTTTGTTGTTATGCCGAATTAGACTGTGTTGCAGCAGACTTAAATGTACACCACTGTAACGAGTTGCTACTCTAACTGCACACATGCTTCCTTACGTCCCTGTCTCTCGGAGCGCATCGTTTCTCAACCTTATCGAAATTTCACTTTAATGTATTGTGTAAAATACAGGCAGGAGGATACACAACCTGAGCTGTCTGCAAATGGACCTTCGAGATAATAGTAACAAAAATGGATTGCATCTCAGGAAACAAACCGTACTCATAGGGCGCCGAAAAGTAATCGTCCTCGTTTTAAGGCGTTATTTAGTGCTTTAGGGTCGGTTTTTTTGCAGGAGCCGATTTGGCGACCCGCCCGAATGCAACACACATTTCAATCGGGTTGCCGCAGGTGAGAGTTGATATGAAGTCAAGTAAAAGAGGCGGCTACAAACTGCGATGAACGTCCATTTCATCGTTATTAGATAATGTGTTTCACTTGCGTTCACTTCAATGTCAACCAGAAGAACAAGCTAACAAAAAAGTAGGGTCGATCAAGGTTAGACGAACTTTAGACGCTATCTGTAATCTGTAAACCGCTGAATTCCGTGCCTCTACGTGGCTATAATTTCTCTCCAAGAATTTTTCGCAAGAGGAAAACATGTGTCGTCACCATGAATTTCATGTATGCCTACTCGAACGCGGTTGATTTACCGCGATCATACCGCACACGTCGGAGAAAAACAACAGAATGGAATGACTAGTACCATATTGAGCGCAATAAACACAGCGCGTACCACCATATATTCTTGTTTCTTTTCAGCGGTGATATGCGCTTGTGGAAAGCCAAGAAAGGAACTCAGTATTCTTTAGTTCATGTAGCAGCCCATGCTTCGAGCTGCGCTGACGTAGACCACACCACTCAGCAAATCTTCAATATATCAAATCAACGTCAAGATAACTGTTTTTCGCAACCAGTAGGGGCAGAAAAAGTTGCCAGATTAGTTCTTGTTTCGCCTCATGTGTCATCTGGGATTTCGATATTGTAAGTAACCTGTACCAGACACTACCTTAAAAATTGAGTTGATATTTGACGTCGTCAGCACATTTAAATTGTGGGTTTTCGTTTCTTGGAGTTCCGCCATATACACTTTCAGCTCATCCTTCGCTGTTTGTGGGAAATTATTACATACGATTTCCACAAGCACTGCTTTTTATTAATCATAACTATCGTCGTCTAAATTCTATATTCTATTATTTATTTTTCTAACCGTGACACGACTAGCCTGCTTCAGTGAAAGTCGTGAGGCAAAGCAGCCTGTCATCACTGAGCTCTGTCAAAGCCATAGACAGGTAGCTAGCGTATTAATACTAGTGCTCGGATCTATCCAACCCAGTAAAATATCTTTGTGAATGCTTCCAAAAGAACATTTAGCTTAGACGTGGAAGATTTCCTTTACTCAGTACACAAACCTCCAGCATAGATTTCCTATAAAAGAAAGAAAACTGACGTTTTCAAACGGAATGACATCAAGCATACGTCATTTGTCATCTAAAGTTAAGAAATATAAAACCTGTTAGCCGAGGCGGAAACACGTAAAAGATCAATCTTTATAAAAATGTTAAAACACGAGCTAATATTCTTCCCAAGTAAAACTCAGCGAAAATTACTAACATGCTCATGTCATCAAAGCTAAATAATCCTGAAGTAACGGCTATGAAGCTGACGAGGGCTGCGAATCGTGACGAAACGTGGCACGTCGAAGTAACACATTGCGTGCTAATAAAAAGTAAACACGGGTACAGAGAAATATCTTGACAGCTTCACAATGTTAAGGCTTGTGACGCAAAGCTGAGAGAATTTAAGCAAAAGCAAAAGGCGGAAGGGAAATGTGTGCAAGTTAAAAAAGAAAAGGGAAAGCTGTGCAATTCAAACTAAACCAGTAATAGTCGAGTAAGAAAACGTTGCAAAAAATTATGACTATGCTTCGTTGAAATTTGTGTTGCAATAAATACGATAGGATTAGAAAGAATTTATGACATTAAATCCATTTTGTTTTGGCCGTACTTGACATGTTTGCGAACCCCTGCATGTCTCTCTGCCCAGGCCCAAACATTTCCTGGGGCCTAACTGGTAGTTATATGTTTCCTGAAGGTGTCTAGAGTTAGTGAAGACACTTCTTGCCAGCCAAAGGTAATTATTCTGTCTTGGGACATCACATCTTTCGAGCCAATTGGCTAATTTCATGACTGGCAACATATCTTTTTTCAATGAGGCTCTAATGTTATTTTTTTTTCGCCATATTTTAGGTGAATTCTTTATGTCACGTAGATACCGAAACAAAAAAAAAAGTACAGAAATAGTTGCAGTAGAAAAGGAGATATTAAAGAATGAATTTTCAAAATACAAGCAAAAAAAAATGCCCTCAGCTTATTTTTCTCGGTATTTCGCTTTCCAATTTCACTCGTCCAATGGCGACAAGCGGCGCCGGACTAATCGAAATAGCCTACATGAGCACGGTACTACAACTTCGCACATGATGGCTTCTTGGGGTTTCCTGATCACTGTGACACGCTTTCGTTAACGTTGACGACATTTGTTTCATGGCTATGACTGCGTAAGCGCCTCGGAGAGCAAAGAGACCGGGAGCAGACTGAGGAAGGAGACATTCATTTGCCGTCATGCACCCTCAACAATTGCGCTTTCCTCGTGAACCCGCTCCTTGACCGCCTTTTTCTTCCCTTTCCGCAGTCACCCTACAATAGTGGGGAACGACAGGCAAGGTCGTTCAGCGGTCCACGTATTTGATGCAAAGTAGCAACCAGCGCCTCTACTGGTGCTTTTTGTGTCACTTGCTTTGCAGTACCTCTGTGTAGAGCAAGCATGATGGACTCATTGGCTTAATATAAGATACCACGTGACATAACATATATTTTCTAATGGACACAATTTGCAGTGCATTTGCTTTTTATCCAATCACGCTCGTAAGTTGAAGTCATATCCGCTGCAAAGAGTCACCACTGTGTGCCGACAGCGTGAGTGCCATGATTTTGAGCATGAGCAAAAGAAATATTAGGTGCCGAAATGTGCGTGTTAGGATCGGTGGTAACAAAATCGTCATAAATCAGTAATTGAAACAGCCAAGCAACACAGTGCATTCAAATTACGTTGCAGGACCCCTTTAAGAAAAACAAAGAAATCCAATCTAGCACAATATAAACACTGCTACGATGCTACGAAAGGCGAAACAAATACACAATCGAGAAAATATAGAAAGTCGCTACGGGGACTTTCTAAATTCGGGAAGAGATAAGTAAATGCAAACTCGAGCCAGACGCTTAAACAGGTGCGACAACATGTCTCGAAATAAGCGAAACTAAACGTATGAATCAATGCTACAAAAATTTAAAAGATCAGAATGAAGCAGAAAACGCAGGTAAGTGTTGATTTACGTCTGCAAGTACGGCTTTCTGGGACGCCACATTTAAATATGAGGCAACTTTGGGACAATATAGGATACTGATATGGACACATTGATTGGAATGATCTAAGCTTTCAATGCATGGCAGAAAATTTGCTGTTAGTTTTACAGCGCTCGCAGCAAGTAGAAACTACGATGGAAAGCCAATGATCTGCGTTTTTGAATATAATTGTGAGCCAGCTGTGAAATTTCTCAAGACAGCTTTATAGACAGCATTGATAGAAAAGGTCTAAGCTTCAATGCCTAACACAGTGTTGCTGATGAAATTTGTGGTGTGCTCACAGCAATTAAGGCCGCCGTAAAATACTGACCAGAAAAACTGCAAGCCTGCCGAGGATGTATCCGCTGATATATTCATTGTTGTGGTGCAGTTTTATATATTGTGAAAATAAAATTACGGGCAAAGGCTCTTCCCCAGGATTTACTTACAATTGCTAAATACTATCTACTGATGGTTCGTTCTCTTTTCATATCAGGGTCTCTGATATCGATGAAGCTAAGTACCTAGACGGCAATGTTCGCTAGCGGCTGCAGTAAAAATAATCATGCAGCTCCTGTCATCAAAACCAAAAAGCTATTTCGAAATTGATTCCGGCAAATGAGATGTGTGTAAGTAGTGACAATATTACCGCGTTGTTCTCTCGGGTATAGAACGGAGTACAAGGGACTTAGATGCAGCAGGTATCGTCATGCAGTCGGATGAGGAGGCATCATTTCGGAAGTTTATTGAAAGAAGATGGTCACTCATTCGATGATGTCTTTGTCCTGCAGTGCACAGCATCAGGCCAGTGATGATAATGTTAGTGATGTGCGGTTGGAAAAATGTTCAATTCGACACACATATAATTGATGCTTCCCACCATATGTATGGCCCAGGGCATAAAAATCAATTATTTTCTTCATTTAGCGCCGCTCCAGCAATATGCATCATTAAGAGCAACTCCTCACTTCCCGTTTTGACCTCTTCTACAGTTTGATTTTTTTTTTTTATGTGCGTAATGCACATTTTCATTTTATCTCAAGCCATCCTTTATTCATTGGATCTTCAATACTTATTTCAGTCATCTTCCCTGCACTTACATCTTCGTCTTATTTCCTGTCTTTTTTTTTTTCCTTACTATTGCTAAAAGGTGTTCCTACCTTCTTAGTCGCTTTTCCTCTGAGACTCGAACGCGCCACAGCCGTACAGCAATTCGTTCATCAGCCCACGGCTCACCGCTTTCCTCTCACCTCGTCCTTTGCTCCCCATCTGCCCAGTCCTCCCGCCCTTCCTCCCTGTTCCATCCTGCGCTTCTATCGCTCCTCCGGCTTCGCAGCAGCCTAGTATCGCGTCCCTTGGATAGCCGCGACGTGAAGCAGCGACGGAGGATGCGAGCAACGATCCTCCGAGGGCACCGCTCTGCGCAGCTATGGCAAGCCATCCCCCGGCGAGAGAGCGAGCGAGCAGCTTCGCGCGCCACAGCTGAGCTTCCAAACGCCTGCCCCTACATCCCCCTCCACACTCTCCGAATGAAACAACCAGCCTAGACTAGCACCCGCCGCCTCGTCGTCGTATATATACCCCCGCGAACCCTGCTTTGGTCCTCCTCAGCCTCTTCCATCCAGCAGCCTCCCCCCCCCCCCCCCCCCCCCCCCCAGCCGCCCCTTGGGAGAGAAACGGCGGCGCCGTGTTGTGAGTGCGCAGCGGTGGCGGCGGCAGCGCGTGGCCTGCGCTCGTTCCGCACGCTGCAACTGAGCAGCCTTCCCTCTTTATACGTTCCCTTTCTTCCTCTCCCGCGTACCCTGGGCCGCCCGATGCCTCCCTCGGCGGACGGAAGTGCCGCACGCCGACGCCAGATTAGCCCGGGCGCCAGTGTGTGTGCGTGACGATGCAGCCGGCGCATCCTCCCCGCTGAGCTAGACCGTCCCGTTCGTCTCCCTTCCAAGCATTTCCCCAGTTTCCCTTCACCCTCACTTTTCCCTTCTCCGTCTCATTCCAGACGGCCAGTGTGCAGAAGCGGAGCAGTCTTCTGTGCGTGTCCACCGCACCACCACCACCACAGCCACCGTCTTCGCAGCCGTTGTCCTGTACGTCCCTCAGCCATGCCTAGCTTCCCGCGCCGCTGCTCCCGCCGACTAGGCTAGTGGCTGCGGCGTTGGTGGCGGTGGCGGTGGTGTGGCCGTGAGGCATCCCAATTTCCAGACTAGACGACGACGACGGCCCGACTATGGCCCGAGGCACGACCCACCGACTCCACCTCCCTAGCCTCGTTCGGGAAAAGGGGAAACCACACACACCCATGCCGCTGGACCGGAGGCGCGCGGATGCTCTCCTGCCTCCATCAGCGTGAACCCAGGCGCGTCCGATGTCGCGAACCGTTCTTCCCTCCCCCTTCATCTCCTTCTATGCCCTGACCCCTTCCTTCTTTCTCTTCCTTCCGCGCTCGCTTTCCCTTTTTCCCCGTTTCCTTCCTCGCGCTCCCTTGTGTTCCTATATCGCGTCTTCATACTTTTTATTTCATTTCTCGATCGTCTCGCTCTTCCATTCCATGTTTTTCTCTTATTTTCGGCGCTTCCTCTGTCGGCACGCTGTCGGCATGTATCTCAGGCCCGTCGTGGAGCCGCCAGTGCAAGCTATTTCTTACCTTTTATTTTTTTTTCACAAGCCAGAGCTACTAAAACTTACTTTCTGCTTCTTCCTTTTCATTATTATTCTTTTCTCCGGTTAAATCCATCCCCTTTTTCCTGTCTTTCATTTGCTTTCTGCCCTTCTACAGTTAGCTCCACTGCGAGCGTATGAACTTCCCCTCGTGTTTCCGATGGAGAAGCTTTGCTCGTGCTTTCAGGACTGGCTCGTTTTTGCTACGACTGTGTTGCCTTTGGCTCCAGCACCTGGATAATCAGTAATAAACAAACAAAAATGGGCCTTATTCACTAGCAAGCTAGGAGAGCTCTAACGTGCCTAAAAAGACACTGAGGTCAAGTTTATCGCATTTCTGTTCGTCTTAGTGAAATTCAGTTTTTTTATATATATAAGTATTTGGCTCAGCTGGCATTCTTTTTGCAGGCGCGAGACATATCTGTTCCCGGGAAACTTGGAGGTTGAAACAGAATTTGATAGTCACCGATTTATTCGCACTGCCAACCAGAGGATGATGAAGTGATAATTAAAACATCCGAACTATTATGCGCTTAGTGATCACTGCTGGACGGATAAGATAATGTGGTCCAACACATAAGAGATCCAAATAAAAGAAAACTGAAAGACGTGGAGATAGCCTGCAGCGATGAACTGCGTATGTAAAAAGCGCATTTAGGATGACTTGTTGTCGATTGATGTTTTTATGCTTGATGCTCATTCCTTCGGCAGCAAGCCAATGCTGATAATTTGGGGCAATTATTCCTCCTTACTTCGGCTATACTAATGTCTTGCTAATATTTTTTTCTTTTATCTTTATATCATTATACACTTTTCACTTTATCTGGTGTGTCGCAATGGATCAGCTTCTGAGGCGTGCTTGCTCTCCTTTCCGTTATTTTGTTTTCACCGCATTCGCCGTTTGCTTGAGTGTGGTGAGCCCGATGGTAGGGAACGGATCACAATAACTGCCTTTGAAGGAAAAGCCGCTAGTGTCACTCTGATTCCTTTACGCATTCTTGCCATTCACTTTTCGTTGACGGCAACAAATCCAGATTAGGCAGTGAAGTACAGTGATTGAGAGACTCTGCCAATCCAATTGCTGGAAAGGGGTTTATGATAGCGTCGACATCCCTGATGCGTGACAGACTATGCACTTTGTTGACACTGGTCTCTAAGCGACTGTGTTGTGCCTGCAGACTGCGTTAGGTGTTGTTAGAGTTCTTGTCGCTCTCTCTGTTGACTTAAGTTGGTCTTGTCAGCACCGAGAAAGCGACATCTCGTCGAACACTCACCATAATACATGAAGTCTGGGCGCACTGCGCAGAAATGTCACGTATAAACTACCACAGCCGTCTAGCTTCGGTTTCAAATGGAGTCGAACCCGCTTATAACGTAAATCTTAAAGGTGGCACCGAAACCGCAGGAAAACCACCGATCACCGGTCAAGCGAGACCTGGCAGGATACCAGATCACCCAGTTCATACTTGTTTGCCGAAACAGTGAAGCCAAGTAGCCGAGAAACGAGCAGCGTTGGAAGCAATACTGCTAGCAAGAGACGATGTTCCGCCCTCTGGAACGATCTGAAAGGTTTATTTACCAGTCACTCGATATGCCATGCTCGCCCGGTCAGTCACGTGGCTGACGTCAGCGGCTCAGTCGACTCTAAACATACTGCGCCCCTGCCATGTACAGGGTCGTCCACTTCTAGCTAGAACACGGTCACTGCTTTTAAAGCCACATTGTATCTGACGCAGGCAGATATCGATGCAAAGCGATGCAATCACACAGAGACACGGATGTGCTGCTTCACATGGCCAGCCACTTTAGATTACTGCGTGGCCGGGTCGGATGCAATGACACCTTGAAAGCAGTGACCGTGTTATAGCTAGAAGTGGACGAGGCTGTACATGCAGTGTACAGAGAATACTGCCTTCCCGCGCGTATACGCTGCGCTACTTTCGTAGCTGCATCAGATGAGCTTTATTTAAGATCGGACAGGCCGGCTTATAACAAGTTTCAATCAACACTTGAACTAAGGTTAGTTATATCTCCTCTCTAAAGCAGCTCGTCCACCGCAAGGGACTCAGAAAGAAGCTCGTAAAAGCGCTGAAAAACACGGAAAATGTCGTAATAGGTACTGCTTTCAAGAAGCAGATAGACATGACGGAGTTTTCTCTGAGAAATAAACACTAGTTTCTATAACTTTGAAATTTCGGCCGTAATATACAAAGTCCACTTATTGTGACACTCCGGAAGTAACAAAGTAAACTCAACTGCAAAAGCAGATTAAAAGTTAGCTCGACTGTAGTAATTACGCGAAGCATATAAAGCTCGTTCGTTCTACCAAAAAATCATCGCTGCCGCCGTGACCCGACTCGAGGAAAACGGTGCCGGTGAAAAAATACGCCCGTGGTTTCGTATCAGGCTTGTGACGTCACCGTGCTTTTTGCAGCGTTCAGGGTGACGTCATACCATTTCGCTTCCCATTAAGTATCAATCATGTAGCCATGTTGGAGGTTATAGTTTGGGACAGGGACTCCAACCGAAGACACATGCACTTCTGACAAGTGTAGGTGTCAAATGAGAAGCGAGATACGGTGCCATCCATTCCCCAAGAACCCAAATTAAACAAAAATTTATAGCACTACTCGCGGCGGAATTAAAACGCGGTGTTAAAGGCGATTCACGTGTACTTTTAAAGAAAAGCTGGAGCATGCCCACAATTTTTTGCACAAATTTGTTGGTCGGTTTACGGGTTCGTAAAATGAGCAACAGTCCAACTACATTTTCAGCGGCCATCAAGCAAAAAATCTGCTTCCTGTCGACAGCGCTATAGAAATTACGCCACTTCTCCACTTCGGCGCTGGTTGAACCTCATTCTCATTAAGTGCTGCAATGCCGTATAAAACACAAGGCATGTTTTTGTAAACGAATGTGCTACCCGTGCTATTGAGATGCGGGATCGAATCCCGGCCTTGGCGGCCGCTTTTCGGTGGCGGCGAAAAGCAATGCGTCCGTGTGCTGTGCGATGTCAGTGCACGTTAAAGAGCCCCAGGTGGTCGAAATTTCCGAAGTCCTCTACTACGGCGTCTCTCATAGCCTGTGTGGTTTGGGACGTTAAACTCCGCAAACCAAACCAAATCATAACCACCCTTCCAGTTTTTGGTAGTGTAACCGCATGTTTCCCGTTGTTTGTCATTCGTGACAAATAACAACTGATTCGGCTTTCAAGCCCAAGATGCGATCACGAGTATAAATTGATGCTTTTTATTTTCATCCTCTTTCTTTTCTTTCCATTTTTTAATTTTTTTATTGGCGGCTATATATGGAACATCCGTCTAAATCATGACTTCGACTCCACCATAGTCGATTTCAATGTGCCCGCCTCCACACCGTGCTAACCTCTAAGAACCAGTCACTGGCGTGGAAACGAAATTGATGTATAAGGGTGCTGAGAAGCAAGGAGCAAACTCGTGCATACAGATCTCCATATATTGATAATTTCATTATCATCGGTATGTAATATAAGGACAGTCATTTAGTCGTACGTGCGGCCTCCTAGTACCCGCAATCTTTCTAACATTACTCAACTACCTCACCTTCTGCCACCCTCTAACACACCTGTGTTCTCTTAAGATGCGCTCAGTTACTCTAAGCACCCATTGGGCTATCTTGCCTTTGCATTACATTCTTTGCCCATGCCCATTTCTTCGCGATGCGCAGTATAGAATTTAAATAACCCGCACTTGTTCCCTATCTCATTCTGTTCCCCTCTGGTCTATTGTAAAGTTACACCTATCATTTCCTTTTTCTAAGCTCACCGCACTCTCCTCACTTTGAATGGAAGGCTGGAATTAGGTCGCCACGTTAAATATGTCGTTTAGTCGAAAGTTAGCTGGAGTAGATGTTCATTGCACTCTGAAGCAATGTGACGGGAGTCATTGCACTGGCGCCGCACTAGTGTGACAACTTGAACTGACACTGCGCGTCTGAGCTCGACTCCGCTCGACAGAAATGTCCTTGGCAGGTCATTCCTATGCGCACGCGAATATTCATTGTCTGTGCAGTGAGTTAATGCTCCGCAACGCCGCGGGCTTTGCACACGACCGGTTTCGTAAGCGTACACAAAAGCAGGCGGGTCGTGCGACTCGTCACGGACAGGTCGCTTACCTCCCCGGGGCGACACGCAAGAGCCCTAAGTAGATTTTCGATTTGTTTTATTTCGCCCTACTTGTGATGTATTGTTGCATGATTTCACTCGTAGGCCACGTGCCGTAGGCGACACGATGAAGATGTTTCATGCTCGGTGAAGAAAAAACAGCGGTCCAAACTGATGCAAGACCTAGCTGGATGAAGCATTCACTCGGATGTTTCCATGCCATTATTTTTGTTCTTACTGTCGCTGTCTGTACCCTTTTTAAAAGCATATTCGTTCTGCGCGTGCGTGCATGCGTGAGTGCATGCGTGCACAATGTTTGCTGCTATGCCGAAAGTACCTTCAAAAGCGGCTGAATGACACAGCACTTTTTTAAAGATAGAGCAGTGAGTAACACAGCACACAGTCGTCAGTGCGCACTCCAGCACATCATTAGTCCGTTATTACAGTCTCTTTACTACGGCAGTTAGTTTGTTGACAAAACGGATGTTTCCTGTATAGATGAACGCCAGCAATAACCAACTTCTTGCCAGGAGGGCACAGTGGAAAGTTAGTTCGCTATATATCGCACTTTCGAATGGTCACCGACAAGAACAACAGCCGTTGCTTCTCTGGAGTGGTTTTCCTTGCGGTATTTTGCGTTAGTATTCACTCTAAGTTACATATTATTAAAGGTCGGATCTGTCTGCCGAAGATAACATAGCGTTTTTCGGAATAAATGCAGTGAAGGCGGTTTATTCTGCTGCTTAATATACGGGACGTATCAGGAAAGACAAACAATAAAAATGAACACGGGTTATGTAATCTGACACTAACTTCAGCGCCACTTGGCAAGAGGATTACATTACGCAAAAGAGTAGCGTGGTCACGAGGGTGTCACAAAGTCACAGCAATGTGTATGGCATACTTATATATGGGTCACGCGACTATTGTTGATGTAACTTGATGGCATAACAAGCATCAGACACCTCACCGTTAACGAGACTAGGGAGTCACGTGAACGAGCTTGGCACCACTAATGACCATTATGCGACAATGATGAAATTCCGTGCGAACTATGCGATGTACCGATGACCAATCTTCAACAGGTGACGTTGTAAAACGAATGTTTTGTTGCACTGCATCAGTGGGAGCAAATGCTAATAATGATGCTAACCAAATGCTAAGATGATTTCTGTGGGTGATGTGACCGATGGTGACATCACCAATGGTGGTCACGTGACGTTGACTTTATTTCGAGCGAACAAGGCAGTCTCTCCGTCTCGAGCCTTTAACTGCTAACGCTGCCAAACACTACTAGCTTCGATACCTTCCCTTAGGGCGAGGCGGGGCTTAGAAAAACTACCCAGCACCGCCTAGTAGGCTGTAGTGCAATGGACAGATTTGCCGAACAGCGTTTAGAAAGTGCCAGCACACGAAGCTGCACTAGAAGCCCCGTGGACGGAGCGAAATATATGCCCGGCTCCTTCCGCTCCCTGGCGAGACCCAGGCGGCGCGCGGTGCCTTTTGTATTTTCGTGGCGTGCGCCGACCGCGCTTTGTTTACGTGTCCAGCGGCTCACCTAACCGCGGCTCGCTGGCTAATAAAGCTCGTGGGCAGGCGGCGGCTGCGGCGGAGACTTGGCCGCCAGTGGAGGCCAGCGTCAGCGGTGCAGAAAATACGGTTCGCCTGCTTCCGGCCGCAAGTGCTGCTCGCGACGCGGATAGATGGCGCTGGGAGCGCAAGGCGGGGAATGCAGGGGAGCGGAGCCCCTCACTTGCACTCCGTTGGGCTAGTGTCTGGGCAGCAGCGGTCCTTGTGTGTGGAGGTAGTGGAGTTCATGTGGAGTGGCGGCACTTCAGTTTCGCTGTCTGCAAGCAGATTGTGTTGTGGCATATCAGATAACACTGTCTGAGGCTCGGGAGTTCTGCTACGGCTATCACAGCTTGTGCAAATTTTCTAATGCACATCGCATAATTAAAATCGCGGTTGCAGTCACTGCCGCTTTTCTTTTCCTACGGCCTGATTGCAGCAAGTGGAGGTAGAGTCTGGTGCAGCTACTCACATCCTGTCAACCAGCCTTGCGCTGCATAGGACAGACTGGGCCAAGTCTTCGTCGGCACGATTTTGAAGTCTGACTATATGTTCGAAAAAAATGTTTACTTTAAATTCAAGTTTCCGTTCTTCGCAATATTCGTAATCAGTGAACGTCAAGCAATCGCCAGTAAGACTTAATTTCTAGCAGTTCATTGCCATCCTTTCCTGAATAGCCAACGCCTGCAAGAAATACGCAAAGAAGGCTAAACTATCGATAAGGAAACAGTCAAAAGTTCACTGTTACAATGAAAGCTCGGTGCTAAAATTTAAACAAAGTTACTACTTCCACTCGTTAAACAAACTTCAAGTCTTGCTACGCTTCTCGAGGTGACCGTAGAAACTGTCCTTACGTTGAAGCTGTACTTCTACTTTCTCCTTCTCATGGGCGCAGCATAGTGATCCAACCCCACTCTGACGGTGCATAGTAGAGTACAGCCTCTCCGCGCTGATCCACCACACCTCAGCTCACGCCTCCCTGGCCACGCAACGCGGCGGGAGCTACGCCGCTGTCGAGCACGGGCCAGTAGCGCCCCTATTATTCACCGAGGGACCCAACCACCGTCGCCGGCCGACTTCGCGTGCTAGCGACCACGGGTACGGTGGCGGTTGTGGCGACCGTGGTTAGCCTGGATCGTGGCGCGGCAGGCAAGCACGCTTTGAGCGAGCGCACGTCAGCGGCAGGTATACACCCCACTTCTACCCCCCTCCCAGTCAGAGGCCGAAAGACGGAAGACGCTGTGTTCGGGGCACTTTCCCAGTACGCGGCCTGAACCCAACGCGTCTGTAAGCACGCCGGCCGGCTCGCTGCGTTCGGTCTGCTGCTTCTGCACCGCTCTCCCAGTACTGTTCTGTGCAGCATTCTTCGAATGCTGAACCTACTCCTGGCTCCCCACTGGTAACATGATGCGGCGCTTCCCAATGCTTGCGCCAGCATGCTGCACAGCATACGTAAACTTTGAACTCGCGCTTCCGCGGTTACAAAGTCCGGGTTTCAAAGCTTTAGCCTACAAGTTGCGCACTTTTGAAGAAGCATATGCGCCCAAGTGCACTCTATTGTCGAGTAGTTTTAAAGGATGCGTTTTCTTTCAAACTGCCAGTTACTTACTGGGTGCGTCTTTACGTTACCGTAATTCTGCACGTAACTTGAAGAACAGAGCGAAACTTGTTTTCCCAGCCTTAGCTTTACATTCGGGCGTGCGGCGGTGAGTTCATTTTTCTGCATTCCTTTATTCATCTTCTTTTTTTTTTTTACTTGTTTCTCGCTCAGGCATCGTCTTGCGCTCTGTTCTGGCCCGCTACTTTGCCAAAAGCCGCAGCCGCGATAACGTCGGAGCGAACAAGCCACACAAGAGAGTGTATGATGTGTTTAGCATCTGGTATATGAGGAGGGTGTCGGCGGAAAGTCTCGGACGCGGAAGAATAACCATTCTTCTTTTGAGGAGGCAAGCAGGAAGGAAGGGAAGCGCTAAGTTAAGTTTACGCTTGGGGATGCGTTTCCAAGGCTTCCTTTGTGATGTACGGTTCTGGGCTCAGGGTTCGCGCGTTCGCACGTTCGGTACGTTAATAGTCGTGTGAGAAAGTTGAATGCTTAAAATAGCGTCATTTTGCTGCCTGGCCTTGCAACTGCCATTTAGCAAGGCTGGGCCCAAAACAGATGCGGTGTGTTTTACATTGGGCTCCATACGTGCGCTGACGCAGAATTTATTTTATATCGCCTGAGGTACTGACCTGAGAGGAAGCAGCAGAAACTTGGTCACCACTGTAGAATTCTCGTGTCAGGCAGTGCACCAAGCATTCTAGAGCTTTGAATACGAGAACGAGCGATTAACAGTCCGTTGTTGCGAATCAGTTCAAAAATGCTGCGTTGAAAAATGACAAATATACGGTTGCTCACAATTGCTTATTGAACCCCGCCGAGGTGGCGCAGTGGTTACGGCGCTCGAATACTGTTCCCAAAGATGCGGGATCAAATCCCGGCCTCGGCAGCCGCTTATCGGTGGAGGCGAAAACAAGGCGCCCCTGTGCTGTGCGGTGTCAGTGCACGTTAAAGAACCCCAGATGGTCGGAATTTCCGGAGTCCTCCACTAGGGCGTCTCTCCTCAGTCGCTTTGAGACGTTAAACCCCACAAATCAAAACAATTGCTTATTGAGCTTGTTTAACTAACTAGTACGTGTCATGTTTCCTGTTCAACTTGATAAAAGAGAAATTAAAGAACCCCAGGTGGTCGAAATTTCCGGAGTCCTCCACTACGGCGTCTCTCATAGCCTGAGTCGCTTTGGGACGTTAAACCTCACAAACCAACCAACCAACCATTTTAACATCCACATCGCCATTTTTCCTAGATTTTGTTCTCTACAGCATCTCCTTTATAGTAGATTATATAACATAAGCCTAAAATTCATGATTTTCTTTAATTGCTCACAAACTTGCCCATTTTACCAGTTTATTCTTCTGGTGCAATTCCTTAAGTTTTCTTTCTCAAAAGTAAACACGCTATGAAGTTTGCTTGTGAACTATATAGGGAGCCCTTCCAACCACCTTAAGGACCATAAGGTCTCGAAATTTTAAAACTCGTTCTACTTACCTTATAGAGATTTACAGCTTAAGAGGTACCACAACTGCTAAGCTATATTGCTAAGAAACTAAGTCTTCCACCTCGTTACTTTCTACAAAGACCGCACAAATACACTTGCCGCGTGCACTGTGCTACGAAAATTCATGCCTCACTGAATCCTCTCCAACGACGGATGCAACGCTTAGTCTACGTGATAAGCTCAAGTGATAGTCATACGAAATATGCACCAGGATTTGTGGAATGATCCTTAAGCTTTCTCATTTACAAAATAGTGTCCCTAAATTTAGTGTAGCGGTTATGTTTAACTCGCCCCATATGTTCGACATTACAGGCCTGAACTGGACACCCTTCGCACATACCCATATTATTCTAGTAATATTCCATCATAATTATTTTTCTTGACTGTCTAGCAGGTGCGCCCCCCCCCCCCCCCCCTCCAAAAAAAAAAAGTTTTTGTGCTCCAGTACGCGATCTTTTGCTAAAGCAGGTGTTACCATGCACGAAACAAAAGCCTGTCTTTCAAACGCTCATTTCCTTTTGTTCAAAAAACCCGGAGGCCAAGTGAGAAACCATTATTTTCGTTTACTACCCTTCTTATGAATGGGAATACATCAACGTACTGGATAGTTTATTTTGGCCGTTGCAGTCATAAAACACCCCCTCCGACTTCGTGCAAGAGCAGCGTTCTCAGAAGCATCAACACTCGTAATGTTGACGGTATACCATCACTGGAGAGTCTGATGCGAGCACGACCACATATGGCCTCCACTCTACGCTTTCGATAACTGAAGAGAACGCTTGCTGTTCGCTGTGTCGTCGAACCGTACAAGCCAGCCCTGATCAAAACTGCAGTGAAGGCAGGTACGAAAGATGTTCTGTTCTAACTACTCAAGCCCGGGAAAACAGTAACAGTACGCCATTTCGATCCCTAGCCTTCGTTTCCTTGGGGCAGTGAAAAGCTTTATAGCTGTGTGTGAACTATCACGATATGCCCACTAACTGATTGCTTCCTCTGAAAAATCCATTAAAATATTATTTGTCTTTAAATGCAAAGCGCTGTCTTCGTTGTCAACTTACCTTAGAAAATGTTTTTTGTTTGTTTGTTTGTTTGTTTGTTTGTTTGTTTGTTTGTTTGTTTGTTTGTTTGTTTGTTTGTTTGTTTGTTTGTTTGTTTGTTTGTTTGTTTGTTTGTTTGTTTGTTTGTTTTTTTTCTCGCGGCCAGCATGCACACCAATAATCCACTAGCAATCCTAGCTTCTACGAGCGTATTCTTACGTGAGTGGTGTTAGGAATTATTTTTACATTTGGTCCAACCACCAGTCTTGGAGTGAAAGAGGTGTCGATTCATGGCGTGCTAGTTTCGCTGGTTCGTTGACTCATAAACGGTAGCGAACGTAGCTTCGCGAGGATCTGGAGGCTATGCGGAATTCTGACACACTTCGCGAGGTTGAGCAATGTTCTCCAAGACCTTATGACGATATGAGATATTGTACAATATTCTCTTCGCGAGACTGTAGAACACTCCGCGAGAGTGCCCAACACTTGACGAGATTTTGTGACACTCGCCGAAGTGGTGCGACAGTCCGCGAGCGTCTGTGACGTTCTATTAAGCCTTGAGACACTTCGAGAAATAGTGTAACATTCCGCAAAGAAACTATGCACTTTGAACGATTTTGTGCTGATCTGCTAGTGACACTGTACAAGCTTCGATCGATCTTTTCTTCCTGAAAGTTTACTGGATTACACCGCATGCTTTAAGGAATTTACAATCGTTGTGAAGCATCCCACAATTATCAAAGAAGGCAAAAGTTTTCACGCAGACGGAGCGAACTAACCCTGTTCGGTGCTGATCAAAGCAAAAATAGTAATAATAATAATAATAATAATAATAATTGGTTCACCGAAGGAAAAGGCGCGGTATCTGTCACAATTGTTTCTGTGGACACCCAAACCGCGCCATAAGGGGAGGAATGGTGGTGGGAATGAAATGGAAAGAGAGAAAGAGGTGCCGTAGTGGAGGGCTACGGGGTAATTTCGACCATCTGGAGATCTTTAACGTGCACTGACATCGCACAAAGAAAGGCGTATTGATTACTGTGCGTTCTTTTCTCGAAGTCGTCAAGTCAGACGTGACCCTCTGTTGGAAAACAGATTCTCGTTGAAAAAAAAAATGAGAATCTAACGGAGTGCCTATTTCGTTTGGGAATCCGATACCGCCACCGGCTGTGTAGGTGTTCCGAGATGTCAAGAACCCTAGACTGCTTTTCTAGCCTCTTCTGTTGATGAAAAGGGAGTCTCTCTTGACTCAAGACCTTTCTTCTATCACCACAGCAGCTACCATCACAAACTGAAAAACGTGCACAAAGAGCAAAGTTTGTATTCTTGGTCGCTTTATAAGCTTGACCAATGTTAGATTGTTCTCAGTTGAAGCGGCTGGCTGTTAGTAGACAAGTAAAAGCAACCTGTCTGTCAGGCGTCGAAAATAAGAAATTGTATAAATAGAAAGTTAATTAGGTAATCCTAGTTAATTATAAGCTAATTAGTACCCTTTAAGGCTCCTGATTTTCTCTACTCTTAATACAACAGCTAAAAAAAGAATCGACAATAAAACTTAATTTTCCTATTTTTAAAAAATAGGTAAAATCTTAGATGAAACACCCTGTATATATATATATATATATATATATATATATATATATATATATATATATATATATATATATATATATATATATATATTATTATATATATATATATATATATATATATATATATATATATATATATATATTGTGAAAGAAAGCCAAGTCGAGACGGCAAGGCCAGCGATGCCTTGTCTAGCGTTTTAATCCGATCACGAACTCAGGCTATGAGAGGCGCCGTAGTGGAGGGCTCCGGAAATTTCGACCACCTACGATTCCTTAACGTGCGCTAACATCGCACAGCACACGGGCGCCTTGCCTTTCGTCGCCGGCGTTGTTTTGTGGGGTTTAACGTCGCAAAGTAACTCAGGCGTTGAGAGGTGTGCCGTAGTGGAGGACTCCGGAAATTTCGGCCACCTAGGATTCCTTAACGTGCACTGACATCGCACAGCACACGGGCGCCTTGCTTTTCGTCGCCGGCGTTGGTTTCTGTGGTTTAGCGTCCCAAAGCAACTTAGGCTATGAGAGCCGCCGTAGTGGAGGGCTCCGGAAATTTCGACCACCTGCGATTCTTTAACGTGCGCTGACATCGTACACCACACGGGCGCCTTGCTTTTTGCCTCCATTAAAATTAAGTTAACGTGAACGTGAAACCTTCACCATTAACCCTCTCAGCGCAGAAGTGTGCGCATGACTGCTCTTGCTCCGCTATTTCTCTATTCCCCTAACCGACAGGGTTCCCCTACTCTAAAACTCGCCAAAGTCGCGTTTTGTGCCGAACAATGCCAAACGTTATCGCGATAAAAAGCACTTATCCCCAGGTGGTCGAAATTATTCCGTAGCCCTCCACTACGGCTCCTCTTTCTCTCTTTCCACTTTCATTCCCACCTTCCTCCCTTCCCCTACGGCGCGGTTCGGGTGTCCACAGAGCAAGTGTGACAGTTACTGCGCCTTTCCCTTCCTGTGAACCAATTTAATTCAACGATAGATCAATATGTAAAAACTGGACGATAAGGGGCTTTGTCAGGCTATGCTATGTTTTACTTTATTTATTTACTATACTGCTAACCCCGACAGAGGAGTTGTTGCAGTGGGAAATAAGACAATAACACTGACTTTAGGGAGAGGAAAAAATGAAGATACAGACGCAAGACAGTTCAGGCAAATATGCAGCAAAGAACTGATACCATTAATGTAACAAAATTACAAAATCAAAAAAGCAGAGTTATATTACACAGATTCTAAATACACAGAAGCTAATTTATACAAATAGTGGCGAAGCGATTAGTTTCGGGAATTTCTTAGAAAGCACGTAACGCTATTACGAACGAAAAAAAAAAAAAGCAGACCGCTAAAGGTGCTTACTCTCTTCTTTCCATCATGAATTTTTAACAAGCATCGCATGTCCAACTGTGCTACGTTGTGCTACGTTATGTATTACTACGTTACGTTATTGAGGATCCGGGGTAGAACAAGATAAAGAAGATGGCTAAACAGTATAAAAGAGAACTGAACAATCGTTAAGGGGCGCTTCAGTGCGCAACCTGAGCCAACGTTTCGACAAGAGGACTTGCCTTCGTCTGTGCTTCGTCTGAGCCCCTTTGTCGAAACGTTCCCTCGGCTTGCGAACTGAGGCACCCCCCTCAACCTTTATTGAGTGCTCTTTCATACATTCCATTATCTGTAATGTCCACCGGCCTTAAGAGGCACCGTAACCGAGGGCACCCAATTAATTTCGGCCATTTGCGCACATTTAACGTTCACCGTCATCACACAGCACACGGGAGTTATAGAATTTCGCCTCAGTCAAAAATTCTGACACCGCGGGCGATATTCAGTCCCATGATTCAACGCTAATGTGGAGCCACCACGGCGAGTGACAGTTAACCTACTTTGCAGATTATAGTTGTAAATGACGCCATATTTGAGCGCGGATACGATGAGCGCATTATTCTCATTTATTTATTTATTTATTTATTTATTTATTTATTTATTTATTTATTTATTTATTTATTTATTTATTTATTTATTTATTTTGATGAAAACTTGCTTTAGCCAGTATTAAGGAGTGACCAATACTCGGACAGCGAAGAAGTCCTGATATTGAAAAGGATTTTTCAAAGAACGTACTGAAAACTAAAAGCTTACCGACTTATTGAAATGAATGAGGCACTGATTCGGGTGAAATAAGTGACTGAAAAATAACCGAGAATAAATTAAACATGAAATAGATACGGGCATAGCACGTTGTCAGGAGGGGCGAGCAGTCTTCTCTTGTGACGCATTACTCGAAAAGCGATCGCTTTCCGCAAGACGCTTCAGACCTATCCTTCCACCAGGCTTCATTGCTTGGCTTAAGCAGCTGTAGCTGTATTTAAATATAGAACGACGCAAAATCGTCTACGGCCATGAAGAGACGCTGGCTTCACAGGAATGCAGGAGAAGCCCCGCATTCGAGTGCGTCCCGAGTGTGAATGGAACAGCCTGTTGAAGATGGAAGCGCGATGAGGTGGCTCCGCAACGCAGTGACTATTCCAAATGCCCGAAAGTGTTTCGAACCGACCGCCGGCGTCACCGTGGCGCCATCTTTGTGGAGGACGCGGAAACCAGACTGTGCGGTCTAGTTTCGTTAAATCTCGTTCGACCCCCGGATGTTCACGTTTCCGCACCCGGATTAAGGGAAGTCGGCCCACAAATAAAGGAAGCTTGCCTCCCGGTTGCTCGCTTTCAGTGTTTGCTTGACGTCACCTGAAGACCGCTGACGGCGGGAGAAAAAGTATTTCATGAGGAAAATTGACATGCACGAAATATGAACGCATGTGGATGCATGGTTTTGCACACGAATACGATCATGCTTTCATTCTTTCTACCCCCTTTTTACAACGCACTTTGTTAAACGGAGCGGCACATCCGCATTCAAAAGTGAAGAAAGCAAAGCTTTCTAGTTTTCCTTTTCTTTCTACAAGGGGCACGCACAGCACGTGCCCCAACTTATTTCTTAGCCGCGAAGACAAAGAGAACGACGCCGATGTTGTGGCGCGGACTCGTGCATGTCACAGTCGCGCTGTTACACTTTAGCCCTTCTTTCTTTCTTCCGTTCCCGCCCGCTGTTCGTCCAGAGTTTAGGCCACAGTTTCACATCGACCGAGACCAAAAGGTATGCAACGTGTTTGGCATTCTCGTGACGGTTCAGAACAACTTACTGTTCGGTTTTGTGCCCCACTAAGCCACTATGTCCTGCCATGTCGCTAGACAGTTGTAGTCGGAGCCTATGGTGACGATTAGTCACAATTTGTTATTGCTCCACAAGTGAGACTCGCACTTTAACCCTTTTTGTGGGCGTTTTTGCGAGTTCGCAATGAAATTGCACGAGCATCGCGTGTTGCTCGAGGCATACGTGTACTTCTTTGAGTCAAGTTGGCCGTACCGTTGTTGTGTTGTTGCTGTGTCCGTGCCGTTCCTTGTTACTAGCCGAATTGAGCTAGTGCTTCTTCTTTGCATCCCCTGTGTCGCCTAACCCTACACTTCGTTTCTTTTTCTTCCTATTTTAGATAATTGGAACTGGACCGGGAAGCTATGAGTAAGGTGAGTAAAACACATTTCCTCTTTCTTTTCAACTTCCTCTCACTTACCTCGTCCCGCGTGCAGCCGTCAATGGAAAGCTCTCGTAGCTTTTCCTGGCATCACCCTAAGCTTGTCGCTTAACGTGAAATGCTCCAAAATCAGTCGCGGTTAGCCAGTTGCCAAGGACAGTGTCTTCTTTTTTATTTACCGTGTAAGCATAGCAGCAACTTCGTAGGTCTAGGGAAGGTTACAGATAAAAATATTTTTTTTTGTTAACTTAATTTGAAGTTCGTTTGACAATATTTACGTTTTATGGGGTTTAACGTCGAAAAACGACTCAGGCTGTGAGAGACGCTGTAGTTGAGGGCTCAGAAAGTTCGAACACCTGGGGTTCTTTAACATGCACTGTGAGGCGATCATAGCTTGTCTTTCTGAATAGCTATCGAGAAATAAATAAAATACATTTACAAGTTTTTAAGCAATCTTCTCAGGTCTACGCACTACTGAAGAATGTTCTGGCCCTTATTTTGCCATTGGGACTTGTAACACCGGCGAGAATATTAGGTGGTGTGCCAAAGTGGATGAGGAAAATTGACTTTTGTGGGACATTTATTGTAGCCAACAGACAGCTTCTGCTCGTCTGAGTTTACTGAATGAATATCAGGAGAAGAAGCGGGTATAGCGAAGAGTAAGTGAAGACGGTTGGGATAGTAGAGCGATATATAGTGATAGAGAACAGAGATAATTGAGAGCTTACGCAGAGGCCTTTGGCAGATTTAATCGAGCTTATAAGGATTTTAATGGTTGTTATGATGACTATTGTTGTTTTGTGTTTTAATGTAACAAACTATTCTAGGAAAGCGAAGACGATCATGAATGTAAATAAGTGATTGCTGGCTCTCTTTAAAACTTGTGGTCGGGCACAACGTTATGGCTGCAGAGAAGAGATCTGCCCACGTTCATCCGCTACACAGAATCCTTCCGCGGGCAAACATTTGTCCGCCGTTTAGTTTTCCTGCTCACTTTGACAAGGCGGATATTACAAGACAAATGTGCATACTTACGAAAATAGTTTTTATACCTCTCGCTCTGTTAAGAAAATAAAACATTAAAAAGCTGAATTAGTTTCCTGCAGTGAATGACCGGCGGCGTTATGCAGTACCCTACGGGTTGCGGCCCATTGTTGCCAGATGGCGGTAGAAACATTTTTTGCCAATGTTACAGAGTGTGGGGGCGCAGCCCCCTACACGCCATTTGAGAGCTCTCTCCATGTAAGGAGGGCCCTCTTAGAAAGCAAAGCCCTTGGAGGGCTATCCTAGCTAGAGCACTAGTAATATTCCTGCGTTGGTCCTAATAGGAGATACTGGTGAGTATAGGTACTCCCAGTCTTCTAGGGCCACCTCTAGGGAAGGATGATGTGTGAATGATGGACAGGTGAGTAATGTGTGTAGAGAGTCGACAGGTTCACCACAGAGCTTGCAAGAAGAATGAAACCTATCAGGAAAGCGGGCGTGTAGAAGGATGAGGTATGGGGCTGTGCGCGTTTGTAGCTTGCACCAATGGGCAGCTTATATTATTGTGGGAGTCTGGGCAGGGGATGCCTAAGTTCTATTTTCGCGGTAGTAAAGGATGTCGCAAAGCGTCTGCGCTCGAGTTCTGCCAGAATTGAACACAGTTACCCTTTGGTGGTAATGAGCAAAATTTGCCGAAACGCGCGACAGCTATTGATTCCGTTCAAGTATAGCTAACTTTTATACTATCGGAAGGCTGGAAAATGCGCTAATATAGCTGGATCGGTAGACTGCGTAGATATTCTCGGACCATTACGGAATAAATGCGCATCAGCCGCGTGTAGAGGCCAGAATAATTTGTACATTGCAGTCAACGAGTGCAGTGCAGTGCAGTGCAGTGCATTGCAGTGCAGACGAGTAACTTAAGCAACGCAGCACACTCTGCAGATTATTTTGATTGATTGATTGATTGATTGATTGATTGATTGATTGATTGATTGATTGATTGATTGATTGATTGATTGATTGATTGATTGATTGATTGATTGATTGATTGATTGATTGATTGATTGATTGATTGATTGATTGATAACACCTTTACTGAAATCCGTAACATCATCAGTTCAGTTAAGGTGGTAGTGCAAGCTTTCCAGCAAATCACTCTGCAGCTCTGTTCTCCTTTTGTTGAGCTGTATATACAGTACCGAAACTCAACTGTCATTTTCTGCCCCTATGAAACAGCCTTTGTTCTAAATTGGTTCGGAGCCCTTAACTACTGCTTTTCTCCGTAATGTGCTGCTTTGAGACGTTGTCATATCATAACATCATACCATGCCATTTCATATCATGAAATGCCATAGAATTCCACTTCCCGCGGCGAGCGTTTATCGCACCAAGTCAATTAATTGTTGACATGGGCTGTGGAATTGCAAACGCACATTAGTGTTGCACCAGTTGAGGCGTTGGAAAGATTAGCATACAAATAGACGGCCCCGGCCAGCAAACTATAGTCTCGTATACACCTGTTCTGACACCAACGCCAGACAGGTTACGCCGTCATAAGTCAGGCTGAGGCCGCGAGTGAGTCGCACGTGCACCGGTCGGCCCAGCGACCATAAGCGAACTCGCGACGCACGCACACGGTCAGCCTCTGTCTCGTCGACGCCACAGCGCCGAAGCCACGCGTGATCGCTGCACCCCTTCCTCCGTCGCAAGTTGGCCTACCCGCTAACGTTGGGCCAGCGTGGGAAAGGAGAGGGGGAGGAGACGGTGGAAAGCAAGGGGAACGCGACCGAATCGAAATTCAGACAGCGTCTGATGCCCGTGAATAAGTCATGGTCTCCCCTGTGCACTCGCCGCCCAACGACGACCGAGAGCAACGTTGGCGGGAGGCACCTCTCTCTCCCCTTTACTCTCTATATTTCTCTCTCTCTCTTTCTCTTTCTCTCTCTTCCGCAAGCACTCTCTACGGCTGCAGCAACAGCCGACCCTACTACCGAATTTTCCAGCCTATAGTTTGCGGAGCACATTGGACATTTCTGGCAAGGCGGCCAGCAGTAAATGCTTTCACAGATTGGCAGACGTCTTAAAGAAGTTATCGAGCAGTTTTAGTAAAAATTATGAAACACGATAGTTTTTTTTCCTCAACACCAACGTAATTATAATACGAGGCAAGCATTTTCAGCGCTAGTAAAGGGCCTCTATAATCTAAAATATGGTGCTATCTCGCGTGGAAATAACAAAACGAGTTCATCTCCACATAGGTTGAGGGTTTTCTTTTTGAATCGAAGCAAGGCCTTAGTTCACAGACTCACACCGGTTGTAGAATAAAGCCCGAATAACACGGTATCCACATTTCCTCCTTGTCTGTGCCAACTCGCAACGCACTGGAGCGCACACCGCGCCCGTGAACGCGCTCTGCGGGTGCTGTACACACACGCGCTTGCGCGCGCACGCACGCACACACACGAACACATACACCACCCCACATACAGTGAGCGCACAGTGCATAGCACGTACGGGTACTACCTCTATACCGTTGCTTCCGACATGCGTTCATGCAGGCAGTCAGGCAGGCGCACGGCGAACCGAGACTTGTAGGTTCCTAGGGATCGCTGCTCCGCTATGGGGATGGAGAGAAGCAGAGGAGCGTAGGGAGAGAAGGGAAAGGCGTACGGTGGAAACAGCGAAGGGAAGAGTGAGCGCGGTTTTATCTTTTTTATTTTCTTGAAAGGCGAGTCTGGTTGGGCGATGCCTGGCTGCACGGCGTGGAATTATTTCGCAGGCTAGCTGACTGCCTTCCTCCTGACTGGTGTGTTCGACCTCGCATGTTGCTGTAGCGTGGGTTGCGTGGGAGAGATAGCGATGCCGGGCGAGGACGGACGCGCCTCACATATATAGTATAGGGTTGCGTTGCGGGGACGGAAAAACAGTAATAATAAAGCGGAAGGTAGTAGTAAACAAATAAAAGTAAATGTTGCCGGGCAAGGAAAAACACTTCGCGCGAGGAATGAGAAGATATGTGACACGGCGAAAATGAAAACAGTAGTAAGCGAAGAAAAGTGACGGTGAGTAGTGTAGACGAGGGGAAGAAAAAAGAGAAGCAAGATGTGAGAATCGACCTAACTCCACCTTCGCTGAATTATGAATTAAAGTGGGTCTGGCATGCGTCCTAGAAATCGAACGTGGTTTTCGTACCCCTATCACTCACCCTTTCCTCTGCTGTGCATCCTTACTTTCTCCTTTTCTATCAGGGGTAGGGAAGGGGGGGGGGGGGGGAAGGGGGGTTGCTGTGCTTTTATCTTTTGTTAGCATCATAGTGCTGTTTCTTAATTATTGTCTTATGTCGTAGATTCAGGACGGCTGATAAAGAAGTCGCACCTCTTGTCTCTTGACGTCTTTGAGCCGACGAAGTGAAATCGGCGAGCACTGTCCCAATCAGACGATCCAAACTCAGCGCTGCAGTTTTGTTAATAAGTTTTTCTTTACAGGGCAAAAGAAAGCCCTGATAAACTTTTGAAGGTCAAGAAATTAGATACAGGTGTATCAATCACCGGTCGTTTTTGACAACAAGCCACTGTGCTTCATAAATTTATTTATTTGTTGCTGATCTCTGAAGCTTCGGGATTTTCACATTAAGGAAGTTCGAATCAAGGAGTTGAAAATTTTTTCAACTCCAATTTTTTCCTCATAAAGGCGCCTTCCGCTACAAGACAAATGGCAGCTTAATTTTTTTTAAAAAGACCCGTAGCAGCAAATTTTCGGACGAAACATTGTTTGGTCAGTTTCTCGGTTGCAACTGTGGTAATGGAGTCGAAATGCCAGACCTCAGAATTCGATTCCGGCAGCAGTCTCAGTTCATGAAGCTGCAATTCAAGCAACGGCGTCCGAGTGCTGTGCAATATCAGTGGGCGCCAGAGATGCACAAGTGGCCGCGGTAGATCAGTCTTTACGACGCTAGGCTACTGAATAGGAGTTCTCGGGTTCGAACTCGACCGTGGCGGCCGCGTTTCGGTGGAGGTGAAACGGAGAGGCGTCCGTGTGCTGTGCGATGTCAGTGTACGCTAAAGATCCCCAGATGGTCGAAATTATTCCGGAGTCCTTCAATAGGGCGCCCCTTTCACAACCCTTCTTTCAATCCCGCCTTCATCGCTTTCCTTAGAGCGTGGTTCAGGTCTCCAAGGAGATGTGCGACATGTGGCGCATCTTTCCTTCCGTACAGACCAAATTAAAAAAGATACCATCTCTTTCTCCTTCATTTTCACTCCTTCACTCTTTGCCTGAAGCCGTGGTTCATGTGTACACCCTGAGCGAGACAGGGGACTTGAGTTGCCGTCATTAACTTCTCCATAACGCATTAGTATTGGTTGTTTCGCGACCGTGTGCTGTGCGATGTCAATGCACGTTAGATTCCATGTGACCGAAATTACTCCGCGGCCCTCCACTTTCTCTCTATCCACTTTATTTATTACATTTATTATTACTAGTATTACAATTACGAGTGTTGATAGATACCTAGAATTGGTTGGTTGATTTGTAGGGTCTAACATCCCAAAGCGACTCAGGCTATGAGAGACGCCGTAGTGAAGGACTCCGGAAATTTCGACCACCTGGGGCTCTTTAACGTGCGCTGACATCGCACAGCACACGGGCATCTATCTTTTTTCGCCTCCATCGAAAAGGAGCCGCCAAGGTCTAGTTTCGATCCCTCATCCTTGGGCGCAGTAGTCGAGCGCCCTAACCACTGCGCCACACCGGCGGTGTACACCTAGAATTTCAGGACAAGCGAATTCCTATCGGCAGCGATTTTCCAAAACATGATATTAATGTTCGAGATCGTTTTAATCCGCATCAGAATTACGGTGTTGACGCTCGATCACATTCGTGTTCGGTCTGTAAACGTTTTATGCAATTTACGACATTTTGCAAAAAACGTAATGCCATAGCAAATCGGGGTATCAGTGTACAGCTAGAAGCAATATGAAAGGGAACAAGGGAGCGCGTGGCCCCCGCACTTTGCAAAGCGCTGCCACCAAAATAAGACGAGAATGGGTGGCATCAATGGTATGCTCGGAAAGAGCAGTCGACCAAGCTTATACTTTGGATGCATCTTTATCACTTATTCTTAACGCCTGTTGGTGACAGCTAATTTAAAAACGTGGAAGCCACGCGCTCCCGTGTTTCCTTTCATATCACGTAAGGTGCAGTGGAACAGTTTCCATGTTACGACTCAGTAATATTGTCTATAGTCGTGCCTCCTGCGGTTCAAGAAGCAATGGCACAAATACACGCTGCAGCTCTGTCCTGCACAACGATTATTAACTCGAAAGCGTTACTTCGCTATGTTCACAGATTTCTGTCCGCAGACCGTGTCCGCAGACCGCGTCCGCAAAATCGTGTCCGCAGCACTTGCGGGTAATTTAGAAGTGGTAGAGGTTAATGAGTGGTGTCAATTGATAGAAGCGGACGTTATGTGCCTGCAGAAAAATAATTAGGCCAATAAGTTAAATAGATAATTAATTACAGGCAAGAAATGTAAAAGTTGTCCGCAGCAGTTGTAATTGAAAAGTGGTAGAGGTTAATGAAAGGTGTCAACCGATATCATCATCATCAGTCTTCGCCCACTGCAGGGCGAAGGCCTCTCCCAAAGCCTCTCTCTCCATCGATAGAGGGTGACGCAATGTTTTGTCCGGGATAATAATTAGACCAATAAGGTAATTATGTAATTATTAATTAGAGGCAAAAATGAAAAAGTAAAGACGAAAGTGGGCTCATTAGCAAATGGCTTGGCGCCACATTTTATTGTATCAAATACTAAAATTGTCATTTAAATCAGTCAGTAGAGTGACGTCAAAGATGTGACGTCACGCAACCGGAAGTAGAGTCGAAAAAGGGCATAGGAAGGGATTGGCGTGCAGTTTGAAAGTACGGAAGACCAAAAGAGGGGGAACAAGAAGTGAATTAATGTGACGTCAAGGATGTGACGTTACGCAACCAGAAGTAGAGACGAAAGAGGACATAGGAACGGATTGGCGCGCAATTTGAAAGTACGAAAGACTAAAATGAATAAACAAGAAGTAAATTAATGTCACGTAGCGGATGTGACGTCACCCAGCCGGAGGTAGAGCCGAAAAAGGGCATAGGAGGGATTGGCGCGCGATTTGAATGTACCGCAAAGACTAAATTGAATAAACAAGAAGTGAATTAAGCAACTAGAAGCAGCCAACAGCAGCATTTCTGCAGTGCTCTTTAATTTTTTACATTGGCGCCAAGTCGAGAACACGATAATTTTTATTTCCAGAAAATAATTACCGCAATATACTAAATACGAACGCTAAACAGTCACGGTAGAAAAACATAGTCAATATCCTTCTCAAAATGTAAAACACTCAAGACTGTCCTCACTAACCGAAAAGTTTGTTAGCAAAGGAGCTTTTCTGATGACAGCCACAGATATTTCTCATTATTTCGATATGACACTTTGGTTGCTGCATACACCTCTTAATTAAAATGAATTGTAGCTCTACTTAGTTACCCTGTAAGAAGGGCATACGCGCTATAACACGGCGGTTAGAAGTTCAAGACCGGGTTTTAACATGCATTCTTGCATTTTATTTCTGCAGCTACCTAATTAGGGCATTCTCGAGAGTAAACTGATGGGGCTGGCCTGCCACCAAATTTTTATCTGTTGTAGGCCGTCATTGCACCCACCACCGCTTCGGTGGTGGACGACGGCTATTGTTGCGGCGCGCGTCTTTCTCTCCCTCTTCCTTTTCTTTCTTCTCTATTTTCTCTTCTGTCTGCACGAGGCAGCGGAGGTGGCTCAGCTACAGAGCCAGTAGCAGGCCCATGCATTTTCGTTTCCTTCTTCCTACAGCCACAACAACAACAACTAGTACTTATACAAGCCATAGTTTTGTCTGGACCCGAATCAATGACCGTGAAACCAGAAAAAGGACAAACAAAGCACACACCCTAACACAAAAAAATTAAAGGGTCTCTTAGATGTCTCCTAAAAAGAGAATGGCGGAAGCCCACCCTTTCTCTCATTTCGCTTGCTTCTCATCGTCGGCCTCTTATCAGCGTTCGTTGCAGTGATACAAATAATTAAAAAGAGTTCACAGGAAAGGGAAGGCGCAGTATCTGTCACACTTTCTGCGGCGTGTTTGGACGGTACGCCATCGCTCCTGTCACGTGGCGTTCATTGGCGCGCGTTCAAGTGTGGGATTGCAGACGACAGGAACGCTCGACAAGAACACATCTCACGGAATCTCGCGGAATATAACATATTTCGAGCACAGATCTAGCGCACAGCTCTCGTGCGCATGACCACGCATGTCGTGCTATATATTGCTACTGTGTCAATTTCGACGCTAACTAATTAATGTTAATTAGTATTCAATTAGTGCTATCCAATTAGTGTTGATTATGAATAAGTTTTGTGGTTAGTCTGGTAGCTAATAACTAATACCTAGTAAATGTTTATAACCATTTTTTGGACTGCTGCCAAAGGCGTGACACCCTCTGCGAACGGACGATAGTATGAGCCATTAAAGGCTTTCGCCTTATATACATACATATATATATATATATATATACTTCGTTTAGTTAGACGGGTGCCACACAAGCACAATCCTTCCAATCTTTTTTGCGCTTCGATTTTATTGGGTATCACCTATTAATGACTCAACTGTGGGCTCTACAAAACGCTATTATGAACATATTAGGGCTCCCGCCGCGGTGCCACAGTAGTCAACATGCCCACTGTATGTGAGTACAAAGCTTCAAACCAGACTGCCGGTGGCTACGTTTCAATGGAGGCGAAACAGAGAGGCTTGATTTAGTTTTGATTATGGTGTTTAACGTCCCAAAGCAACTCAAGCTATGAGAGACGCCATAGTGGATGGCTCCTGAACTTTAGGTGACCTGAGGTCTTTAACGTACACTGATATCCTACAGCGCACGGGCGCCTTGCCTCCATCGAGGTGCGGTCACCGCGACCGAGATCCGTCCTCGCATCCTTGGGCACAGTAGTTGAGCACCGTAACCACTGCACCACTGCGGCGGGGGTAGAGAGTCGTCCGTGTACTTTACAATGCAATGCACGTTGAAGGTCCCCAGGGCGTCGAAAGTTTTCTGTAGCTCTCCTCTATGGTACCTCTTTCACACCTGCCTCCCATCCTTCCTTTACGGTGCGCCACAGGGTCGTGACCTTCCCTCTTTGACTTTTGGGTGACCTTTGACGCTTGAAACTTGAAGCTTAGTGGAGAAAGGAAGGGGGTAGAGCGCATGATTAATTACGTGGTTGACTTCACGTCGCGCCATCGCGCGAATAAAACAGCAATGAGCAACCGCGCCTCGACACAGAGCCAGCCATGGACATCACTGGTGATGTGCCAGGTAAATTGGGCTACGAATACCATGTTTAACTATGCTAAATCTCTGCTAATTTTTATTTGCTTTGGTTTCGCTGATAATACCATGTTTAACTATGCTAAATCTCTGCTAATTTTTATTTGCTTTGGTTTCGCTGATAGGGCTTAACGTCCCATAGCTAGTCAAAGCTGCGTGGTTACCTTAATTGAATACTGCAAAATTTTTCACCACATGACGTCCTCAAAGCATCTGTGTCATCATGTTCTGTGTTGTTGTCCGTGTGCCTATGTCTACCACTACTAAAATGTGGAGACTTGAAGTAATTTCGCTTGCGTCTGTTTGCGTTGACATATTTTATTATATTTATTTCACTGTGCTGAAGTAAATAAGTGCATTTTCTAGTTTAAGGCATAAATATGCTAGTTAAGCGTCCTTATGTCAGCAGCGCTTGGTTTGATTGGTTTGGTTTATAGAGTTTACGTCCAAAATAAAAGCCGTAGGGGAGGGCTCTGGAAATTCGAGCACCTGGGATTGTTTAATTTGCACTGACATAGCACATCACACTGGCGTCTTGCTTTTCATCTCCATCGAAAAGCTGCCACCGCGGCCGGGATTCGATCCCGCATCCTCGGGCAAAGCAGTCGAGCACTCTAACCACTGCCATCACCACGACGGGGGTTTAGGTCAACAAATTGAGAGGTGGAAAGGGATTGTAACTACAAATATTAAGGCACAAGAGCCATTCTGAAGCTATTAAATACTGCAGAACTTAGTTACAAGGAGACAGCCTGGCGGGCTCAAAGTTTAGCTTTACAATGACATCACTTATTCGAGTTACCAACGTTTCAAACGTGACTAGTTGTTTATTCATTCATTCATTCATTCATTCATTCATTCATTCATTCATTCATTCATTCATTCGTTCATCTCTCTATTTTCCTTTAGTATTTCCTGGACACTAACCATAAACCTTGATTTTTACTCTGTCTGTTTTTAACTAAAGCGTTGCAGCAAATTACGATTCGTGTATAAAATTGTTCTATTTTACAATCTACTTTCGCTTTCGTTTTTATTGGTGTTAGAAAGATGCACTAATATGCAGATCGTTTGGTTCATAACTAAAGCCGGTTTTAATACATAATAGAAAGACCTCGCATGATAGTCGAAGAAATTTGTCTAACAGCATATATATAGGCGCGCTTGCCTACATCACATTTAAATTTTGCGTTCAACCAAAGTGCATGAATTTGTCTAGTCAATTCGCCTATCACTTTTGAACAACGCGCTCCGTTACGTTCCGTCGTTGTGCGAAACTCCACGCAACCAAGCTGCTGCCATCTGTCATAGAGCAGCGCGCCAACTACGCTAAGTAAATCTGATCTTCACCGCCATGTGGCGCCTCATTCCTCGCCTTCTCTCCCATCGCATCGATCCGCGTCTGCGCAGCCGCGCTCGCGTGGCTCTCGCAAGCGCCGGCATCACCGAAAGCGTCGGCGTCGCCTAGTTTCTTTTGATTCACCCGCGCAACGCGAACAAATCAAGCCCATTCACCAGCTTCCCCGTGAGTGCAAAAAGGAAAAAAAACACTCCTTGTCCCGGCACTGTGCAAAGTGAGGCTGTGCGCAATCCACGAGTGTGACGTAGTCACCCATCACGTTGAAGTCGTTCGTGCGTGCGTGTGAGTGCGTCGTCTGCTACTAACGAAGGAGAGCTGCTTCTGCCGCACCAACGCAGCCGCCCAAGCGACGCACCCGACCAAGCCCTCTAGGTAAACCCGACCCGCACGCTAAATACGTTGTGGTCCCCGGTTGGCCTCTCGAAAGAGCTCGCGCGTATTTATAAACCGTTCATCGTCGACCGCCTGAAGCGCGTTGCCGAGCAGGCTGACGAGAACGTCGGCGGCGCTGGTTGCAAAGTTACGCGCGTGTGTCTTGCAGGAAAGCCAAGCGAACGTAAGCCTATATTCAGGGGCTCTCTGACCGTGCGTCATGACACGCTCTTGGAAAATTCGCCTTTCCGTTTATTCCACCTTTAGGACCAACGGCACTCTCGAAAGTTGGAACTCTCCTGCTAAAAAAGAAACCGCATTGTAGAACGTATTGTGGAATATGAACGCGTTGCAAAGGAAGTAGGTACAAGAAAAATAAACAGCAAGCGCTAGGGCCACGCGGTGTTGCGGTAGAGCTGCTTTCGTGTGCGGTTGAATGTGACGTCCTTGGCGAACAGCTGTGCGGCGAGCCCGGAGAAGCGTTTTTGTTGTTTTAATCTTTTTGCGCGTTTTGCTCCTGCGCACTGGGAACGTATGCAGGTGCGAGCAAAGCTGCAGTATAGAACGCAGCCGAGGGACCTCTCTGGGTCGCTCGTCGACAAAGGTCGCTGGTGAAAGCACGCGGTCGCATTGCGATGCAGCTGCCCTTCGGCGCGATCGCTCTCGCGTGTGAAGCTTCTGTATGCTCATTGTCACTCGCTTGCTTTGCCGCGCTGAACGGAGGCATTGTTCTGGCAGAGTATCTATTGTAACACGTATGTAGTCAGCCTTAGTAGTGTGAGCAAGAAATAAGACGACTAACTTTTCGGTTGCTTATTGGCAGATGTCCAACGTTCTCAAATTGTTACTCGTAGGACATGATAGACCAGTCAGGTCAGTTTTATTAATCCTATTTTATTCATAGCTTTCCTCGTCATACTAAGGCGTGCCGTTACGTCAGATTTTCGAATATATGCCCGAATAAATAAGTGAACGCCATTTCTAGCTGACCACCGGTGTTCCATCGAAGGCTCAACTTCCTCAAATTGTGACTCGTAGTAGAGGACAGACCAGACAGGTCAGTTTTATGAATTCTATTTTATTCTTAGTTTTGCTTCTCATGCATGATGATGTGACAAATTTTAAAATAAATGGCTTAATATATAAGTTAAACGTTATTTCTACCAGTCGGCGGTCGTCTATTGAAGGCGCATGTTTTGCAGAGAATGGCTGCTTTCAGAAAAATATCTACGCACAGCAGTTCATGTTCAGACTACTTTTTTATGCTTTAGGCGAAAACTGCATCTTTAGCGGCAGACTTTGCGCTGTCAAGAACGAACTTTTCTCCGAGATCACTATAAAATCTGCACTGGAGTAATGCGTAAGCCGGAGCGTTGCTGTGTTGTCCACGAGACGTGTCAGCGGGATTCCGTGAGTGACAGATACTGCGCCTTTACTTTCCTGTATAAACGAATTATAGAACGCCGGTGAACTTTGATGCATTCAAAGGAACAAGGGGCATTCTACTGAGACACATGGGATCCACAGAGACACGTGACCAGAAGCTGAGAACCGGCACCGGAAGCTGGCTGGCGGCCATCTTGGCTCCCAATTACGCACTTAACTGGCTCTAATTATTTAACTAATTAACCCGCATCAACCATTTCGTCACTTGCACACCTTTCCTTGATGCCCTATATGACGTTACCATTATTTTGCCTATATACCAACTAGTTTCTCTTTTACAGCTCCGACAAGGTCATTCCCACGCGAACCCCGTTTATATAGTCACACAATGCTTACGCATTAAAAAAAAAAAAAACAGCGCCCAATTTAGCATGTTTTGGTCAAAATGCGAATTTATGGTCTAGCGCTTCGGTGTTCACTTCTGTGTCGGTTCAGATAGACAGACATCGGTGAACCGGGGCCCTAGTGATACTTAATAAATTGCCGCTGTTTCGCATCCCTAAATGCGGCAACGTTGGGCACAATGACCGCACAGAAGCTTCTTTTTTAGTGCCACCACCATGGCAAAATCTACAGTTTATCTTTCGCAACCTGTTATGGATACATCCTACATCCACTGAGACATTCGTGGAAGGTAAACACGAAACTACTGACAACCAGGCTCCGAAATCAAGGTCACGATTCGAATACAACCACCAACCTTACCTACTTGAAATCTTAGAGAGCGTCAGAGCACTGAGAAAAAAATGTACGATCATTGTGCTATGCTTTCAGCAGCCGCTTTAGGATAAGTATTCCTGTTTAACTATCTGAACCTGTGCAAAGTCGTCTGAACTTCTCCGAAACTGTATAAAGCAGCCTGAATTACCTAGCCGCTTGAAGATGGCTGCAAATAACTGAGCCTTGAGCCGGATCCGTAGCGCACTTACAGTAAATGAAAGAACACTTATCGTTTCCAGAAAGCAGCATGCTGAGCAAAGTTCTCGCTTCTTTCTTCTTTGTTGTTGTTGTTGTTGTTGTTTTTCCAGGATGTTCACCTCATTGCTTTCTCGCCCAAACGCAGGTATACATACGTATTTGTAATTATTTTTCCCGTGCCTATCGTAGCTTTCCATCACTATACGCCGCACGTGCAAACATTCGCGCAGATCCGCGTACCACACTAAGTATGTGCGCCCCTTTTAACTCTCCGGACGTGACGTCATGACTGACTACACTTTGATGATATGTGCCACGATATGTGTACGTACACCGATTTCGTCAAAGTTGCTTTGAGAAATCAGAACATTTACAGTACATTCTTTAGTAATCGACTGTCCTCGTGCATTTGTCTGTTGTCTGTCGCAGAGTCGGGCTTTCCTATGGTACTAATCATTGTGTGTAACCTTTTCTGTTTATGTAAAACTTATTTTGTAATCTCTTTCTCTATCCTATTTTGTGTATCTTTTATAGGCTGAGGAGTTGCGGAAAGTCTCGCGCAACAAAGGACCACCCGGTAAGCTCTAGCAAATAAATCACCACTGGTATTTTTGTTGAGTACTTTCCAATGGACTTCTTGTTTTCAAAATTCTTGTTTTCAAAATTCTTATGCGGGAATGTTTTTCTGATTGTCTCAAATTTGGACAAAACTTGCTCAAAACACAGTACAGCTTAGTGAATCCCTAGGATCTAAGGGCATCAAAATTTTGTCCCTCCTTCATTCCAAAAAACTGTGATTATGTGATTATGTGACTGTCACACACTCTGCGACATTTGGCTGAACCGCTCAGCACTGCTTAAAATGTGGAACTGTTGAAGAGAAAATGTTGCAGAGGGCCGTCACTACCCTCTTAATCTCGTTCCACATAGGTTCCAGTTATAAGTGGAACTTTCAAAAAAGTTCGGCTTATTAAGTGGAACTTTCAAAAAAGTTCCGCTTATTAAGTGGAACTTTTTTAAAAGTTCCACTTATAAGCGGTATGTATGTGGAACCAGATTAAGAGTGTACAGCTGACCTATGGGCTCATAGGCGCAGCCACCATCTGCTAACCTCTGGAAAATATAGGCATAGGTTATGACCAAATCCTAATTCAGAGTCCTTTAACTGATGTGAATACAATAATTGCTTCTTTTGTGGGGAACGGGTAGGTGACCAATGTCAGCAACTAGAGTACCGCCGCCAACAACTTTGAGAAAGGTGTATCTTGTTTCCAGGCTTCTCGCTCGATACACTTCGATGCAGTTAAAGCTTTACATGCGATGAAATTTTTGCATCACAAAAATTGGTGTAATCGGTTCAGTAGAATGATAAGGCGACAAGCAGAGAAATCGCCTCTTTAGTCGCTACCGCCCTGAATGTAACAGCACCAGAGTATCTTGATTTCACAAGCCCAGCAATGAGCTACTAAATTGCAAGGCCACGTCATCATGCGACCCATGCTATTCATGCTTCAACTATTACACTTTGCTGTTATCACGCCGTTGTATAATTATTCTTGGAAGACAAACAACAGGGACATGCATATTCTCATACCAGCATGCTGAACTGTTCCCGCCCACCATTGCTAATATGCTGAGCAGAATAGCGTTTTTGTTGTTGTTGTTGTTGTTTCATTTTACTCGAGGAACGTTGCAGTAGCGAGAAATCCGCAGAGTTTCATTAGTAGCCCTTACAGTGGCGTACGCAAATAGCATGCCACTATTTCCTCCGTTTTCTCAAGGCTAGTAGACCCACTGTTGTATGTCCTGTTCTCACCTCACTAACTTCCTGTCTATTCCTCTTCCTCACCTCACCTTTCTCTTTACTTCAACAGCGGCTCAAGAAACAAGCAGGTGAGTGGTTTAAAAACAGTACCGGTACAAATTATGTAGAATTTATAAAACGCCTAATTTATCTGAAATGAACGTTTTCCCGCTTATCCGTGTGCATATTACGCTTTTCCGAGCGTCTCGTTGTTGGAAAAGGAAAAACTGAGATGGGCGGAGGAAGGTGCTCGTTTTGACGACGCCTAAAGCGCAAAAAAGATAAAGGCGTGAGTGAGACACAGATCAAAACGATCTATCCATGCTTCTCTCGCGTTCCCTGTCTTCTTTGAACTTGAGAATTCGCCAAAATGGGCAAAGTCCACCAACTAGCCGAAGATACAGTCTTGCTGGAGAGCGATTTGCTGCTCAAACCTAGTATGAACATGACGAGCGTCCTGCGTTTACTAGAGTAAGCCCGTTTAAGGTATTGTTTGTAATATTTAAGATCACTTGAATAGTTGTCTTTGCTTCCCAATGCCACCATAACAGGACATATCAACGTTTGCTCCGTTAAAGAATACGCACCAGCCAGAGGGCGGGATAATGACAATGCATTTCTCTCTCTCTCTCTCTCTCTCTCTCTCTCTCTCTCTCTCTCTCTCTCTCTCTCTCTCTCTCCCTTTGACTTTAGTGGTGGAGTGGTACGAATGACCATCACGTTAGGTTAGACTGCATTTTGTGCTGTGTGATAATCAGTCTGCCAATGTCAGAACACTACACAACCACGGCAAAATCACAGCGTCATTAATATGGCAGAGCTACTGACCGAACAAAAAGGAATTTCGTTTTCCGCACGATCACAGCGCCTTAGCAAAGGCTCCAACAGCCATACCAGCCCACTCTCGTACGCTGGCGCTGTGTTGGTTCCTTATTGTTGGAAGCATAGGGCATTTTGGGGATACAACAGGTATGAGGTTTGAAGGGGTATTTGGAAAGGAATTATGGTGACCGGGCTTACTTTCGGAAATGCGATTTTGTGCCTAATATTAGAGATACAGTCGACATTAGAAATAAATCACAAAGCCGTCGGACGCTTAGCACTAGGTGCCCACGGCAAAACCACGAATGAGGCGGTACAGGGAGATATGGGCTGGGCATCTTTCGAAGTACGGGAAGCTCAGAGTAAAATATTATATGAGGAACGCCTGAGGAAATTGGACAGTAACAGATGGGCAGCTAAAGTATTTAAATACCTATACCTAAAAAGCGTTGACTCACAATGGAGGAAAAGAACTAGGAAACTAACCAGTAAGTATGCTGGTCACAAGGACGAAGAAATAAAGAGCGCTAAGCAACAGGTGAAAAACACAGAAGGTAAAAATTGGATAAAGTCGATGGAAAAGAAACAGTGTGGAATTATACCGAAAGTGGAAAAGACAAATCAGGAAGGAAGATTTCTTTGATAACTCAAGAGGCAGTGCCCTACTTTTTGAAGCTAGATCAGGGTGCCTTAGAACACGCAGCTACAAAAAGAAATTTAACAATGAAGATGACGCATGTGCTGTGTGTCGTAACTCCAGTGAAACAATTCACAATATTATACTCGAATGTAATGGTATCCATCTGAAAGTCGATGCAGGCGCAGTCACTCTTCCTGAAGCTCTGGGGTTCAGAGATACCAGTGGCGGGGTGAATAAACCGGCGGTGGAAGCTAGCAAAAAACGACTGGAAGATTGGAGGCTTAAAAGCAGAAAAGTGACATAATGTTAGTAATGTAGAAACAAAAATTCAATAAATAGAATGATGGCATAGTTAACCAATCTAAAACAATAATTAAGATATAGGGAGAAAAATGAGCATGATAGCTACGGCTACCACCCCGTTTCAAAGGGCACGCTCCTATATTCCATCCATCCATCCATTGTGGCATAACTAATAGCGGCACCCAACTGTTCTATAGTAACTTGGCTACGTGTCAAAAGATGAGGAGGCAATACGCAAACGTTAAATTTCTTTCGATGCTATCCAGCTGTTTATAAACAGACCTAGGCATGTGAAAATGTACCCTGTGGTTTAAATAAGTCTGTACCTTCACTTGCCGCCCCCGTGCAATGACCTATTTTCCCAACACAGGAAGCGCAGGGCCGAGTGCGACGAAGGCGCCGCAGCATCGTCAGCGGCCGCCAAGCGAAGCGCTGCGCGGCCCTGCGACGATGACGCCTCCCTCTCACGGCTAAAGGTCGAACCAACCTCGGGGCCTGTCTCTTCTACCACTGCCCCTGCTGCACCGGCGGCACCACCAACACCGCCGGCGCCGAGCACTCCGGCGAACAGAGCACCGACAACCGCACGGGGAGACACCCCCGACTCGGGTGAGCGCTTCTCTCTCCCAGAGACGCTTGTCAGTGCTACTGAAAATATATTGCGGATACGGATTCAAACCCGTGCCTTTTGTTCTCCAAAAGGGAAGCAGCCGACGCCTCTGCAGCTCGAACAAAATAAAAGTTAAATACTGTAGCTTCCTTTATTTAGTGTTTAGCGCTTGGAAGTTATGGTAATTCGACACTACTTTTCAGCCGCAGGTAAATACGTACTTTAACACGTCAGGTAGCCTTCACAATGTTCATTAGTTTCAGCAAAACAGAAAGAGAAAACATGTGCCTATCGCACTAAGTCGTGTGTCCAACACCGGAAAAGGGGTGCGCTTGGATGTTTTTCCACTTAGCAACGCAATGCTGCAGTGAAGCCAGCTTGGAGTTAACGTCGTCAAACGTTTTGTTCTTGCCTGGTGAGATATATCTAGCGTTGCGAGACGGCTGAAAAAAATCAGATTAAAATGCAGCCAGCCGTGACCACGTGCGTAAGTAATTTCCATGCGTGTTTGCATGCGTGTCTGTTGACGTCGTTCAATGCATTGGCTTCTGATCGCCTTAAGCCCCTACTTCAAACCCCTACGCGTCAAGTGCTGTCGCGCCGACGTCGTCCTGCTCGTCAGCTAAAGCCGGTCTGCGCATGCGCATGGCGCCTGACGCGTGCATAACGAACGCTGATGCTCCATCGGTCCCTACGAGATATTTGGCGCGTTAGATCGTAAACTGTTTCTGAACGCAGCCAATCGATTAGGGGCATAGAAACACAAAGCATAGGCAAGTACAGAATGTTTTTAGACTAACGCTGGAACAATGAACGCGGGAATAGTTTTGATCATTTGACACTAAACATTTTACGGGGGTAGTTTTTTTTTTTTTCCGGCTCCCTTAGGTTTTATGCGGCGCAGGCACATCTTTTAAAATATTTCATTGTTCCTTTGTGTTTCTAAGAAATGCCTTAAAGAAGCAGATTCCGCATCCATATGGCTTTAGCTCATTTCTAAAACAAGTTCATGCTTACTTTCCTCTATTCCTTGTTTCCTCTTCCTGTAAACTTCTCGCTAGCTTCAACTCTTTCATTTCCCTTCCTGCTACTTCTCTTCCAACTTGTTCTTTCCGGTCCCGCCTTCCTGATTACTACTTCTGTTCATCAAGTTGTTCTTCCCTTTTGATTTCTGGCATCTTACTTCCAAGCATTTGTTAAAACTTATGCCTTATTTTCCCCTCTTTTTTTTTTTCAAGCAATTTCATTTTTCACATCGTTCAACTTTCCCCTGATCCTCATTTCAGTTTGCCTCTCTCTTCTACTCCTCCCTCGGAACATGTATCCCTAATGCTTGTCAATATTTTCTGTATTCTTAATTACTAATTTCGCTCAATAATATCTAGCTTCTCTGATTACTGCTCTTTCCAGGCCCGAACGCCGTAACATCCTCAACAGTCACTGTCGCCGAGGGAAGTTTAAGCAGCGGCGGCGGTGGCACCTCAGGCGGAAGCACCGGCAACGGCGCAACAGGAACCGGAAGCGGCGCCGCGGAGGACGAAGACGCGAGGCGCATCTTGGAGGCCGAGGCGGCGCTGCGCAGCCTGACGGGCGGCCTCCTCCTTCCGGCCGACGAGGAAGACCGGGGTCTGGGCGCCGTGCAGCCCATGTTCGAGAACCTGTTCGACAAGAGCAGCTCACCGGGCGACCACCAACAGCACCGCGCTACCAGCGAGTCCGTGGCCAACTCGTGGAAAGACGTGGTCACGCTGAGTGCCTCCTCCTCCTCAAACGGCAGCGTGCCCGGCGGGTCGCCTATGCGGTCGCCCCTCTCGCCGCCGGACTCAAGCCCCGACCATCCCGCCTCCACGCCTAGGTCAGTGTGCCCACGATACAGTCTGTCGTAAACACGTCAACTCACGAAGAAAAATCTAAGATTCGCGGTAAAGACAGGTGGGAACACTTTTCAATAACTTATAAGCTCGTCAGCCCATCCAGAAGACAGACAGATCTACGGCAGAGACCGGTAGGAATATTCTCGAGTAAGACGTCGGCGCGTAAGCTCATCCAAATGGCAGCAAGGTCCACGGTAAAGACCGGTGTGTACGATGAAGGCGGGGGGAAATTGTTCGTCAACTGTTTGTGAATACATCAGCTCATCCAAAGGACAAAATTCCCGTGGCATGTACGCGATGTACTATAGTTTTACCGACAATTCGTTGCATTCGAATCACCTCATTCAAATTTCAAAGAACAAACACTAAGAATTTTGACATTTGCCTGTAAGACACAGTTTAACACAACAGGCAACAACAAAAACTAGTTTCCTTCGTTTACGTCTTTCGCGCTGTAGCTAAGGTCGTCCCGAACCAGCTCTTCCCATGAAGTGTCATTGCAAAGTCGTGTTAATTTCTCAAAGGCAACGAATAATAGAAGCAGGGAGAAAATCCGGAGAGCAAAACTGAGACATGGTTCCTTCAGACTGAGAGTGATCAAACATAAGTCGAGGGATAGAAGAAAGTCAGATGGGCCGAATAAATGGGGAAGTTCCGAAAACCAGGTAGGTTTAATTGTCGTTATGATGATGACAATGATAGAAGAAAAACATCCTTGCTTTTTCTGCTTCAAACTCAGGGTGGCGAGAGACCACGAAGAGTCCATGGACACAGAGACGAGTAGGGGCGAGAGCAGCATTCCTGGCGACCGCCTGACGCCGCCCAATGCAGCGCCGGGCCGCCAGAGGGACGTTGCAAAGGACACCGATGAAGACAGCAGCCACGGCGAGCACGGCGCTAGGGAGACCACGCCCGATCGGAGCCAGGTACGTTGCCTATCTTCGAACATTCAACTACGATCTTTGTGTGTACGGGAGAAGACAACTGCAAAGCAGAATAAATAGTAAAGGATGAGAAAGGTAGCCTCGACATTGGGCCAAACTAGAGCGGCGGGCGATGTGAATATGTTTCTGTGGCATTAGACCGAGCAGTTCCGCGCCCGTATCGGAAAATTTTCTCTGTCATCTCTTTCCTTGCGTTCCAAGAAATGGTGTTATATCTATAGGCCTCGAACAAGTTCTTAATCGCGCATCATTTTCTGATGTCGATTAGCAATTTTCCAAGCCAAGAATGGGTGTTCACCGAATAACTGGAGAACAATGGCGAGTAGTAGTTGGCTCATACTATACATCAGCGATATTCTCACAGAACTGAACCAAAGCTAATCATCTTCTCAAAAGCTGTTTGTTGTGCGACTTACTTCCTAAGGTTTTTTTTTTTTTGTTTGTTTGTTTTTGTTTTTGCTATTTTGCACTTTCTCTCAACAGATGGCGTTCGGATCGTCGACGCCGGCCCCACCATCGCTGTCCTCATCGTCTTCATCCTCGTCTTCCTCTTCATCGTCATCATCGTCAACCCAATGTCCGGCGACGCCCGACGTGGCGAGCACCGCAGCCACGGCCGGCTCTTCCCAGTCCTCGTGCTCGAGTCCCGCGGCTCCCGGGGCGTTTGGTGGCGGACCTATGGCGCCTTCTTCGGCAACGGCGCCACCGTACGGAGGCGCCGCCAACCGGCCAGAGGCGACGCTTCCCATGGGAGCGCGGCCTGGCAGGCCTGGCGAGGCGTACGATGTTGGCAGCTTGCTCAAGATCGAAGAAGAGTGCGCCTCTATACACGCCGTCGTGGACCAGCCGCGGTTCAAAGTAAGTACTCGTCATCCCTAGAGGCATCGCATACTGATAAGGCGGTGGTGAAGGAAGTCATGCAGAATAAATTCCAAGAGGCACCAAAAAGCACCAAGGGTTCCTTTATGCCGCCTCCTTGTAGCTGGAAGGCTTGAGAACAGGCGGTTATACTCTGCCAGCTTGTCTCTTACCAAGTAAGCGGTTGTTGTGACCCCTTCTAACCGCGTGACTAGGGAAAGGTAGCTTCCTTGGGGGTGAGGATTGGGTCTACATTGGAGCCACAAACGTCTCCTTTTCGGTACACGGGTATCAAACTGTGGAAGCGTAAAAGCCCTTTCACAACAACACCATTAATGGGCTCACGAAGACACGTCATCGTCATACGGCTGTCCGCAGCGATGTGCATCGATTTCGCCATAATCCATGGGACGCATTGGATCAGAGAGCTTCCCGTAAAGCTAAACCTCATGTCCCATTACGTGGACACACCTACAGCCTTATTTTCGCAAGTTTTTACGAGTATAGTGGACGTCACAGCTAATAGTAGCCGATCTTTATAAATATACGGAGTGCCCAAGGTAAGGGGAACTAACTGATCGAAGGCTGTTTAAAGGGGCGTAGCCTAGTTAGCAGTATTGTTCGTTCTCAAGTTTGTTAATTGGTGAAGGGTAATTTTCTGACTTTCTAAATATTGACTTCAGAACCAAGTGTCAGTTCAGTACATGTCGATCTCAATAAACAGCTATTGGCACCAAACAACCACTAACGTAGTTTGTTAAAGCAGTAACGTTGCCCCGCACGCCAGTAGTTAATAGTTAGGTATTTGGTCTTTCGCTAATCAATTATTTTGGAAATCGAAAAAATACTGCAGGTTAGATGATGCGACTCTAAACGGCCCTCAGATGGTGTTACTGGGCTGGGACACTTCTTTCTAAAAGCTTGGTTAAATTTACCTGGTACACCCTGTATATCATCCAGCGATGTCACCGAACAGCGTACCCGAATTTACTAAATGGCATAAATATTCTTAAAGGCACACGCAGACTTGCCACGTAGATATGGCCCACTAATCTAGACAGTCGGGTCCAGCGTCATGGACATCTTGGCTTCACCACAAGGCATTTTTCATCGGTTGATTCTCTGGTATGTCAATCAATCGCAAGTGAGTTGGGTTCGAACACCGTGGCTGTGCTGGAGCGCCGCATTTCTGGTGGTTCGCTGAAAGCGGTGGTGGTGGCACAGATGTGTCAATCGGATGGTCATATGCTTGTAGCATACGGTCAGAGGTATGCCCGAAGGGTTGGTAGGAGAAGGAGAGGGGGGCAATCTTTATTGGTTGCTACCTGACGCACGCAGCGGGTGGACCGGTTCCCACACGGGCGGGGCTCACTCGGCGTTGCAGTTGTGGCGTACAGCTAATGCTCGCTGTGCATCAGCCAGCGGTTCCCAGTAGGAGCTGCTATACTCTCGGACAACGTTTTGTGGCTATGCAGCCAAGGCTGCAGGTGCGAAGCTTTCGCCACGGTGTTACTACGCCAAGTAGTTCTGGCATATCTGGCTTCCATTAGGGTTTAGGTTTTAGTTTCGCATTTACTTGAAATAATAGTTTTCGAGCAGCCAACAACTCGTAAATGTGTTTCTTTGCACCACTGAAGGCCTAATTAAGAGAACGTAAACTAGGACATGGGCAGGACATGTAGTGCGAAGAGAGGATAATCGATGGTCGCTGAGGGTAACAAACTGGATTCCAAGGGAAGGAAAGCGTAGCAGGGGGCGGCAGAAAGTTAGGTGGGCGGATGAGATTAAGAAGTTCGCAGGGGTCAAGTGGATGCAGTTAGCACAGAACCGGGTTAAGTGGAGAAATATGGGAGAGGCCTTCGCCCTGCAGTGGGTATAATCAGGCTGATGATGAAACTAGCGATTAATACATATCCCGTGCACGTATGCTGTGAAAACAAGCGCACTGCGAAAACGTACAGAAAGTACGTTTGCAGCAGAAGCAGCCGACGTTTGCTTCACGGAATTCCCGACAGATGACGCAGCCATAACATTTCTCATGAAGTAGTTTGGTTTGGTTTAGTCTATGGGGTTTAACGTCCCAAAGTGACTCAGGCTATGAGAGACGCCGTAGTGGAGGACTCCGGAAATTTCGACCACCTGAGGTTCTTTAACGTGCACTGACATCGCACAGCACACTGGGGCCTTGCCTTTCGCCTCCATCGAAAAGCGGCCGCCGAGGCCGGGATTAGATCCCGCATCCTTGGGAACAGTAGTCGAGCGCCGTAACCACTGCGCCACCCCATATAGGTTTTAAAATTCACTTCTTTAATACTGTACTGGCTTATATTGTAGTATGACCTTAAAGTAATAATATTGTCAATAATTCCGTAATTGTTTAACGTCCCAGAGTATGATCCGCGAAATTTCTGAAGATACTGTATTCTGTATTCGGATGCGCTAAAACGGATTAGCGCAGTGAGCTCACGCGCTCCGTCAAAAAGTTGTCCGGGAGCATAGCAAGAGGGACGGTAGGTTAACTGGCCGGCGTGGTTGTCAGTCCAACCGGACTTATAATCACCGCACTTTTTCATACTTTTCATGACAAACGGTACTCCATCAATATGGTGGCTCACCCGAAATGAGTTCATGCTTTTCGCTGTGTCTTTACTAGCACTGATATACATTGGTGAATCGTCCTCATTAGCCGCTTTATCGTTTGGAGCTACTGTTTCTTATTGCTTTGTCATTAATGCGTATATCAAGCAAAAAATGTCCCCTTTCGCGGTGTGCTATCTCAAGGGAAATATATAATTGGTTCACATAAAAGGAAAGGCGCAGCATCGTCACACTTGGTCTGTGGACACCTGATCCACGCCGTAAGGAAAGGAGGAAGGTGGGAGCGAAATAGGGAAGAGGAAAAGGGGTGTCATAGTGGAGGGCTCCGGAGTAATTTCGACCGTCTGGGGATCTTTAATGTGCACTGACAGCGCACAGCACACGGACGCCTCTTCGTTTCACCATCGAAACGCAGCCGCCGGCGGTCGGGATCGAACCCGGGTACTCCGGCACAGTGGTCGGGCATCTTAACCACTGCACCACCACGGCAGGGAGGGAAAGAAGGCTAAGTAGAAAGATGGATGGATTAACTGATTTATTTATATGAAAGGCGCGGTAACTGTCTCACTTGTTTTCTGTGGACACCGCAACCGCGCCGTAAGGGAAGGGAGGAAGATGGGAGTGCAAGTGGAAAGAGAGAAAGAGGAGCCGTAGTGGAGGGCTACGGAGTAATTTCGACCACCTGGGGATCTTTAACGTGCGCTGACATCGCACAGCACACGACGCCTCTTCGGAAAGATGGAAATCCTCTACACTTTTTAGGAAGAGAAGGAAGGAAAAGTAGGAGATGGAAAAGGGGCGGAAGCAACGCCCCCTGGACTTGTTAGTGGGGTGGGACGGGTGGTGAGAAACAAACCGTGGTCACCAGTCAGATTCGGTGAGTGAGAAGGGTAGGGAGAAGGGATAATGGTGAAGGGTACGGCGAACGTGTCACAAAGTGATCGGTATACTGGGTCACGCCACCCGCTCTCAGGGGAGATCACGTCAGCTATCTATAGCTACTCTGTTTACAGGAAACACTAATTAATGTAAACGCATACTTTGCCATTTGAATCGCGCTATTCGTAAACGTCGTTGTGGTTGTGATGAAAATTCGGCGTCCGCGTCGTCACTCTGCGACTTAATTCGCGAGGCCACATGACGTGGCCAAATGCTGATTGGTCGATGGCGTGTGTGATGTCATGAGACAACGTGACTTAGCCGAGGGCTGATTCGTCAACGGGGGGGGGCGTGATGTAATGAAACCACGTGACACAGGGATTCGGCAGGTGCGCTGGAGACGTCGTGACAGAACGTGTGGCGGGCTTGGCGTCAGAAGCCGCGTTTAGTTACATCCAAGTGTGTCTGAATCTGTCAACAGATATCGGAATATGTTGCCTCAAGTACGTTTCGAAGGTCAGCCCGTCACGCACCCCGGAGTTCGTCGCCATCGCTGAAGGTACTCGAGTTGTGCCCCATGAAAAGAACAGACATGTACGGAGAGAAAGCACCGTTCACATCGGAAGGCAAAAGTTCTTGAAGCTGAGGCGAAATGTTTTAAGCGATAAGCTATCTGGTAAATGAGGGCAAAAACGAAGAAGCGCTGGCAGATGGTAGGCTGCTGTAATTTATACCTTCTACAGCTGACGACGCTCAACCTGGTGAGCGCATGGTGAGGGACAAGGGGATGAAAGTGATGATAACCGGTAGGAGACTGAACGCTCAGCGCCGGCAAGCCCGGCTCTACCATAAGACCCGGTGTGAGGGAAGGCTCGATAGCAGTTACGAGGAAATGGCATAGACAGTTTGGTTTGCTTATAGCGTTAACGGCTTACAGCGACTCACGCTGTGTAGACCACCTGGGGTTCTTTAACATCTACTGACAAACCACAGTCTAAGGACGCGTTGGTTATCGCCAACTTTGAAAAGTCGCAACCGTGATTTTACCCCGCGTCTTTGGGCTCCTCAGCCGATTACCCTAACCACTAAGCCACCGGGGCACGCCGGACGAGGATGGGTAGCGTTGATTCCAGCAGAGACGGCTTTTACAAAAACAAAACCAACACGAAGACGCAAAACGATATGCAGCACGCACGTAATGCACAGCTCTCGTTGAGTTTGTTGTTGTTGCGACTGAAGGAAGAAGGAAAAGAAAATGCACGGGCGTGCTACTGGCTCTGTAGTTCAGCCACCTCCGCTGTCTCGTTCAGACAGAATGAAAAAAAATAGAGAAGAAAGAAAAAGAAGAGGGAGAGAAATACGCACGTCGCTACAGCCGTCGTCCACCACCGAAACAGTTGAGGGTGCAATGACGGTCTAAAACAGAAATTCGGTGGCAGGCTAGCCCCCACCACAAGCGGCGGTGATCTACCGGTCTCAGCCCCGTAGGGCCAGGAGCAGCCACCCTCCAATCCCCACCCTCTCAACTTGCATTGCTCTCGTTAAGTTTAGCGCATTTGGGGGGAGCAATGCAAGTTGAGAGGGTGGGGATTGGAGGGTGGCTGCTCCTGGCCCTACGGAGCTGAGACCGGTAGATCACCGCCGCTTGTGGTGGGTGCTAGCCTGCCACCGAATTACCCCACCCTCTCAACTTGCATTGCTCTCGTTAAGTTTAGCGCATTTGGGGGGAGCAATGCAAGTTGAGAGGGTGGGGATTGGAGGGTGGCTGCTCCTGGCCCTACGGGGCTGAGACCGGTAGATCACCGCCGCTTGTGGTGGGGGCTAGCCTGCCACCGAATTATTGCTCTCGTTAAGTGCGGCTGCGTTTCGATGGAGGCGAAACGAAGAGGCGTCGTGTGCTGTGCGATGTCAGCGCACGTTAAAGATCCCCAGGTGGTCGAAATTACTCCGTAGTCTTCCACTACGGCTCCTCTTTCTCTATTTCCACTTTCACTCCCATCTTCCTCCCTTCCCTTACGGCGCGGTTGTGGTGTCCACAGAAAAACAAGTGAGACAGTGACCGCGCCTTTCCCTTCCTACAAATAAATCAGTTTTAAATCAGTTTAACGCATTTGGAGACAGCGTAAAAGTTGTCAATTTTCTCTCCCTCGCTCTCATCACAGTTGGAGGAGCCCAGCCGTGAGGACTGCTGTCACCGTGCGAACACCAACAGCGGTGGCGCACTGGGAGTGGGAGGCAGCGGCGCTGCCGGCGGACGCGCCTCCCGCAGTCCGCCCAGTGGTGTCGTCGCCCCTCGGGTGCCTCCGTTGGTGCCGCCGCCGGGGCCGCCCGCACTCATGTTCGGCGGCATGCCGCACGTCCAGGTTCGTGCAGGCTGCCTTCTTACGTGCATCGTTTATAAGGGCGGAAGCTCCAGAGCCTCTTTGACAGGACATTGTAAAAATAGTCTATACGATGGCACGCATATTCGACATCCCAGTTACGTCCGTGTTGGACAAATGCTTGACTCTTTTATCTATTTCAACTCCATCGTGCCCCAGCTGCAGCCACATCATACCGGCAGATTTCCCTGACCCAAATGTATTTCTCTCCCGTACGTGCTGCTATGTTTCCCCGTTCCAGGAGTGTCCTTTCTTACGTAAGAGATTTGATTCTTATCATTAAATCCTTGCCGATATCCATTTCCTCACCATCAGTTCAACTAAGGCATCCATAACTCCTTTTTTTCTTTTCTGGTCCACTCCGCTCTCCCTCTCCCTTGATGTCACAGCTACCTCTAGTTCGCTACTCTGTCCTGTATCTAATTTCAAGTTTGTCGTAAACTTCTATGTTCTCGTGCCATAAGTGATCGTTGGCAAGATGCAGCTGTATTACATGTTTTCTCCTAGTTGGTATGCTGCTTTCATTTCACACGTAATTATTCCGTGAACCCACTACCGAAGCTTCGTGAGCTTGTGGACTGTGATTCGTGAACTAAAAGACAAATTGTTCAACTGCTGTGTCGTGCGTATAGTTGACAGAGTAGGGTCACTCGCGCAGGTGAAGCAGGAGCCCAAGCTGGAGCCGGCCATGCGGTACTCGGACTGTGCCCTACAGCAGCCCCAGCAACACCGCGAATTCCCACCTCCGCCTCCAGGCGGGGCGTACGCGGGGCCCTTCAGCGGCGGCGCCGCCATGGCCGAAGTGGCCCCGGAGCCCGCCGCCCGCTATGCCATCCTCGAGACCAAGATGAAGGTGAGCGTCGCGAAGACTCCATTACTTAAGCAAATACCGCCACGGTCATCGCCTACCTGTTTTTTGCGGCCCTCTGTGCTTCCGGTCAGTTATTCTTTGGTAGAAAAATGGCGTCAGTCAGCTAGGCCTATAACTGAAACATCACTTTGAAATGGTCGCTCAACAAAAAAAAAATTCTCCTCTTTACGCATAACCTGCTATTCCCAAACGTGACATGACACCTCTTTTTTTTTTTTTTCAACATTAATGACCGAATTTCGATCAGTCATTGCCAGCTGCACCGTAGTTAAACCGCGCCAATCTTAGCGCCGACGCTGTTGTAAGCCGTCTCGACCGAAGGTCACCGTCGTGCACGATCTTGTATGCGTTACAGCAGGAAGCACTGAAGCCGCCCCTTGTGGGCTACGGCGGTGGTGGCGGTGGGATGGAAGATCCCGGCAGCGGCGGTAGTGGTGGCGGTGGTGGAGGTGGCGGACCCGGAAGCAGCGGCCACCTGGTTCCGCTTCCGGATGACGACCATCCGCTGGTGATCGACGAGAGCCGGCTGCGGCTGGACGAAGAGGAAGAGGACGATGACGAGGAGTCCAGCTCGCACGCCGCGCTCATGGACTCACCTCAGAGGACGCCCGACGGCACGCTCAAAGGTGCACCTCCTCAGTCCTATCAGTAGTGCGACCAGCGGTTTGTTAGCAATGAGATTAAGGCATAGTCTCGTTGATTAAAGAGTTTTTGCACGTCGTACCTATAGGGTCTGTGCTCGTTGCTACTGCTTAGGTGCCAAGATGGCTCCAACAGGTCAGGTACAGGCAGGCGTTGAGCGCATCAAGCACCTAAGGGTCACCCATGGCCATCACTGTTTAAATAGTAAGACAGGCAAAAAATGCTGAGCCAAGAGTCACCCTTCAGCACCCGTTTTCAAAAGAGATAGTGACAGGCTCATACGACCATACAGCCCATATAGCATCAATACATTCGCCCATGTTTGGCTTTGAACTATGCGCAACAAAAATATTGACGATACAAGGAAGCTTTGATTCTTACCACCGTCATTAGAGATACGCTCTTAATCTGGCTCCATTACGCGTTAAAAAGTTCCACTTATAACGAACTTTTAGACACATATATGGAACCACATTAAGAGTGTAGAAGTAAAGGCTCCTAAATTCTTATAACCGAATCTGAAAGTCGGAGCCATAATATGTTTGGCATCACTACAGCTAACCTTGGCTGACAGGCATATTCTTAGTCCACCGACGCTCATCGAATAATTCAGTTCATTTTAAAGTTATTGGAAGCAATTCCCACATTCTATAGTCATTTTCATGTTTTTACTACTCTTCGTGTTTCCAAACAAAAGAGAAGTTTTATGCAAGTTTGAGCATTTAAGAGTTCATCTGTTTCAACACAACATACCCAGATAGACGCTCATGCCTCGTGAAGACCAGACACAAGCACGAAAACCAAAAAGCTGAATTCAAAATGCGCTCATCTGCATCTGCCCAAAAGATATGAACAATGCGATGTGGTTGTGTGCATTGTCCCAAAGTTTGCACCTCTTTCAGGTGAAGTCAAAGGCCTACCTCCTAGCTGGCCCACTCCTGAAACACAACGCATTTCTTTTAACTCATCGGTTCTGTTTATTTCTGGATTAAAATAAAAATAACAATTCACGAGAGAGTCACTATACGAACTATAGGTCTACCAGTTGTGGCCATGCAATTTTTCGTTTCGTAATCAAAATTCACCGAGTCGTAAATTCGCAGCTGTTTCGCTGTTTTCTGAAAGGAAGCAGTGGCAATAATAACCAACCCCATTTCCTTTGTTCTATTTCCAACTTGGAAAAAATGTTAGCAGTGGATGGTCAGGCGCGTAAGGTTCATTTTCGTTTTCTCGTATGAAGTCCAACAACAGCAGGCTCGAGGATCTTATATAGACTTCTCTCTAGTCAGGATCGAAATTTCCCCCATTAGTTATACCGCCCTCTGGCAGAAAATGTGAGAGTAGTGCTTTATGTAACTAAAATAGTTCGACAATACCAGTTGTTGGGCGAGTTGGTGTGCACGGTGATCCATAACAACAGCGCGACAGCGCTGTGTTGTCGTCCTTTCTTCCACGTCCCGTCTGTAGCGCTGTTGTTATAGGTAAGATAGTTCGCAATTTCGAGTTATGTTCAGTTTGCTTTTGCACGAATTTGGGAAGACACTATGGGATAGCGGATCCAGATGAAATCTACTCTGCGAGAAAGATGCATGGTTCCCAATTATGCTTCAGTTCTGACTATACTGACTGTAGATTAGCAAAATGCTCCCTTTGAAAGTGCTTCGAGCAGTACAGTTTCTCGGTAAGGTGTCTTATGAGATAAAGAAACAATACTCGCACATCGTCTAATCGTTGCCCGTCGTTCTGACTTCTTCCCTGTCCTCTTTCCTCTTGTGTACTGCAGACAGCAAATGCCCAACTCCGGGTTGCAATGGCACGGGTCACGTGACAGGTTTATACTCGCACCATAGAAGGTGAGTATGACACCTACAACTTTTTCGTCACGATCAAAAGCACAAACGCTTTGTTGTAACGCCAAATAATGTTTGCTTTGTTATACTTTTTCTCCAGTACTGTGGTATATTTCTGTGTGCAGTACTTTCGTTAGTAACTAAAAAACATTCTGATGCTACTACAAAAAGTTCCAGCGCTCCTGGAAGTTCACGATAAAAAATACTACCAAACATCTGTTGTGACGGCAGAGTCGCCGATTACAGCTATTCTCTTGCAGCTACCGAATTTGACGCTCCTTTAGTCCCATATTTTCCAAACGCAGTACTGACCTTCGTAGCCGACTGCGTACGGCATCTGGCTGGCAGGCAAGAAAAAGCAATTTCAGCTCAACCGCCTCTCCGGCTACATGATCGGTGGAGCAAAATTCGTTATAACGAGAGTACACACCGGGATTTCGGCGGGCATTATAACAGGCAGTGTAGGTTGTCGAAAAAAGCGCGAAACTATGCATTACCGGCTTCCTCGTAGCTCTCTGATGACCCGGCCTTGATCTGAAAGCTAACAAATCTACAAAATCCGGTGTTCACGTTTATCCAGCAACACACTAAAAAAAGAGGACTGAGGAAACAAAAAGCATACTGGTATTGAGCAGACAGTGACAGAATGTTTGTGAGAGTTTTTCAAATACTGTAGTCTTCTTTCTTTTTATCTGTTTTGAAATGATCCACGGAGTTCGCGGTGGCGGCATAGGTACCGCCACTTTCCAGCTCGCTTTCGCGCTGTCAGACACGCCAGCAGGGTAGGCCATGTCGAAAACAATTTCCCGTTAGCTGGGAGAAGTCCCTATAGGCAGCGCCGGGATATTCGCTACACTTTTATAATTCAACTCTACACTTTACCTTTTTTATATTTTCTAACATGGCAAACTATCATTTATTGTGAAGAGCGACTGCTACATATAACTGATTCTCCGTATTATTTCTACTCAAGCCTGTCTGGGTGCCCAAGAAAGGACAAGATTACACCCGAAAGTAAGTTATATTTTCTTTTTCTTCTTTCTTAGTAGCAGTTATAGATATTGATCTGACCGCGTAAAATTTATGGCCGATGTATTTCGTCCTTATTCTAGTGGGTTGGCGATTTCTGTAGAATCTTCGGGAAGCAACATGTGAATAGTAAAACTGCACGTATGCCGCGTCTTTTTCTGCGCCACGTGTCTTACCACGCGGACTATGAGAAGAGCTAAACGTGATATTGATGCTAGAATACGAGCGAAATGTTTCATTTAATTCGGTGCTGTGATGGTGAAACTTTTTGGTGTGCAGATTGCAAGGCAATCCAAGCATATTATTATTAGCTTGATCATAGCAATCAGTGACAGCCGGCTTTTTGTGTACTCCAACTGGCCAACCCAAATACTAATGTGAGAGAATTTTCGGAAAGTTTTGTTAGGAGAAAGGAGTTTTTCCGAGAAAGTGGAATCTGAAGTGTAATTCTGCACTAACAGGAAGTTGAGGAAATGGGGATAATGAAGCTAATACTCTGGAATAAAAGGCATCAGCTGCTGAACAGTCTCGTGTAGTAGTCTGACTCTGCGTTACCCCGTTGTACCCTCGTTACCCCGCGCCCAATAGCGAGTTGTGCACAAATGTGTAGCAACATCGCACAAATTGTTAGTGCCTGGACTTGAAAAACCAAAACTTTTTCTCTTCTTCATTCCAACTCTCGTTGCAGTTTTGGCACAGCACGAAACGATACTCAAGTAAGGAACTGTTGGGTGCATACGCTACGTTCCCAGATTGTTTTTTTTTTCCTTTAAATGTCTTACTTTCTTTTTAATAAAACTTTAACCTACTCACTTTTTGGTAGCACGGGGATCCTAGTGCATGCTTGGTTTTTGTGCCCGTTTTTTTTTTTTTTTTTAGTTTTGCACAGTAGCAGTGTGTATGTTCGTGTCTAATTCTTTTTATGTTGTCCGTTTATTACTATGTGTATTGTGCTGTGTGTGTGTGTGTTTATGTTCATTTTGCTCGTGATTATGCGTGTTTTGTGTTGCGTCACACGTTTGCTTCTTAGGCAACAAGCTCACATTGTTGTAGGTTATACTGAACTGCATAAAACGCACGTAACGTTGTTCCTTTTACCGCGCTTCCATACAGCTGCAATTACCGCAAGAAAATGAAGCCTCTGTAGTCTTTGAATGAGGCGTCTATACCCACGATCATGGAGATTTTGTAACTTGCAACCCTAATATTTTTTTCTTACCAACCAGCGATCATAAAGTAACGAAAGTTAATACTCTTTTCTCCCAAAAATATTTCCCAAGTACTGTACTCTAGACGTTGTACTTACGAAAGCATGCCTTATAATATTATCTACAACGTAAAATTTAACGATTTCTTTTAAAAGCGGTTCCGATTTACTACCTTGCATTTCTCCTAAACCTAGACATTTAAACACTAGAAACCGCGTGCTCATCAGCAGTAGACTGACGTCGCTTATACCACAGGCCATTGCGGCAGCTGAAGCACATAAACCGTCATCTTCCTCCATCTCTCAAATTAATCTTGACGCCAGCTAACGTCATGCAGACGAGTACATCTTTTCCGCACCACAATAGCTGTTTTTGCTTCTTCTAACGGAATAAGTTTTCAACGAAGCTTGTGGCGTTGCAGCATTTTAGGAAACGCTTGCTTATTAAACACGCGTGCCATTGTCGCATTCGCTGTGTGACTCAACCCAGCTTTCCCGTCAGGTGCCCCACTCCTGGCTGTAATGGAAGAGGACATGTGAATAGCAACAGAAACTCACACAGAAGGTGAGTGTCTCATTTGTGTTTAGTCAGTGCTTTGCCTTGGTAGCGCGATGCCCATCCTGCCACCGTTAAACATTGGCAGACGCTGGTATGCACACGTGACTTATTAGCTGATCACGTTTGCGCGGTCGCACTTATCTGCCTCGTTATCGTCCGCTAAGCAGCTACCATGACTATTCTTGTCATGGTAGGTTATTACGTTATGGCGTTTTAACGCGATATCGTTAAAATCTCCGCTCACCAGAAACCCGACGTCGGCGTAGTCGACGTTGTGAGTCAAAAATCACGAGCATGTCTCTGGCAAGTGATACGGGCACTGATTAGTCAACGAGTTGTGTGACGTCACGATACCACGTGACATGGCCGATTTGGAAGGAGCTGCCACCTGGGGCAGCTCCTAGCTCCTACACACAGGCTACCTTTGGGCCACACAGACACGTTCGTGCGGCTTGATTAATAAAGCGGAGCTTTATACCTCATGTAACTAACCACTGCATGCAGATGAGTATGTGCAACATAATATATGCCCAAATTAAGTAATGGTAGAGTAACAAGGTGCGTGTACGTGAGCGAGGTTTGGCACGTGGAGCCACAGGCGAGACCTATTAAATTTGTCGCGTCATACCATTATGGGCGGAGCTTAAGTGTCCCCGAATATTGTTAGCTGACGCTTAGCTTTAATAACGAAGCAGTTACAGCCTGCTGAAACTCCAGGATGCGCCTGTGACGTCGACAGGAGCGTTGCAATATCCTGCATATCCGTTCGCCTGCTCGCACGCAAAGCATCAAATACAAACTGTTGGGTTCTCGAGAAACTCGGTATCACGATCAGTGTATAGCTTCGATTGGAGTTGTAAAATCATTGCCTGTGTCTTGTTCTCTCCCCCGTATCCAATCCGTCGGATAGCCTGTCCGGGTGCCCCATTGCCGCCATGGAGAAGCTGGCTCAGAAGGAACAGAAGAACGTCGCCAAACACCCGCCCGCCACCTCCAGTCCCGGTGAGGGCAGATGACCATGCACTTCCACTTTCCTTACAGAGCGACTCATAGTGTAGGTGCCCAAATAATTGAGAACTTGGGATGGCTAGCGACACGCTTTGAGAGGATGAGTACACTCTCGCCTTTCTAAGGTGAAGTTGCGCACTCCATGTTATGGCTAAAGGGCCATAGAATTAGAGGGGGCTCAAAAAGTACCTGTCCAATGGCCTAAATGTCATTGAGCCATTGAGCATGAACGTTGCGTAAAAGTCTTCAATGGTGAGCCGATAATTTGCAAGCTCTTTTTTAATTGCCATTGCCACGCCCCGCGGCATCACTAGCACCGGTCTTCTACGCAAATTCTTCCCCTGGACGCCCTAAGGCGCGCATCACGTCACTGGGAAGGGGTTGTCTTTAGCCCGCCAAAGACCGCTGCGAAGAAGTCGAGATGCGCGCCAGATGGGAGACGGTGGCGCTTATAGCTCATTTTCTCTAACACGCCCAACTGTTAAGCCTTGGGGGAGGAGCAAGCGACAAAACAAAGTGTGTAACTGAGCAATAGTGTGCTTTATGACGTATTCGTGGGCGCAAAGCACGGTATCTGTCGATTCTCTCTGTTTTTCTCGCTCGGCCCGCGGTGTTTGAAACGGAGAACATAGAGCCTGCTTTTAAGCGCTGATGTCTCTGGTTCCACACATGCATGATTGAACATTTTTTGGGGAAGGTTTATAGACGATTCATATTTATCGGTATCATTGGTTTCCCTTACCCTCGTTGGACACCTTTCAGTGTCTATTTAATCCGTACCGCCTTTCACTCGTCCGTTTGCGCGCTCGTTTCGAATTACTAAAACAGATTTGTGCCGGAGTAATATGAAGCTTTAAATTTTAATGCGATGCGCTGGTGTCAATAGTGATTTCAGAAGGAACATGCACCTTCTACGAAACTTTGTGGCTCATGTCATCTCGAGAAAATCTCGAGAGATAATCTCGAGAAAATACAACCACTTGCGACACGCTTTATCTGTGGCAAATGTGGGAGAACTGACTCGGTCACCGAAATGTTGCACTCCTACAACTTTGAGCCGTTATAAACGCGAAGAATAAAGCAAAAGTTGAAAGTACTGCACTAAATACTGCATGACAATTTAAAGATAAATAAGGAAATGTACTTCCACCCACCTGCTAAACATAGCGCCAGGTTGAATCATAATGCAACCATACGGCCGTACTTCGCTCACTCTAACGTATTTCGCTTTTCTTTTTTTCCTGACGCTATAGAGCTCTGGAATAAATTGCCTACTCATGTTGTACAAAGTGCCAGTAAAACAGCATTCCAGAAATGTCTCGATCAGTACTTAAATGAAGGCTAACATGTCGTCCCCTATGTGTCGCGTCCTATTACTTTGTATGTACTTTTTCGCTTTCTATGTAATTTGTTCCAGCTCAGCAGCTTTCTGAGATGGTGTTTATATAATTGTAACTCAAAGTGTTTGTTACTGTATTCTGTCATTTGAAATTTCAGATGTGTTATTGATTTTACGTGTATTGTTGATTCCCTCCCTGTCATGACCCTCAGTAAGGGTTAACAGTATGAATAAATAAATGAATAAACTCACAGCAAATAGGCAGAAGCTCACAGTTCTTGTATGAGAGGTGTAGGGCAGTGGGATATGAACCGAATTAAGGTCGGAGCAAGTAATGATAATGGGATTGCAAAACTTTCGATGCTTTGATCGCTCTCCGCGCTGTTCACAGTGGTGTTTGCTGCAAGCAACGTCTATAATAGCGGTCGTTCTAATAACTGCTCTCGACTGAACCGTGCAGCCCCATCGGACCGTGTATTGCGGCCCATGTGCTACGTGAAGCAGCTGGAGCTGCACGATTACAAGTATCCGGGCTACGTGCCCACCACCACGCCGCGAACCAATCTGGCCAAGGAGCTGGAGAAGTACAGCAAGCCGCCGCCGCCAGAGTACGCGCACCACTTCTTCCAGCAGCAGCAACAGCAGCAACACCAGCAGCAGCAGCAGCAGCAGCCACCACCGCCCCACCAACAGCCGCCGCCTCCTCCCCACCAGCAGCAGCAGCAGCAGCCACCGCCCCATCCTCCGCAGCAGATGAGCCCGGCCCCGAACCGGCCCATCGCGCCCAAGCCCAAGGACCCGCAGCTGCCCGTAACGGTCAAGCAACGCCTCTCTCCCTCGCCGCCGCTGGTGAGTGAGTGATATCGAGTGAGCTAATGATTGATCGATCGATTGATTGATAGATTGATTAATTAATTAATTAGTTGATTGATTGATTGATTGATTGATTGATTGATTGATTGATTGATTGATTGATTGATTGATTGATTGATTGATTGATTGATTGATTGATTGATTGATTGATTGATTGATTGATTGGGCAAGGGCGAAGGGCGCTGACGTATTCTCGTGACGTAACAATCCATATCCTTACATGTTATGACAGTACGTTCAGTCACATGTGATGGAGGGCCTCCTCCGAAGAGCATCAAGCTTCGTTTTTTAGCTGTTCCCGCGTGTAGTAGGCTAGAGCCGAGGCCATCGAGGCCACGTATATGGTACAAACATCATGTGTCGCGTTTTTCATGTCTCTAAACGAAGGATCAGCCCGGCGTGATGGTGGGCGGTGGAGGCGGCCTGGGGGCAGCGGTGAACCTGTCCAAGAGGCAAGAGGCCCTCGGGGACCTCCCGCCAGCGCCCCCACCAGGGGTGAGGCACATCCACCCGGCCCTCGACCTGCCTCTCGTCCCTAGGCACAGGTACGGATGCTAACACCATTATGGTCGCATGCATGGCCTATCACTGTCTCTGTCTGCTTGCATGGCCTATGGTTCCACACTTCGCACAATCCGTAGGCGTTAACCTGACCTTTAGCGCGGCGTGTCGTTGTATATCGCCTCGTTTGCACCGGCAGCCAACGCTTACCCTGCTCACGAAATAAAAAAGGAAGAGACGCATTTTCTTATCTACATCAATACCCCGTACAACACTTTCCCCGGCTACAGTAGTGATCACGCTCTTTAATTTCACCTGAGCGCCGCTTGGGGGCTGAGGCCGTTATCTGAATCAAGGTCAGCAAAGAATTTGGCAAGTAATGTACTCAGTTACCCTTGAGCATAAAAATCTCATCTCTTCGGATTTTTAACAGCGTAAACGTTTAAACAACGTCACTCGTCCTATGAATAATTATGGTCCCTTCTAAGCTGCGCCCGAAGGATAGCTTAGGCATGTGACGTGACGGCACTGACGTGATTTCAGTTTTCATTCAGCTGTAAGCAGGAATTCAACAAACCACCAGGCAAAAAAATGATGAAGCTGCAAAAAAGTGATGGTAGTCACTATTCAGGTGGTCGTGCTGTGTGCGTTGGGGAACCTCATCTAGTTACGAATATTAAATATCCTCTTTGTAGCTCCGTTTCCTTTATTATATACCTCTGAAGTGAAGTTATCACTTCAACAAGTTGCCTAAACTTCAGACCCCCAAGCAGTAAATTAAAATTTACAGCTTGCTCCTACATCTGCGAAAACACTCTGCACTTGCGCCAAATTGCCCTGGCAAATGAATTTCCAAGCATGCGCCACAGTCTTCGGCTTTGTGCTCACGCGTACCACTCGTCGTGAATGAACTCTGCTTCAGATCCACGAAGGAGCCGTAGATTTTCCGAGTTATGTTTACTGAAGCATCTTCGCTTCTCCCATTTCGCCGTGGAAAATTGTGCCCTGTAGTGCGAAGTAGCTCTTAACACTTCTCGAACAGCTGCGAAACTGCTCTGCTAAATCAGGCATCGCGACCCGAACGAGTTTCATCGAAGACATTGTCTTGGCTGTTGATCGCCTCTCACGCTGAGTCTTGCCTGCCAATGCAGCAGGCCAGTGGGTCATATTTTGGGCATGTGGTACGTGACTGTAACATCTAGACCCGTCATTAGGTAAAGTGGAACTGCTTGAAGGAAACTGTTAGACAGGAACTGTTGGTAATGGTCACTCATTGCTAATAAGGGGTCTGCCACTGAGCTGAGTTTCTAGTGAACGCAAAAAAAAAAAAAAAAAAAAAACAAGCTTAATGATCCTTTGTTCAGAGTCCCAGGGACGATCTTCCAATAAACCGGAACTATAAGACCTGAGTAGTTTCGCAGCTGTGGAAGGAGTTCCCAAAGAGAGAGAGAGAGACAGCTGTAAGGAGTCCTGTCAGAGCAACGGGCTCGTGCATTGGGCGCCGCAGTCTGTCCCCGGCGCTGGGCGGTCCCCAGCAGCAGCATCAGCAGCCCCATCAGCCGCCGCCTCATCATCAGTCGATGACTCCTCCGGGCAGCGGCGGTGGCGGCGGCGGGATGTACCGCGGCGGTGTGCCGCCGCCCGAGGAGCAAACGGAGCCCGTGGACTTCTCGAGGGGCGGGCCGGAGGGGTTCCCCCCGTACCCGCCGCCGTCCCTGCACAGTCCCCCACCTCCTACCAGGGACCACCTTCAGCCCCTCGCCGGGAGGCCCACACCCGCGGGCTCCGACTTCGCGGACAAGGACAGGTGGTGATGCTGCCCTACTCCCTCCATGTCGGAAACATATACGCCCCATATATACCACCCGTTTTCAAGCTTAATTACATGTATATCTTGTAGAAAGCAGTCTGAATCCCCTCAATGTCCCCACCATGGTCAAGATAAAGAACTACTTTTTGTCTCCATTTGTTAGGTCTACGGTCCAACCTAACGTTGGCGCTTATACAACCGCATCGTATACAGAGGCTTAAACATATAGTTTTTGTTGCGATCAGCCTTCCTCTTTCTAAGCTATGTCCTGGAATCACGTGGACCTAACGAACGTTTTTGACTACTAACGCTGACCCAACTCACTCTGTTTTGTTACACTGCAGCTTGCATCCAAAATCCCGCGGTGTCCTGGCTCGCTCGCCGTAAGGGGCATTTTTCTTTATTCGTACTCTCATAACTGGCCGCGTCCACGCACAATAGTTTGGACACCCCAGACCCCCTATTTGCTATAGGCAATAAGCCTTCGCACAGAAGGTGAGAGATATCGGATTGACACTTCTTTGTGAACACTCAGCCAGCTTTCGTGAAGAGACTAGAAGACGTCGATGACTAATGTAGTTGTTTATTAAAAACCAAATACAAAGAAGGAAAGGATTACTGCCAGCCATTTTGCATCGAATATTTTAAGCACCCGAGCTGCGACCGACTCCGCTCCCGCACAACAGTCATCCTTCATACTAAGGTCAGTCGGAAAAACAGTCTGCAAACGTACGGTTAGGAAGTCGGTTAGGCGCACTTCAGCCACCAGGTTTCGCTGAAGTCGGAAGAAGTGAATGTTCCTGTAGCCGCAACAAGCCCTTTTCTAGGATGCACGCTGGCACTTCTAGATGAAGGACACAGACGCTCGTGTGGTGAACCTTGATGCTCAATGATATGGCTTTGTTTGTCTTCACTCACTGCAGCGACATATGCTTCTTTCTCTCACGTCAGCACTGCCCTCACATCTGTTCACTGGAGGCATACTGATATGTCAGCTTGCATCGACATATCAATCGCTGGCTTGCTAAGACAAAAGAAATTATTTATAATGTCACAAGACAAGGCAAGGCTTCTGCTTCTGTAAACAAACACTCAAACGCCGGCTTGAATGGCGAGTTCGTTGTTGTAGTCTCGAGTGTCCAAAGTGAGCAATATTTTTTTTTTGCGCTGCCCCAATAACGAACGGGATCATGGCATCTTCATTTACTACCAAACACCAAGCGACCTAGCAATGTGATTTAGTCTCCATAACAAATGGCGGGCCTTCTGTGTTATTTTATTGGTTGCTCCCGGGAGCAAAAGAGGATCTCGGCATCGCTGTTGATATCACCGGAATGCTGCGAGAACCGCATGATTCTAACGTTATTACAGCCACCATCAGCCAGGTACACGACGATTAATTGACAAGTTAATACGAAACGGATACTCCAAGTGAATATCGGGGCTGTTCCAACTATGGACCTTTCCATCTGTTGCGAGTCAGTTACACTGGCTTCTGTCGTGCCAGAGCCAGCTGCATGCAACAGTCCAGCGAGTAAGATAGTGGCGACCAGGCAGCCCCTTACTGGCAAGGTCTATACCAAGAAGTGATGAAAGAAATGAAAACAGCAAAGCAGATGAAACATGAGCCGATTTTTATTGCACCACACAGTTCATATTGTACCTTGAGTACGCAACTGTACCGATCACGGTTTTGGCCGACGACTATTTTGCATAAGCGGAATAGATGGTATACACATATGCGTTATGTATGAAGCTAAAAATGAAAGCGAGCAGACCAGAGGATGAAAGTAAGTAACATGCAAGACAGAGCTGTCTTTGTCTCGTAATCTTCATTGTTCCTTTTTTTTTTTTAACTGGTGTCTGATGTCAGGAATGCTTAGCGACTCGTCCACCTTTGCAATTGAGTGTAATGTATTTGTGCGTATCATGTCGTTTTCACTCTTTTGGTACCGAGATTATTAAGCAACGAGGAACGAACGGTTTTAGAGCATTCCCAAAGCGTGAGGGTCTTCTGTCGAGCGAAGCTTCGTGTGAATATTTATTGCAACTAACGACGATCTGCTTGCGCACATCACACCTTTCAGCGTTCTCAACTCGTCATCCCTCTTATCTTATCTTTTACTGTTTCCAGTTTACCTGGATGCGGCCTTCAAGAGCGACCTTCGATGCAAGGGCCGCATCAAGAGTTGAAGTAAGTATCGCCCGCGTGGATATACACAACCACTTAGCTGACCACATATCAAGGCAACCTCGAACCTTATGTCTCTGATGACCAGCGTTGTCTTCGTGACTGGTAGACATGAGAAAATCGTGAGCACATACTTCGCTTATAGCGCAGAAAGGAAAAAGCTATCCAAAAGGAGCTGACATTAGTGCTAAAAGTTCATTTCGCTTTTATGGTCGCGTTACAGTCAGCGCAGTTTTTGGGTTTCATAAAGGACTGTGAAACAAAATTCGAAGCTGGCAAAATAGCTAAATGAATTGCACTAGTTGTTGTATCCTCTTTCAAGGAGTACGCAACATGGATCAGAGAATGACTTTGTGCTCGAAACATTCTAGCTAGAATCAGGAAAAATCGTTATGTCCAGAAAAGATGGAAGAAAAAAGGTGAACGAAATAGTTGGCTGGTGTGTACTAAGACGTGGAGCACAAGACAAAAATAACTGAATGGTGGAATCAGACTAGAAAAATGGTACCAAGGAACACGACGTTGACGCGGAGACACGAGTATGACATCTTTGTGCTGCAGTGGCCTTATGTTTACCTGTGAGATTATAACTATGATGATAGTAAACCCTGGACGTATCGTGAGCTATAGCTGGATTGTCCTTATGGGCTTTACACGGCACATGTATTGGTATTCGGTTGCGGTCTACTTTCGTGTGTAATCGGTACTTTTTAGCTGACTTAGTTACGCGTATTTCTCGGCACTATACAAAGTACATAGCTAACAAGTTCACTGTGTTATCAAGCAGTACCACTGTTTAGCAATATATATTCGCTGTTACTCAATAACGTTTCCTTGTAATACAGTTGCGCCGAAAGAGTTAGCCCACATGTATTGTCTTCCGATAGGAATTCAATTGATAACGAATTAAAGTTAAGGTTTTTCGCAATTGAAGGTAACTTTATAATAAATTATTATTCCTTTCTCTCAATCTTGCCCAATCTTCTCCAGCTGTGAAGCCTCGGTGCCTGGCAAAGAAAAAAAAAAGCAGCTTTTTTGTATTCCCCGAAGACTTTTTTAATCGCTGCTCGCTTTGAAACGGCTTTGCCAAGATGTAGGAATCTGTGCGGGCAAATTCAGCGTTATAAAACAGCGAGCGATTGCGAGAACGTACGACATAGACAGTGTTAAAAAGCCGGGCGAACGAACATAGTGTAACTGTGCATGAAGCTAAACATCGCTCAAAAAAATGGCGCCAAGAGTTTAGAAATGTAAGGCATGGTCATGTGCAGGCGTACCTCATCTGTCTTAAAGAAATTGCTCTTCTTTATGAGGACACCGCTCCGAGAGCGCAAATAACGAGATATGAAAATGCCATTTGTATATTTTAGGTATCCGGGTGTACATATCGAGTTCCTTCGGTCAAGCAGGAATATCAACTGAAGTTGATATACAACCAATGCTATCTCAGTCTACTATTGAGAAAGCATAAGGAATCTTAGCACAATAATAATCGTGACAAAAATGAAGCGCCGTGTAGGCGAGTTTGAAAAACTGCTCATCCGCGATGCACCCTGCGAGCTTTCTACACATGCATGAGCTCCAAGCACGCCCTGAACGGCGTCCGAGCTGAATTCCAGTCTGCTCTATACCTCTTCAATGTCCAGAGCATTCAAGGTCGGTGTACGGTTGTGCTCGTTATGGAATGTATACGAATGCTTAAGAGTACGAAGCTGGTTTATATTGCTAGATCAAAAAACAGCGCGGCTACTTGGGACAAACAGAGAGGAGAATAACGGACGTTATTCTCCTCTCTGTTTGTCCCAAGTAGCCGCGCTGTTTTTTGATCTTGCAATGCACCAACTAGCTCAGATTTCCGTTCTTCTGCCGTTTATATTGCTCAGCCACGGCACTGTTGTGTGAGATTTTCAGCGCAGCGTGATGCGTGTTTTGTTCCCGCGATTCACTTAAATGGGTATTCAGCTGAGCCACTCAAGTGGCAGGTTTGTTCCTGGCCTGAACTTGCTCCTTGGAACCCTCCCCTCACCGCAGCTCACGTCTCCCAGAAGTGCTGATGCGCGTTGGTTCCGGAAGTGCACGTGCGCAGCTGGCGCTTCTCGGTAGCGGACATGCGCAGCTGGCTTTGCCCGGTAGTGCGCATGCGTACATGACGTCTTGCTGATGCAAAGCGCGGTAGCGGATGGCGCCATGCGCATTCTGTGAAGCCGCCTGGAGGGTTCGGGTGGGGCCGAGTAAAATGGCTCCTCCGCTTTGTAGTATGCGCTCTACTGCGGTGCCCGACGCCGGGCTGTGATGGGTCGGGTCACGTGACTGGAAACTTTTGTTCCCACTGCAGTCTGTCCGGCTGCCCGCGAAGCAGCAAGCCCAAGAAAGCCGGCGGTCGAGAGGACAAGCCGGACGCCGAGCCGCTGCGGTACGTAACCAATGAAGCACGCCCTCACTTTCTTACGCCCAGATGGCAGTGTATACTAGCCTGGGATAGTCATACAACATCGGTGATAATGCTGTTCAACCTCTACTTTTTTCTCCTTGAGCAAAATTCTATTATTTGGCCATTTGTATTCATCTGCGTACTTTCGTTCGGGACCAAAATATGCATATATTTCAGATAAACTCAGAGTAGAAATAGGAAATCTTTTCCTGCTCGACTCCATAAAGGACTTAGCGATAAGTGTTATTTCTCTACGCCGACTGAAATGTTGCAGAGCTTAGCCCGCAGGCAAGGCATTACAATGATAGAGTGTGCCATAACTCCAAAAACGTTTAGGGTGGACCCAATAAATCTATATTGCCAAAAAGAACCCTGTTCGGTCTTTCGATTTCTGATAACGTGACACGTTTTCGCGACTGACCTTCACATGACCTTGAACAAGGAAGATGTTGGCTGCATAGCTGCAACAATTCTCGCCGCAGATTATCGATAACGCGAGCACAGAGGCTCAACCTAGGACAACCAAGCTGCAGATGGGAATGGCACGCGTGAAAAGTGAACGTTGAGAGTTGGCATTAACGCTCTTTAACTTGGGATACCCTACAAACGTGCAGTCCTTTCCAAAAGTTCCCGGATTTCGTGGAACCTGCAATGGTGCTTGCATAACAGCTCCGGCGCTTCAAATCTCTGAAGGGTGAGGGCATAGTTGTCTTCCTCACCCTGCTAGTGGTTTGAACTGCTAGGGACTTCAGCATAGGCTTCCGCTGCGCAGCCTCTCAGTGAATCTGCTGTTCCGGGAACTTCTGAAAAAGAAGGGTACACCCACTTGTATAACGCTATAAGCATTGGCGACCTCTGCCCACCTATAATGCCTGACATAGGTGTGTGTTTCTTGCTCTTGGGTCCTAGGTTGAGCATGTGCGTACAGTCCCCCACGCTCGATTACCACTCACCTCCGAGCAGCGACAGCTTTTGTTGGAAGGCAGACCGATCTCAAGGCAAAAGGTACAGCAACCCAGTTTCTGCACTCTCTGGTTCTATCTCTACCATTGTGCTTCGATGTGCACTCGCCTATAACGCATTTCTGCTTACGCCGAACTTTTCTCAAATGCCTCTGACTGTAAGAAACGTAAAAGCAGCTTTCCGTGACAGGTGCCGTTCTGCGGATGTTTAGGACATGAACTGGACGTTCGCAGGACGTCCATCGTAGTTTCAATGTCTATTAGGTGTCAACACCAACGTGATTCAGGCAGTGCCAAAAGCTAATCTTCATGCGACCTTGAACGAGATGAAGGCCAATATTTAAGCTTTGCTGATTTACTCGAGAAATACAAAATAGAAGCGTACAGCCAATCTGAAGCGAAACCACGAAGTGTCCAAACTTTGGTCATTTCAAGAAAAACTGTAGCTTTAAAACGCCGGAGTGGTGCATGCGTTCGTGTCAGAAATGTGGAAGGATATAGATTTATTCAAGTGTAAAGCTGCGTTTCTCCGCAGTACTTGCAGAACCCCGCTTGAATGCACCCTTATTTCTCCTATCCGACTGTATGAAGCTGCTTCTAATTGCTACGTGTACCACGCTTGTGAATGTGAAGAGTGTATTAACGTCCTAATAGCGCATGACCCTCTGCTGCAAGTCCCGACTAACCAAATTCTTTCTTTCTCTCCTTTTCTACCCTAACCATTCCATCCCGTCTATGCTTCCGCATCGTTTCCTCCCTCCCCAACTGATCCCTATGCTTTCTGCTGCTGCCGCCTCTTTCGCTCCCGAATGCGAACCCCAGCTGTCCCATCCCGGGCTGCGATGGCTCAGGACATGTGACTGGAAAATTCCAATCTCACCGAAGGTACCGTTTCGCTCAAGTTGTTTTCACTTTCTGTCGTACTATAACGCATTTCCTTTTGTAGAACTTTCATCAAGGGATTCACTGATCAGGCGGGCACTGCAAAAAAGCTGCTACTGTCCGGAAGAATAAGGCAGAGCTAATTTTTATTTCATGCTGTGAGCTAGCTTCCAAACTTCTTTTGAAAGCCCGCGAATTGCCTATAGACAGCTAGAGAAGTGATTCTGCCATAATTGGAATGTTTTGAGGACCTAGTTGGCCTGCGTATGCTACACCCAAAGGCTTTCCCAGGAATTGAAATTAAGGGAAGTGTGTAAATTTCTTCAGAATGGCGGGTGAAGGTGTTGAAGGTAAAAGTTGAGGAAAACTGGAAGTTATCAGATTGAAAGGAAAATTTGTTACGAATTTGGATATACGTTCAGCAAAACAATGAGGGTGTTGGGACATTAAACCATATCATACAGTAGTTCATATTGTTAAGTGTTAAAGTTAGGTGCTTAGTTGCGCTTAAATATTTCTAGACTACAGTTGATATGAACATATCAGTTTTTTATAACTTGTAAAAGGGCATTAGCTTCGTCCATATAGCTCAACAAATTTTGCCTACGTTGCGCGCGTTTCAAAATCCGCGCTTATGTCGTGCGCGTACGGTAACCAATGCTGGTAGCACCCACGAGTTTACGTGACTTCCTGCACACGTGTCACGTGATCATTTTTATCCCATCTGTGCTCACGCAGCAAGCATTTGCGAGCACCGCAGCACGGACGGTACAAAAAGGACATGCGGTTTTTGAAAGGCGCACAAGGTAGCCAGGATATGATGAGTCATGACGACGAGCCTAATCGCATTTTCTGAATTCTAAAACTAATACAGCTGTTACATATAAGCCGAACTATAAAGGTTAAAAACTAAGCCATTATAAAATTTTAGCCAGGTCAATAAACAGTTACAAAACTATCAGAAAACAAACTTAGCCGCATTAGCAAATAAAATGATTCACCTGCTTTCTGCTACCCCGAGCGCTGGCAGTAGAACCTTCAGTTTTGTATATCAGAAGAGCAATATTTAATCATTAGTAGCGACCGCGGCCCAGGCTTCCCATAAACACACTGAGCGAAATAATGGGCCGCCTCGATTAACTAAAAAAAAAATGCTTTGAGAGCGACTACGAAACGGCGCGGATCCCAACAATTCGTTCCCTTCGTTTTCTATGGCTTTCATCAGGAAACCTCAAAAGAGAAGAAATGTTTCAAGTATTCCATTTCCGCAATATGCTCTCATAGCGGCGACACCCTGTTTAGAAGGGAAGCTAATCTAGGTTCTTATATCAGTTCATTTAAACAAATGTACAAAAGTATTACAGGCTAGGCACGGGCGACCAATATTCATTCTTAGCAAAAAAAAAATCAAGAGCGGAGTAAAGAAAACATTCGCTCCCAGGGAGCGCATCGACGGGCCGCTCTTTAGCTCACCTACGTACTGAAACAACACTGTTTTTTTTTTTTTTTAACGCCAAGTAATAACGTCCAGAGGCCAACTTAAACGAAAAGTTCCTGGAAAAGTTTCACGACCTGACGGCACGTCACCACAGCGCGTGGTCGAGGCCGAAACTGAAACCAAACCCTTCGTGCTCTCGTGAAACGGGTTCGTTGCATTTGCAATCGCGGGACGAACATGGCGCTGTCGTCGTGCTTTCGGTGAGCGAAAGTACAGTGCTCTAGAATATGGGTAGTGGGTTCAGGAGCCGGCGCGCTCCATGCCTCTATGCGATGTGGCGAATGTCGACAAGCCCCGATGTAAGCGGTGGCGCTGTTGTAGCGTGGGCTGTAAGACTCCGAGCGCCTGCGCTACCCTTGGCGCTACTCTTGGCGCTACCCGCACGCTGCTAGCAGTCCCGCCAAGCTGCCTGCAACTTTTTCTTGCTTCCTTGCGGTGCTTTTGTACTCTTTCTGAGTTTGCGGCGTTAAGAACCGTCCGCACTGTACCGTCCGCGTCAACGGCATTGTATCGCTCCCGGTTGCAAAACGGGATACCATGCAGTGGACGAAAGGCGAGCAGCCGTCGCTCTTTGCGGCGCCAAAGGATGAGAACCGCCGATAGAAGCAATGGCAACGCAACCTTCATCGAAAAGATAAGGTTTTGGACGAAACCTGCTCTGTTTGAGAGCTACATTTCAAGCCATCATGCATTGATCACAGCAAAGAAGTCCACATCCCACATGGAAAGCCGGAACTTTTACCCGATGCGGTGCCAACTTTGCTTCCGAACACGCCGAGCTCTGTCAAAAAAAAAAAAAAAAAAAAAAAAAAGAAAAAAAAACGCTACAGTGACCTCCTAAAAAAAGAAAAAGAACAAGTACTTATCCCAAATAAGCGAAAAAGACCACCAGGTTATGATTCCGACCTTAACAAAAAATCGAGGCATGACGTTTTCTTTTTTCCTTTTTTTTTTTTTTGAGAAATTAAGAGTATGCTTTGCAGTGTGCAAGTTGGAGCACTGAAATAAGAGATAGCTTTATTTTATACAAGTCATTTTGTCTTATTTAACCTAATACCAAAAAGAAATAGAAACGACAATTGTTGAAAAAGCAGTCGGAAACCTAAGGAAAGGCGAAAATTAAAATCAATAACAAAATTAACCCGCCTAAACAAACAACAGACGGCCATACTAGAAATGCAGGCTGTAAAGTCGCACAGTACATAACGTAACAAAAAGCTATCAAGAGAGGAAAGTTCATATTTTTTTATAGTTTCCTTTCCTCTTTGTATTTTAGGTTTTTGACAGCTTTTGCTTCATATGTTTGACTGCTTTTGCGATTGTCTTTTGTTTTCTTTTCATTTTCTTTTTGGTTTTAAGTTTCGGACTGGCTTCAAATGTATGACTCTGCTGTTGCTACGATTGTTTGACACTGCTTTTGCTAAAAGATGGCCCTTTTTTCGTTTCTAATTTCTTTTATCAGAATCTGTTAGTTTATCTGCAGGGGATAAAGGTTTCCTCTCTGTTATCCTGATGTTGCTGCTGGTTTTCCACGTGTTGGGTTCGGAGCGATAATTTCGATGAGTTATGCTTGAGATGAATGTATATGCCACTTTTCCGATTAATAAATAGTTAGTAGTGTGCGCATATGGTGTTCCTTTCTTTTTAGTGTCCTTGTCGCGCCGCTGTTGTAGCACGTGTTTTAAAACACAGAGCCACGGTGCACAGAGCCTTGTTTATTTCTCCGATGATTCTATGCAGAGCGCGCAGCCACAGTGCGGCGCGCCGCATTTCATACAACCTATGCTCTGGTGGCGCCATCTGGTATCGTCGACACGAGCCGCCTCACCGGCGGCCGCTCTCCGAGCCCACTACTCATATTCTAGAGCACTGTAGCGAAAGGCGTCGTTTTGTTTACAGTCGCTTTCGGCTTGGTAGTATAATTAGTCTGCGCTGCGCTCATGAAAAAGACAGCTGCACTTCAACCATTGTAGAATGCTTTGCTTGTCTTGTGTGAGTTCCGTGCTGTATGTCACATTGATGAACCTCTAATATTTGAGAGAGAGAGAGAGAGACGAACCGTCGATCCGGCCGTTATTTTCCCTGCGCATCCGTTAGCCCGTACGTTTTCTTTCGCCTTTGTTGTGACCGTTGTTACCAACAACTTCTTTTCACTAAAGTCAGTTACGTCCGGTTTACTGTGGTAATCCGGGAGCGTAGCTGCGCAGCTCTTTGCAGTCAAGTTGCGAAACGGTTTAAATTCCCTAGTACCTCACTGTGCGAGTTGATGTTGCTTGCTGATAAGCGTTTATTAGAACGCCTACTTTGATATCGTCTGTTAATGCGTGGGAGCAAGTAGAAGGAGAGCAACAAGTGGTAGAGCGCCGTCATTCATCTTCAGGGAAAACGTGTTTTGCACCCTGCGCGTTTTTTTCTTTTTTTTTTTTTTTTCACATTTTCTCCACTGTCGTCTTGGCGTTTCTCAAATCGAATGTTTATCGTGAGGTGTATATTATACTGTAGCACTTCTGTAACGCTTTTATGCCCATAATTCAGGCGCATTATCTTTTTTCTTGAAAGCTTGACGATCCTCATTCCCTTTGCATCTTTTCGAAATCATTTTCATACTTTGATAGCCGCAGTTGCTTAGGTTTCACCTTATCATGTTCTACCATATCTCATTTACTAGTGCAACAAAGACAGTGTGGTAACAATTACAGCCATTGATAGCCGCGTACATATAAACTGTGCATCTTTGGCTGCATCGAAGTGGTGACAGCCTCTGCAAGCAGAAAGCAAAAGCTAACACCAGTGTCATGTTTAAAAGTAGCCACTTTAAATTGAGGTGTTTGGATTCACTTCACATTTGCGGGGTCCATTTCAGAGGGACGATTTAGGTGTTGGTTGGTAAACTTGGCCAGAAGTATTTTCATTTCGTAATGCATATGCCTTTTGACTCATTACACAGCGCTTCAGGATGTCCGCTGGCGAACCGGAGCAAGTTGAGGCATGAAGTTGTTGGTGTCGATGGAAGGCCTATCAAGACAGAAGGTGCTAGGTAAGCATGATAGCACATATGATTTGTTTTCAACACATCTGCAGACGCAAAAACAGCACTGAATTTAAAGGAAAATCCTAGTTCATGAAGATTTCCTGCCACATCGCCTTGAGCAAATAATGTTTATGAAATGAGTTCAACCGTTCCTTGGGATCACACGTGTAATAGTAACCACACATTTGGTTTTCCATGTGCATAAAGCTACTGTGTGCAGCATACCCCTCCAAGCATAGTGTCTGCATAGGATTTGTCCATGGCCGAGCACAGAGGATCTTTTGATGTTCATTTACCCTGGAATGCACCCCATTTCGTGTGAAATTTTCACTTGTAGCGGTTTGTACCACGTAACTGGAATTTTATCTTTCCTAAAAGAGCCTTGGCATCCTTCAGTCACATTAATTGTAACTCAGGCTGTTGGCCATATTTTATTTGGAACCCTTCTTTTAGACTAACAACCATAATAATATTGTTATGAGGTGGCATGTTATGAGGTGGCAAGCACTGCGCACAGAAAAAGAGGACATGACTGATTGCGAGAAGATTAGTTTAATGAATGTCGGCGGGCCTAGCACAAGCGCTCCTGCCCACGCCACTGCCTGCTTCTTACTTCTCGTATGTAATAGTATCGTTTAATGTTTGATGCATTATTAGTCCAGTTGCTGATGTCCTACTGACCCATTGTTACTACGTGCTGCTATACTGCTACAGCTATCTTCGTCTTCATTACTTTTCAGAGTAAGCTGACTGGGCAATATCTGCATAGTGCAATGTTTGATCATGCATGTGCATGCATGTGTGAAGCCTTGCCTAACCATGTGTACACGTAATGTGAACGGTGCAGCTGTCCGACCCCCGGGTGCGACGGGAGCGGGCATGCCAACGGAAGCTTCCTGACCCACCGCAGCCTGTCGGGCTGCCCCCGGGCCACGCAGGCCATGAAGAAGGCCAAGATGGCTGCTGACGACCCCAAGCCTCAGCCAGGTACTTCATTGCTGAACATGGACACATTCCTGCGACTCGATTGCACCACTCTGGTAGTCACTGCATCTCCCACTAAAACTGTGGGCTCACATTTGGTATGGCAACAAGCCAACCTCTGCTATGAACTCTGTGACATCAGATATCTCTAATCAGCCATACTGTTCTTTTGGCAGCCACAAATAGGTTAACGTTTCTTTGTGCTTGGGAATTCCTTCTTTTTTTTTTTATTGTCCAGTAAGCAAGTACGGCTCTCGGTTGTGGTCTGAGTGAAGCCACTGTGATTTCTCATCCGTGAAATTTCAAATGCAAATGAGACAGCGCTGTCTCCTGGAGGAATGCGGCATCCCGTAACAAAGTTGCTGCTTGTCAAATAGAATGGGAATCAGTTAGGTTTAGTCATCAGGGGAACTTTACTCTCTGGTTTTTACTTTCCAACTATGTGGGGAAGTGCTTTCGGTAAACTTCGCACAGTGCTTCAAGCACAGATCTTGAAAGGTCTGTGGTGACTATCTGCTGCTTTTTTGCTGATCAAAATGTTACTGTCAGGAGACTGAGGAAGCTAAGCGCTGTGGTAGCTTGACTGGTTTAAGCTATGGACTTCTTAGCACTATGGAAGCTTGTACAAGTGCTGGTTTAAGCTATGGACTGCTTGATATACTGCTGATTTTATTGTTTCAAACCATTCAGCTACTATCTGGTTCAGTTGATGCTTTGCTTCCAGAGTTGCATTTTAACATTTGTTCTACTGTTGCCTTTCCATCACTAATATTGGATATCGCATGTTTATTGTGTGGTTGTCTTTACTGGACAGAACCACCACATATCTTCTCAAAAAATGACAAGTGAATCCTGCGCAACATTCCTACAACACCCTCATTTTCTTCATTTGGAACTTTCTTTTGTGTGCAGTAACATAGTGACAATAACAGATAATGAAAATGTGAGTAGTTATACAGGGCCCGTCCAAAGCAAGTATAGCTGCAAAATCGATTGATATAAGGGGGGGGGGGGGGCTGTAGCTGCACTATTAATTAGTCTTTTCAAAAAATGTTTTAGGTAGAAAATAATTTAGCATGTCATGCAGGCATGGCAAAATCAGGGTGTAGGTAAGCCATATGTGAAAGTGCTGGAAGATATCTATAATGGCTGCACAGCAACCATAGTTTTGCATGAAGAAGTCACTACAATTTCAGTTAAGAAAGGTGTTAAGCAAGGAGACATGATCTCCCCAGTACTATTCACAGCTTGCTTAGAGGAAGTATTCAGAGACTTGGAATGGGAGCAGTTAGGGATAAGGGCATATGGAGAATACCCAAGTAATCTGTGATTTGCTGATGGCATTGTCTTGCTAAGTAACTCATGCGATGAACTGCAATGAATGATTGATGGTCTAGGTAGAAAGAGCAGAAAGGTAGGCCTAGAGATTAATGTGTAGAACACTAAAATAATGTTCAACAGCCGTAGTAAAGAACAGCAGTTTACAATAGGCAGCGAAGCATTGGAAGTGGTAGGCAAATATGTCTACTTAGGGCAGATAGAAACCGCATATCCTGACCACGAAAGGGAAACAACTAGGACAATAAGATTGGGATGAAGTGCATTTGTTAAGCACTCGCAGATTTTGACTAGCAGGTTACTTGTATCGCTCAAGAGGAAATCATATAACTCTCTCTCTCTCATCAGACTGGAGATTAATGTGTAGAACACTAAAATAATGTTCAACAGCCGTGGTAAAGAACAGCAGTTTACAATAGGCAGCGAAGCATTGGAAGTGGTAGGCAAATATGTCTACTTAGGGCAGATAGAAACCGCATATCCAGACCACGAAAGGGAAACAACTAGGACAATAAGATTGGGATGAAGTGCATTTGTTAAGCACTCGCAGATTTTGACTAGCAGGTTACCTGTATCGCTCAAGAGGAAATCATATAACTCTCTCTCTCTCATCAGCCTGACTATATCCACTGCAGGGCGAAGGCCTCTCCCATATTTCTCTCCAGTTAACCCGATTCTCTCCAATTAACCCGGTTCCATCATATAACACTTGCATCTTACTCGCCTATGGGGCTGATACGAGAGGGCTAATGAAATCAGTTCTACTTAAGTTGAGGACAACGCTGAGAGCTATGGAATGGAAATTGGTAGATGTAACATTGAGAGATAAGAAGAATGCAGAGTGAATCAGAGAAATAACTCAAGTTACTGACATTCTAGTTGAAGTCAAGAAGAAATGTGCATGGGCAGGAAAGGCAGTGCAATGAGAAGATAACCGATGGTCGCCAAGGGTGATAGTTGGATACCAGGGGTAGGGAAGCACAGCAGGGGGCGGCAGAAAGTTAGGTGGCCGGATGAGGTTAAGAAGTTCTCAGGGGTCAAGTGGATGCAGTTACCACAGGACCAGGCTAATTGGAGTAAAATGGGAAGGGCCTTTCCTTTCAGTGGGTATTGTCGGTCAGATGATGATGATGACTTGTTGTTGGTTGTCACTTTGAGGTAACATCATACTTAGTCATATCATATGCCTGATGTGCATGCGCAGAGCCGGGACCATTAGTGGCTGGTATGCCAGGCATGCCTCCCGGCATGGATAACGACGCGGACATCCGAGCGCTGGAGGAGGAGATTCTGGAGCTGCAGGAGTACAACGCCAAGGTGGAGTCCGAGATGATTCGTCTACGCACGGACATCACCCAGATGGAGCAGCAGATACGCATGACCGAGAGGGTGAGAGGCTCCGCTGCTTATCCATTGTTCTCGACGAGGTCAAGGATCACTATTCTGCCGGAAGATAGGACAACACCGCGCCGACTTCAAATGACAATTTTCTTGCAGATTTGCACGTGACAAAAACAAAGACACAGGATAACAGTGCTATACCTGGGAACAAACAAAAATGGAAGGGCGAATAAAAGGATGCCGCCAGTGGGCAGTAAAAGAGTAGAAAATAACAATATGCAATGACATGAATACAAAATGCAGTAAAGGAGCCAGAAAGGATGTTAAAAGCAGAAAGGCGAAAACAACCAATGCCAAAAGGGCCAATAAGAGCTGCAGGATGAATTGAGGAATACTAAATATTAAAACTTTGAAATTAGGGTAGGACGACATAATTACATTAACTGCAGGTGGCTCAGATAGTACAATACCCCAGTCAAGTGTGCAAGTTAAAGTGCACTTGTTGAGAGTGCACTTTGCAGCTTAAAAGACACTTCAAGCTACGCAGTACTAACAGGAAAGCTAATTGCACTCACATTAGCACTCGTAGATACGAAACTGGCAACTGTAAAAACGTATTTTAAAAAAAAAAATTGCAACCTTCTAGCATAAAGTTCAGAATACTGCTTTTTAAAGTAGTAAAACATAAAAAATGCTTAAGATTTGACAACGGGCTATGGTTCAGAGATCACACTTCAACAAGCTCCATAACCAACAACGACCAGCACCTAACTGAAAATGGCGTTACCGCAGTGGCGCACCACGCTTAATTTAGAAGTTGCGTACGCAGTTGCATCATGTTTTTATTATGTGATATTTTGCCCGTCGCTATATTATAAAACAATTCCTCAAATAAAAATATGTACAAAACCCGTAAAATCAACTTGTATCCATAACTTATTACATAATACATTGTGTGACGCAGAAATTGCTGCCGGCGATGCTACGCACTCTGCCCTCAAAGTCTCTTTTGCAAACGCACTCTGACCTGAGTCCACACTTTGGCAAGTGCACTTATGTTATGCCATTTAACAGTGGTAGAGTGCATTTTTCGTAAGGGACACTCCCCGTAAATGCACTTTATTTTGCACACTTGACAGGGGTGTAATTCTCATCTTGTTAGAGCTGTAGAGGGTATGCCTACACAATCTTCTCCTAATTTTAGAAAAGAAAATAACCAGTTGAAGTCAGCTCTGTGTTGTCCTATCTTTCACTGTTCATTTCTTTTTTGTTTTTTTCTAAATATGAATTACCAACTAGCCCGTTCCACGATCCTTGCTAACACAAAATGCATCCCCTATAATGCACACGTTAACGCATTCCATTGTGCATGAGCACGCACTCAGTTCTCACATCATCGTCGCTGCAACACTGGATGCTCCCTACAAATGGACACGGCTGCATCTATATTAACGACATCTTGGTTCACTTTGGGTTATAGTGAAATATAAGGTAATATAATCTGGTTCAACATACTCTTGCTGTTTGTCTTAAAGCTGCTATCACCGTGGCTGTCACGAAAGGCTGGTCGCACGAGCCTTTCTGAACTGAGATTGATGGCCGCTAATCGATTCCACTGCTGTTTATTGTAGCTGTCATTTGTGCATTTTCTTTCATGAACTTGTGCAAAGATCATTTGAACCATCGCTCTCTTTAAGTAGCTCTACCCTGTGGTATACAGAATCAGTCTTCAGGCAGTTTTTGGATTAATGTAAATTATCTTTATTTCGACCCTTGTTAATTTGAAACTTCGAATATTTTGAACTAGGAGTGGGGTCCCGGCTGATGCACTTGCAAGTGTATGGCGTTGATCACTTGTTAATATGGACATCAATGGGCTCAGTCTGATTATTTCTGACAGGAGTTAATTGGTGGGGGAAGTGAGGGGAGGGGGGGGGGGGCACACGCCGCGAGTGATCACCAAATTAAGCCTCTCTTAACCTGGGTTGTGTCCGCACTGTAGCAGGTATGACGACAATCGGCAGTTTGCCATTTTCTAAATAACGCTCATTTAGTTTTACTTCAGGATGGTGTCACGTTGTTTTAGCGCATGCACACATATCTCTTTCGCGTGCACCACATTCTGCTTCCAGCTGGTCATGCGCTCAAAATCCAATGGGGCCCTTTTGTGCAGAGGCATCAATTCCACTGTGTAGCACTGCTAAAAGGGCAGGAAGCCTTTAACTATATTGAAGAAATCCTTCAACCTTCCCGACAGAGCTCGCAAATCAAAGCGCTTGCTGAAGCCGGGAAAATTATCACTAGGGTCTTCATCTCAAATGCACACTGCCAGCTGCCATTCATGTTCATCAGATAAAATTACTCTAATGGGAACTGCTTTCGGCAGTTTTTCGATCCCATTTGATAATTCTAACTTCAGATTGATGTCAACATTTTTTGTGCTCCACTAAAGGCCACATTAAATAGGACAAACTGTAGCTAGTAACAGAAAAATTTGCTTAATAGCATTTAACGCCTTCAGCCTGTTCTAAAGCACTCTAAGATAGCCCATAAATTGCTCCAAACATGCTCCGAAATCAGACTTTTGCGGCTCTCATGCCTGATCCAAAAAACTAGAGCCTGCTTCCCCCCTGACTAAGGCAATTGCTAGCACCACAGAGCACAAGCAACAGAAAGTTGCTCAAGTCGGTTGCCCATCCTCTTGCGCAAAAGTGGCTCCCTATTGTGGTTAGGTAGTGCCACGTGGCCGGTCATTTTTTGTAGCACTGGTTGACAGGTGGAGGCCAGTGTTTCTCTGCACTCTAAACTTTTGGCAAGGACTGTACCCCTAACCAAGAGAGAGTGACATTGGTGCCCACTCTATTAGGCAAGCTTCAGGCACCATCAGGAGCTGGGCTGTATTATAATTGAAATTTCATCAGGTTAGCTCAGTTTCCTGTTAGGCTGTTGTTGTTATCTTCAAACTATAGTTCCATATCACAAGAGGTTCAAGATCGGAGATTCTTGGCCTGCCTAGCCAAACCATGTGAAAACATGCTTAACGACTCGCGCATCGCAACTTCTATGTCTTCCAGCCCGATATGCCTGCTAGAAAAGAGTACACACCCTTTTGGGCAATGGCTGGTTATGTAGTGAACTCCCCTATAAATAGTTGCAGTGTGGTTACTATTCTAAACGTAAAAGAGAATCCAAGAACCACTCAAGAACCCAATTCAAGAAGCTCTGCTCCATGTGTAGCTGGTGTGTACTTACTGCTCTAACTTAAGTGGCGAGGATTGTCTTACAGGCGTAACTGCTTTTGCGCTCTAACACATTAAAATCGTCTGCTAGTTAGTCCCTGAAGAGAAATTTGGTCCAGAAGTGCACATGCATACGTTGTATGCTGGAAGCACAGCATGGTTGAGGTCCTTGATTTTCTGCAGTGTAAAATTCCCGATTCCTTGAATTGAACCCAAAGAATGGCAGTGTTCTGCAGGAAGCCGTTTACATTAGTAACCTTTCCATGTTTGTCACAACTCTTTCTTGCCAATGCGTGCTCCATCTCAATGCTCCAAGGTAATTGAGAAGCTGGCTTTTCCTTAGAGCTTACAGGACTGCTGCAAGCTTACTGTAGATGTTGCAAAGAGCAGCAAAAGAAGTCGGCCTCACCCTGTGTTGATCAAGATATGACGTGAGGTGCTTTCTGAAAGCACCGGTTTAAGGGAAAAAAAATATAATTATATTCTTCCTAGCAAGATCATAGTGCTTTAGACAGGTGTCAGTGTCTCATGACTCTTCCATTTAAGCATATTGCAGTGAAGGCCACAGCACTTGGCATGCTAGCTTGCTGGAGTGAAGGGTGATCTGGCATGTCACGGCACCAGCGGAACTTTTTTGCAAAATTTTATCTGTCTGTCTAGAGAATTCAGACAGCTGAATTTTAGTCAGATCCCTATCACTCCATCATTCCCTTTAGCATCCAGAAACACTGCATGATAAACAAAATGTCACTTCTGACATGCAATTCCACAAAAATCCACAACTTTTTTTGTGATCGCGAAACACGAGAGGCCTTAGCCATAGCACTTAAGTAACACAGCATTGTTGCACTGACGCAGGACAACCAAGCGCTGTCTCAGAGGGCCGGCAGCCTCAACGAGTACTACGACTCGCTGAAGCACAACTTCATCTCGCTGCTCGACCGCATCCCCCAGTTGGAGGAGAAACCCACGCCTGACAATTTCGACTGCTACCTGAGCCGCCTGCAGGCGCTCTGCGTCGACAGCACCACGCATCGGCCGCCCGGCGCCGGACCCAATGGCTCGTCGCCGCCCAGCGACAGCAACCGGGCCCTCTTCACATCCGTGCGTCAGGCACTGCACGACTTCACCTTGCCCCTGTGAGTGGTTCTCACTGAGAATGCCTGCTGCAGCTTACATGCAACTAGAGCTTCTACTTAATTTTCTGACGAGGTCACTGGGGCGTCGTCCTATGTTGGGTTTCCGAGACCAGCCCACCTGTATTGCAAGTAAACGTCTTTACTTACGCTGGTAAAGTTACACATTTGCATTATGTTGTTTGTACAGTTGTTTCAGTTTCTTCATGTTCCGGCACTTTCAAGTTACAATAAGAAAAGTGGCAACAAGAAAAACACAGAGTACAGTGCAGTCCACTTACAATGATATCGAGAAAACCGGATCGTTATAACCGGTTATTGTTATATCTGGACCGGCAAAAAAAAAGGAAAAACAAAAAAGCGCACACTTGCATATTTTCCTATGTAAGATTGCCTACTTACCAGCGAGGAGTGATGCTGGATCATCGTAAAGAGCACTAAACACTTTATTGCGTGGTACATAAATAGCCATAAAATAACTTGAGGATGCTTAAAAAAAGTTGGTAATTTGCACTCACTTGAGCAGCATCTGAAGCTTGACAATCACTGTGAGCATCGCTTCCAGTAGCTCATATGCTGGCGGCAGTCCTTTTGAGTGCATGAAACCGATCAGCGACTGGATGAACTGCAGAACATCTGCAACCTTGATTATCATTAAAATTGCAAAGTGCCAATTCCCGCATTTTTTCACGTGACTTCTAATAACTTGAAACCCTGCCAGAAATCCCAATGAATCAAGCTGTTTCATCTCAAGAGCTATTACTCTGTCGTTGTGGTCAGCGCCACATTCCACGGACACACAATCGGTGATGATGTTCTGGCCGCACCCTTTGCACGGCAACAGACAGTGATGGAGATGATAGTGCTCATTTCCTGACCGCAAGCAATGGCTCTTGCAGATTTCTTCAAGCTGGTCTGTTTTGACCGCTTATGTCAAGTTTTCACGTCATTTTCTTCTTAGCATTTTACTTTTTAACAAGACGAATTTGGGGTAACCATCGACGAGGTGACTATGAGAAAGCTATAATTGTATCCGATATAGTGCCAATAATCATGCATGGTTTATTTTTACATACAGGAATTTGAAAATGTGATAAATCCCAAAAATTTGATCAATATAAGCGATATATAGTTATATCTGGTCATTATAAGTGGATTCCAGTGTGCTCGGTGACAAAAATTTGAAACGCTGGTTCTCAGATACCATTCTTTCTGCAGCATTGTAGCCACAAAGCTGCATAACTTGCATCTCCTAAAGAAAATGGTTTGAAATATTACTTAACTGTGCTGTAAACATAGCGTTGTATGCATTTATTGTTCTGCACCAAGTTAACTACATTTCGATACAGCTCGAACGAGGCAGCAAATGCCCCTCAAATGTGGCTTCAGCAAGTGTTGTCGACAGAGTCTTGTGACTTCATAGGTAATCCCTTTGTGACCTGCTATCTTGCATATCAAGGTGTGGGAAATGAAAGGAGGTTCACCATCGCCTAACCAAAATAGCCAGGGCGTCATTAGAATTGGTTGATACCAGTGACTGAAAGAACTACTACTTCGTGTTTGAGTTGTACCTGACTACAGTCTTGTACTGGGGTTCTGTTAGCTGGTTCATCTACCAGTTATTTTCAGTTGAAACTAACCAGTTCTGTCCTTCTTCTGTGGATTCTAATTTGGTGTTCTTTCATCATTTCTCAATTTCATCAATGCAGACAGCAACCAAGCGGCTGGATCAGGTCATGAGGGCACCGGCCTGCCCTTCCACATCTCCCATTTTGCTCCGGGGTGCGCATGCCTAGCGCGGCGCCCCCTGGCGTGACCATCATCTTCTTGTTCTTCTTCGTTTTGCCAACAAACACAAAATGGAGCCAAACAGGGTCAATTGCATTCTACGTAGAAGAGGACGACAGCAAGGCTGCTCCCCAAATGAAGGACTGCTGGAAAGGGTTCCCCGAACACTGGGTCTTTCACAGCACTCCCCTTTCTCCCCCACTTTGGTGTTCTACGGCACACGCAAAAAACAAATGCCCGCCACCGGCACTGCCCGATGCAAGCGGGGGAAAAAACACGCACATGCTGGCATCTCGTGATGACGGGGACATTGTGGGAAAAAAACGGAAAGCATGCCGTGCTGGGAGCTGCCAAAGCGTTCCCACCACCAGCGCTACCCCTCTCTCAGTGGCATTGTCTCTTCTTCTGTTCTTCTTTACGTTGGCTTAGCCACAGTTGCTGTTGTCCTCGGCACACATCTCTGAGCATTTGCGCGTCGTTCGTTGCTGACGGGACTTGCATCTTTTCTCCACGTTGTATAGCTTTCTAGATGACGGTGTGATGTTAACACACTCGCATGGCGTTTGGTGCTGTTTCTTGTTTCTTTGTTTTCATTGTTTTTAATTCGCTCTCTACATTTCGAGTACCGCTGTCCTAGAGCAGAAGGTGTGGCACATTCGAAGTATTTCAGAGCTGTTGTTTCTTTTAACTCGCGACGCTATGGCATGCCATAACCATTACCATGTTGCTTGAGGTGCGAATTCGGCGTCTTCTTTGAAGATAACTCTTAGATTGAATGAAAGCGGGGAAAAGTGCGCGATGCTGATATGCGCGATGAATCCGCCAGATCCCAGCGGCAGTCCCCACATCTAGTGTTAATTTAACCAGCACATTCTCCTTTTGCTCCGACACTGTTTCTTTCCAATGTTGGCTGTAGTGATATCTGTCAGTTGAGCACTCTTTCCTCATTGCCTCCGCTTTTTTTTTCTTCAGGTGTACATAGAAACCTTTTTGTAAGATACGCATTCCAGTATTTAAGTGTCAGTCTTTCTCTTGCTTTTCTCTGTGCGAGTAGTAAGGCTAAATACAATTCATGCTTTCAAAGAAACCATGAATCGTTGAGTGCAAATCACGAATGTGTCTTTATTGGCAAGTTTAGCAGGTATGTTCTCGTTGCAAGTGTACTATTATGGTTAAAATATGTGACTAGAAATATTTGTTTGACTGCTTCCTCTCTTGGATTCCAATGTTACTCGTATTAAATGACTTGGAGCATGAGAATCATCAGCTTTTATGATTTTAATTTCCTTTGCAACTGAGCATCTAACACATAGCAATACATGTTCAGCTCCATCCACTAATTGTGTGTGAGGCTTTTCTTTTTTTTTTTTGCTACCACATTACAGATGACCACATTGTCATATGAAGGAAAAAAGGAAAGAAAGATCATGTCAAACAGCGCAGTTAAGTTTGCAAAACTTTCTTCCAAGCCCCAGCAATCTGAACAATGCACGTAGCCCGACAATATGATATACGTAGCATGGCAGAGCTCTGCCAATGCCAACACACAAGACACAACACGCACCTTCTACAGGCTACATGCTTCCTCAGACGCATACACGAAAAAAAAAAAAAACACGTGCTTCAGCTTCCAGTTTTAAAGACTATGTCTTGATGAGATTGTTACATGTGGTGCAAGTTTGCTCTTAGACGTATGGGATTGTTATGTACAGCATGTCAGAAGCAAGGGTTCCTGAGACTCTAGGTTTCATCTCTTTCTTGGTGTTGAATTTGGAAAAAAAATGGGGCAGACACAAAAATCTGCCCATTGTAATGCTGGCCGACGTGGTAAAGACATTCTGTACATACGTAATTTTTATGCACTCCCTGTTGTCGAGGCTCGCAAAGCAACTCTCGGCTGCAAAAGCAGAGAGAGAGGTCTACCCTTCCCACCCCCTGTCACTGTGGAGAAAAAGTGGTTTTACCCTCTCACCCGAATGATTTATTTTGAACCTAGAATACTTGGGTTGTCGCTGCTTTTTACCCTCGATTTCCCGAGTGCACCTTGTTTTTTTATTAAGGGCTAAAGTTCTGTTCCCTTGGTCCTATGGGAAGGAAAATAAAATTCATGGGCTGCAATATCAAAACGCTGAGGGCGGTTTGAATACAACAAACCCTGTCTTCCTAGATCATGCTGACCGTGTATGATTTACCTCTGGCTTTCGATGGAGTTGTGTAACAGCACAAACGACGCTATGTGGCCACCTCGCCAGACCCATGGAAACCAGAGTTGAATGTCAACTGCACGGCCCCGCTGCTTTGTGTTTCAAGCCCAGCCTCATCGCACATGCCACTGTGTAGCCGTTAAACTGAAGTGTCGTTAAGTTTTCGCATTTTGCAACACTGCCCGCGCGCGCGCGTTATGTCCCAATTTTTCCTTTCTCGTTTCTCATTGAAGCTGATAGCTTCGGCCTTCCTTGCCTGCACACACATTGTTCCCTGAATGTGTACATGACTGTGGCGCTTTCTTTTTGTAGATATGTATAACTTATTCAGCGCGCTGTCTTTCGCTCTCTATCTCACTGTCTATCCCCAACCCTTGACCCCAGCCCCATGTAAAACATGGTGCAGCTGGGGCACTGCCCCGACCTCCTGTCTCCCTCTCAAACACACTCTTTCCTCATTTTGTTCCTGTTTCCCGGCTGCGTTGTACCACAAGATGTGTGTACCGTGCCGGACAGCGACACCCAAACATTGTGTACCGAGTCTCAAGCCTGTCAGTAAAAACCCTATTATTGTGAAGCTGCACATTGGCCTTGTCATGTATGCTAGAACAGTGGTCTTGCTTTGACCGAATCTTTGACTGCAGAAGACTGTTTCATTATGAGCTGTCCGATAAATCCCAGAGCAGAGATGTATTCCTGAAAGGTCTGGGTTTTTTTTATCGCACCTGTAGATGTAAGATACGCAGTGTTCGACCGAAAGCAGCGGCCGCATTCCCATGGTTGCCCTCTCAGGGTCCGCGTGGCGGCAGACATGTGGTAACGTGTTTTGATAGCAAACTGTTACTGTGCACGCCCTGGTCTGTTTTTATCTGGCAACCGTGAACATTTTAGATCATATGAGATTTAAAACAGCAGCATGATGGCTGCAATTGTCATAAGACGAAACTTTGGACGGTTAAAACAGGTTTGCAATTTTGCTATAGTGAATCGCTTATTTAGTATTTTTCATTCTTTGGCAATCTTGCCAGTATCATTAGGGCTGAGCACTACCTGGGCATTTACCCTGCGTCATACGGCTCGTCTCGAACTCTTTGGCGCTGAAGATGATGCATTGGGATAGAATTCTTTGTGAGGGTATAAAGGGGGTGGTTCTATATGCATAATGCATTTGTAGGTCTCTTGGGGCCAAGAAAACAAGGATTTTGCGTAGCTTTCCTGTTTATTTGCTTTTCGCTTTGGGTGGACAGCCGCCCCACCCTTAATTCGCCTCTGAAAACGAGGTGCCCTTCAAAGAAGGCCCACCAGCAAGTTGCGTCGATCGGTCGCCACTTAACGTCCTCGCCTTCTAAAGAACGGGTCCGCGAGCCATGGCGTCGCTCGACGAGTGAAAAATCTAGTCAGACTGAAGAACACCTGTTTATTCCAAATAAACTAAAAAAAAAAAAAACACACTGCAAAGAAACTACAACGGACGTCCGGCCCTGCGTTGCAGACATGCGGTCGAAACTCGCGACAATGCAATGCAAAGATTAAAACAGAACCGGGGTCGGGGGTTTCAACGCGGCAAAAAAATACACGCGAATAGGGCGATGCGATACGGCCAAGCATTGACGGCGGTACAAGAAATATTGCTCCTCGCGTGGCAGCAACTCAAGCAGTCTCTACAGGCACCCCTTCTGTCTTCGTCCAGGTTGGTCGCCGTTCCATCGCCCGTGCACACCCTGCTGACCCGTGGCGCTCGCCGGCCGCACAACTGCCTTCGCCGCTCGCGCCGGGCGAAAGGCCCCCCAATCCTTGCTTCCTCGCGCCTTATGCTTGCGCTGCCCGAACATATTTGTTCGATTCAGAACTGGTTCTCGGTTCCACCGGTGCCAGTCGGGCGCCAACCAGATGCAGTTCCAGTTTTGTGGTTCAGGCAGTTCAGGTGCAGCTAAAGCCCTGGGTGCAGCTATTTTGAATTCCTCCTCATAACCTCTCATATCACATTATCTCTCCCCCCCAGACACCACCCCAGAAGCTGCAGAGGAAGCTGCCATTGCATTAGCCATAACCCGCACGGAAGCCCAGTACATTTTAACTGATTCGAAAACAGCAATTCTAAATTTTGCACGTGGCCGAGTCCATGTCCCTGCTTTTAGCATGGACTCGCCCGCGATGCACTCCCTCCCCGCCATGTGGAGCGGTGTCCACGGAGAACTGACAGCTTTTCTTTCCTGTAAACCTATTTGAAATGCCTCTGATGCCTGCTGTATCAACGTTGGGCTGTAATGCGTCTGTTTCTACGTGCTCTGTGGTGCGGCGTTCGAGGAAGCGCCAAATGAAAGGAGCCGCGCGGGCGCCTGGATCGAACGGGTCAGCTTCGTATAAGCATTCGTTGGTTGGTTGTACAACATTTAATTCCATCGGAAATGGGCGTCCTCTTCCCCGCCCCAGGTCTAGAGCACTATACCCCCGGCACGCGTGCCGGGGAAGACGGGGAGTCGTGCGCCCGCGGATTAGAATTAATCGCCTTGTAACGTAATCGCTAGTCGTGACGTCATGACTGGATGGACGTATTTATGACGTCACTTCTGGTTATTAGATATTGCTGGCTTAAAGGGCAACTCCGGGGGTTTTTTGACATTCGAATATTCTAATAAAAATTTTACTGCAGATTCTCCTCTCCGTCCTGACGCATTCTACAAAATTTGGGCGCCGTACGATAATCCGTTCGCGCGCAACACGACTTTAAAATATGTTCTGACGTTACAAACAGTATAGCGGTGTTACTGTCCACTTCCCGCATGATTATGAAATTGTGAGGCTTATATTGAACAACCTCAGACATTTTATGCAATGCTTCATGATTTCCATACTTTATTTTCACCATCCAACGCACGTACGAGTGTTTCTCTAATACTGAGTGTGACGTCACCATTTCGTCACTGGGACGTCGTTTCTGGCCGGGAAAGCAGTTTCGGTTTTGATTTGCTGTTTTTTCTTTTTTAAAAATACTTCTAATTGGAACTTCGAAAAACAGCTTTTTGTGTTCGAGTCAGGACGTGCCGAGGAATGTAATTCAACCAAAAACACAGAATGATGGAAAAACCACCGGAGTTGACCTTAAGATGCTGGCCGGAATGTATTGTGCCCCGTGGCCGCCAGTCGGATGGAATTGGTAGCTGGAACTCGGGGTCCGAGCTACGCAGCAAGATTTCCCAGCAAAAGGAGGAGCATAAACATTTATTAGCTGAGGAAATCTTAGGCAGGGACTTCCGCGCTAAGTGGCCAAGAGCCCTTGGCCTCTGGCGACCTGGGAATAGACGCTCAATGGCCCGCAGATGGATTAGCGGGTCCAACATGAGCATAGCGGCCTCCCACTGCTCGCAGGTGGAGAGCTGCAGATCCCACGGAGGAAAGTCTCGTGCGCATGCCCATATGGCCTAAGTTACAGTAAGGGGTGTATAATGCAGGGTATTGGGTGTATAGGTGTCTGGATTTGGAAAGGAATGCGTCTGTAATTTTCGCCAGATGACCTCCTGTGCCTATGTGATATATTTGTGTCCCTGAGGGTATAGGGTACGTGTTTGACGGAAGTGTAGTGTGATTGCTTGATAGGAAACCATACGGTTCCTCGCCGACCTCTTGAGGGGTTGTTCCGTCGCCCGGATGACGAGTCGTCGGTCGAAATTGTAGGCAGCTTCATTACCCGAAGAGAGGTATGTGCTGGTGTCTAAATTAGCTGTATGAGACCATGATTATCTAAAATCTATTTTGTTCGCTTCCCCGCGAGGGAGTGGGGATCAGCATTCGCAAATTATGTGATCGAGGATCCCCCTCTGATCACATGTGTTTGCATTTATCAATGCTGGCCTCGGGGAACCGGTACGAATCGCCAACCGGATGCGGGTACGTGAAGGTTTGAAATCGTCTCCCCGTGATTGCCTGTCATCTGCTTTTGCGCCTGGGGGAGGGGGGGGGGGGGGGAGAACAGAACGATGACCGTGTTCCATGGCACAGATTGTTCGCCAGATCGAAGCATTCGAACATTTAGCTGAAAACTTGGCATTGCGCATGCCACCCCAGTCAAAAAAAGTCAATGGGTCCAATTGGGAATTTCCCAATTGAAATGAATGGGTCAAAAACCAATTGTGTTTTCGCCACCCATTGGGCCTGACCATTTGATATGAATTGGTGCTCCCAATTGAAAATAATAGGTCACCCATGAAGACCAAATGGTTCATCAATTGAACTCAAATGGCATACCCATTGAGCCCAAATGGTTTGAACTCACATAGCTGAAAAAAAAAAAAGAATGGAAATGCAATTTCAATGTTTTGTGTCCAGAAGTTATAGGGGAGCCGACTTCTATACAAGTGGAATGAAATTACAATTTTTTACAGAAATCATATATGAGACAAGCAAGCATTACACACATGGAACTAATACAGATTCAATGTATATATCCACAGGTTGCAGACTTATATACTCCATTCTTTGAACAGTGCTGCTGGGACCAGTGACACATTTTTGTTATTCAGAGTTAACTTATTTAATTATGCCTGCATTTAGAGTGAACATGATATAATCAATTAATAAGATTAAGCGGCATATACTTTTTATAAGAACTTAAATTTTTCATTGTTGTCTTTTAATAGAGGTATGTATATCTGTGCACATCTCAGTCAAGGATATCACTGACTTGACTTTCCCAATTGGGAATGTTTGCTTAGGACCAATTAGAACCAATGGGAAGCCCAATTCGTTTCAAATGGGCGTCCCAATTGGGAGCGAAGGCATCCCAATTGGGATTGAAGTAACCCATTGGGCTTCCCAATGGGTTTATTCAATCCCAATTGGGACCCCCAAATGGTTTCTTCATTCCCAATTGGGAGTCATGAAACCAACTGGGCGTCCCAATTGGGAGTGAGGAAACCAACCGGGCTTCCCAATTGGGAGTGGAGAAACCATTTGGGTTGGACAGTACCCATTGGACAAACCATTTGGGATTGGCAGAACCAATTCAATCTGACTGGTCTTCCCAATTGGACCCATTGATTTTTTTTTGACTGGGACTGGCGTCACGAGAGGTCGCATTCATATCTGTGAGCCTTAGCAGTGAGATAATTCAGTCGTGTATACGTCTCTGCGCCGAAGTAGGGTCTCGCGTAGATGCCAACAAAACTTAATGGTGGAAAGCCCAAAAGTAAGCAGGCCGAGATTTGGTGCCGGACGACCAACATCAGTCCAGGTGACAATAGCACTGTTGAGCATTATTTGGTCCCGTTCATCAAGGATCGATGATGAGTCTTCGACTCGCCATCGATCTGACGTCATCGATCATTTGACGTCACTGAAGACTCGTCACCATTTCGGGCCGTGTGCTGCATAAAGCGAAGGATGGCGTCTTCTTTCACACTGACTCTGCAGCGTATTGCGCTACAGCTGGGCTCACCTAAGCAACACAAAAAGAAGGGTTTTAAAAGTGGTACCAGAAGACAAGAAAAATGCGCTCGTACAATATTGTATATAAACAAATTTGGTACTTACTCCAGACGAGTTCGGAAACGACAAATTCGCAGTTTTTCGTTTTCTTATCACCCTACCAACACCTGAAAGCATGCGGTCCGGAATTCAGGCTGTCTCGTCCTTCGTTGAACCTGAAGCTGTGGTTTTCCGTGACGTCATATCTGCCCAAGGGGAATAACTGCGTGCTGCATCTGCTGACCGAAGCGCCTGGTGACAACTGGTGTGCGCTAGCGGGAAGGCAAAACAAGAGGTTCATCATTAGTATAGTGGGCAAAGCGCTTCTCTGGAACGACCGAACAGCGTGCTCAGGGCAGCTGCGGGCTAGGCACGTGGCATCTAGCGGTAACCGACATTGTACTGTAAGTAAGCATGCCCAGCCAAACTGATAACAATGTCCGTCTTTTCGGGGCTCGCTCGCCGCCACGGCTTCAGTGCATGCTTTTGTCACCAGAGAGAGCGCTGGCGCGGCTTGAGAGAAAGCGAGTCCTTAACTTCTGTTTCTTTCCTCGTTTTATTTATTTTTTTTTTTCCATGTTACACCTCTCTGGCCGCTTTCCCCTTCTCGCTGGCACTCTGCAATGAGGCTTGCAGAGGCCCCGCATAGTCCACCGCGCGTATGTATACTTACGCTTTGAGCGCTGGTTGAGCCTGGCCTGGCAGTCGGCAGCAAAGCTTAGCCGAAAAGGCAGAAATGGTGTGGTTTCGCATCTGCCGCCCCCATCTGTGCGCCCAGGGAAAAAGGCAGCCTGGTGAGAGAGGAAAAAGGAGATAGAGCGGGAGAAGTAACAGAAAAGAGAGAGAGAGAGAGAGCTCAGCCGCCGCAGTCGTACGGTCATCGCTAGCTCGCGTTTTACAGAATTTAATCCTTGGTCCTCAATTCCGGTACCAACGTGTACAGGTGCGGACATCAGTAAACGGAGCACGCTTTTCCGTTCAAATTACATACGCGCCTTCTGCAGTGGAGATAAGAAGACATTATTTGTCCAAGTGAAAGCGCACTGGAGTCCACTACCAGTTGGCACATACCACGACTGCCAGTTTCAATTATGCGACGCGTGAAAAATGTTAGAAGCAAATAGCGTGCTCCGTTTACGTTTTCCCACGTCAGTACATTACGAAACAACGATTCGTTTGGTGCTGCCTGCTCCTCTTTACGACAAATGGTTCGCCCGTCAAAGCCCATCGAAGGTAACACCTCATCACGGTTTCGAGGACCAAAGGTCAACTGCGCGAATTTCTCGCACTTGTTAGGATTCAAATCGAAACACATTTCTGTGCGACATATATGGTACATATTCGTTTGACACGTACCACTCGCAACTCTGTGCCTCAAACGAGGGTACCACGTGAAGGCAACAGCAGCTTCGAGCTTTCAGTGAACATGAGGTGCACTTTGCTAGGGCATCATCGAGCGAAAAGGTCTAGGAGCTGGATGAGGAGTGGCTGCTCCTGGCCCTACGGGGCTGGCACTGGTAGGTCACCGCCGTTTGAGGCGGGGCCTAGCCTGCCACCGGCGGGTGTACCTGTTACGACGCGCGTCTTTCTCTCTCCCTCTTTTCTTCTCTATTTTCTCCTCTGTCCGCGCGAGTCAGCGGAGGTGGTTCAGTTACAGAGCCAGTAGCAGGCCCGTTCATTTTATTTTTCTTGTTCCTACTGTCGCAACAACAACAAAAAAATAAGGTCTCACTTCTCATGGTATCATCATGCTCGCTCAGAAATAAACTAATGTGAGCTAAATAGGCTTTTACCGCCACTGTCAAATTTATTATTGCCTTCCCAAACTTTCTTCAGCAATTGCTAACCTTGTTTGCATCTCTGTCCAATAATCCGGGAAAGCATAAAAAAAAAGAAAGCACTAGCACTTGTTTGAAAATTTCTTAACGTCGTTTCGCATGTGTTTGCGCCTTGTATATTCACGCCTTATACATCATATATTTACTGGCACTGAACACTGCGTTTGCCTGCACAGCCGTTGGTGCGTCTGTAAAGGCCATACAAAACTCACGAACAACTCTCACGAAACTCAAGACTAAACATGGCGTGAGTTCCGCTGCCTCGTAAAAAATTGGGCCGGTCATACTTCAATGGACGGGAAGCGCTTACCATGTGTCAGGCGTGACACGCTGACCGCCGGCTAGGAACGGTTTCGATCGTTTTGCGTAAAGAGATTAACGCAGTCACGGCGTTTTACGCCGCATTGGATCAGCCGGCTCGCAAACGCTGCAATTTTGCGGTCAGTGCTTCTATTGCTATCAATGAAATCGAAACTGCTAAGAAGTTATTTCGCTTTATTACTTCATCGATGGAACAAGATATACCTCGAGAAATTCACGGGGCTGTCAAATAACATGGTTGAAGTTGCCTCCACTTATTGTGCATCAGCATATTTCTAATATCTGGCTAACGCTAGCTCGGATGCCTGGATTGCGTTACAAACTGAGCTGCAGGGTTAGGTCCTATAACTGATGATACGTTTAGCCTCTGTCATAATGATTTTTTTTCTGTCACAAGGTTGGTAGAAAAAATATAAGAGAGAGAGAGAGAAGCTTTAAATAATTCAGAAAAAATAAACCGGCGTGAGTGAACCTCTTATGTGTACCAGCGGGCCAAACATACGATTAATTGTTGTTCATGTGGGCACGGCAGAATAATTGAACTCTCCTTCGCCGATATAGTCAGGTGATATGAGCAGATGCGCAGTGGATTGGACGGGGTGCAGCCGCGGTTTGACGGCCATTAGATTCCATCCATCATCCATGCATCAGCAGAAGTTGCAGAAAAGGCATCTGCATGGTTCCATGCGGTGTCAACACCGTGAGGCCAAGGCGGGTTGCCTTCCCCAAAAGGGAAGCTGACGGGACAAAAAAAGAGCAAAAAGAAAAGAAAGAAAATTGGAAGTATGTAGTATTCAGCAGCAGGAAATCGATAGAAACGATTAGGAGACAGAAGAATGTGGACAAAAGCCAGCACTGGATTGAATGTATGAAATAACTACGGTAAAATACCGAGCAAGCGCCCCCCCCCCCCCCCCCCCCCCCCTACCCCTCTCACAGGCCGAAATGCCGAAAGAGTGGAGGGAGTGGTGCTTTACGGGACCGAAATTTAAGATAGGACAAGCTTTACCACAAAAGGAAAAAAAAAAAAACAATGTACTGCGCACGGATTTTAAATTTTATTTGTATCTGAACAAGTCAATCGGGCTTAGCGTGCGATGTCGGCGAGCTGCTACGCACTGTGTTCTCGGATGGGGGCGCTTGATCGGAATTTTACGGCATTTATTTCAGTGCTTAAATGATTAATTTTAGAAACGAATGTACGAAGCTATTCAGAGCTTCAACTTTTCAACGCCACGTTTATTTGAATAACGACATATTAAATATAACTGCCATACTGTTATTTGCACACGCAGTGTGAAATAACAGTCGTATTTCCAGTATCTGCGTCACCACAAAACACGTCATCTGACCCACACGAGAAGCCGGAACCTGGCGAGACTTCGAGTGGTCTTCTGTTTGTCAACGCGCCAGAGTACGGTCTTGAAACGGGGACAGTTCCTCGTTGGCTCAGCGTGCTTTCTGAAACAAAAAGCAATCCCTTTCCTGGCGCCCTCCCACACTTCTCTCGTGACACCTTCACAGGCTTGACGTAGCCCGTTTTCTGTAGACGTATTACGCAAGCGTTGGAACAGTTCCTCGTTACATGGAGGGTGTTTATTTGCCCAAAATTGTTCGGCTGGGACCCGCTAGAGTGTTTCGCTTTCGCTGCCCACGGGCTACTGGAGATAACATCGTAGACGAAATCACGGACTTATCAGTGGCAAGCCCCTTCCTCGAGCAGCGCGTTCTCGTGAAGGAAGAGGAGGAAATATGCAATGCTCAAAGCAGGGAGAGAAGATGAGCCCGCCTGTTTCCTCCCGCCAGCAGGCGCGTCGGTGCAACACCCTCTCTACCGTACTATCGCTAATATAAGCATCTTCGCCATCTTCGTATGTGGTAGGTATTTGAACCGCCCTTATCACAACCTTTAGGGACACCAGACGCATTTCTGTTCGTGTTTTTGTAAACGTGAACGCTTCGTAAGCTTGTCAACGGTGTTTTGACCGGGGTCTAGGAGGGAAAGCCGCTGGAAACTGTAGCAAAAGAAAAAAAAATAAAGAAAGCCCTGATTTTGTTCCCGCTACGTACTCATCCCGGCGAGCAGTTCATTATCACGTCCGGTCACGGAGCAATTTGGCAACGCAGCGTGACAGGTCCGGCTAATGCTAATAGTTACGTCTTTCAGAGATGCAAAAAGCGGAAAAAAAAAAAAAAAAGAAACGAGTCATCTTTCTTTGTGCAGATTTACAAGTATTGCAATGCTGGCCCGCAATCTCAGACATCGACGTATTCATCCCGACCGGCTGTTCATGAACCCAAAACCGGATTTCTGGCCATCGCGTGCGCCGTGCACTCAACGTTGTTCGCGGAAAGTCGGAGAGGCGCTGGGTATTCTCGTGTTTCGGCGAACAGACAAAAAAAAAAGAAAAAAAAAAAAGAAAATGCGGAAATGGGGAAATAAGGGAAGGGTACAACATGACAGTTATTTTTAGCTAACAGTCCCGATATGCTTGCTTGTTACCGGGAAGGGGTCTCTAATTCCATTGTGATATATGTGAGCCAATTCACCACAGGCCAACATGCACATATGAAGACGATAGCAGCTGGGGTGGATGAAACAGGGTCACGTCATGAATACATGCGAGGCGTCATTGTCCTGATGCATGCCGGATGATTCTACTGACAGCAAAATTGCTCTCAGCTGCTGCTTGCTTCTGTTTTTTTTTTTTTTTCTTTGGAGTGCTTGTGTTCCTCGCTAGCCTGCCTGGTCACCCTCTCTTGTTACCATTTTAATGTTTTAATGTCACATAATAACAATAACAATAGCGGCTTTTAGTAGAGTGGATACGTCCCGTAGTAGTTTACAGAAAAGACACACCGAAAAGCGCCAAGTTGTTAGTGACAAACTGAAAAATTACTTTCTGAAACTAGCAGTTGGGAGCGGAAAAAAATCGAGCAGGGGGCGTGGCTGAAAGTTTGAAGTGGTGCCCTTGATCCTAGGATAAAATGTGTGACAAGTCTGTGTGCATCTCACAGCCTTCCTTGCCTTGTCCGCGGACCAGATCAGAGGATATGTGACTATAGGTATTTCATCTGCACGTTAGATAACCGATAGGAAAAAATGCGCACGCACTTTATGCCCCGGCATTTGGCTCGTCTGGTCGCCTATTCCACTAGAGTGCCGTGAAATGCGAGCTCGAGGCTTGCTTGTGAATCAGCGCAGTAAGAAACAAATTTTTCGCGAGTTGTGTGTGGCCCGTTAACTTGCTACCCAGCACAAGGTCTGTATCCCCCAGGCGATACCTCGTCTCCAGGATCTTCGCATCAGCGTCACCGACCATCCTGTCGGCGAGGGAAACAGGCCACTTCCCGGACAAAAGTCGCCAATCGAAACCACTGCAGGAAGTGGGCAAGCGAGAAAAAGGTGCGTAATGTTTATGCCTCGAAAGCAAGGCGTGCCTGTCCTTTACCTTCGCAAGGATCGAGCTGGGATACAACCGCCCATTAGTGTCGATGGTGACCCCGAGCAACTCTATTTTGCTGGCATAAGGGCAGGGAAAAGGGTACCGTACTTTTCGGAATGCAATCCGTGGCTACATGTTCGAATTCTGCCAATGCACTTGAGGAAGCAACTATATTTTTCCACGGCCCAGTCTCGTGTTCACTACTGCCTTTTGGTATGGGGAGCGGATACAAAGACCAACATGGAAAAGATTTATATCTTGCAAAAGAAAGGCCTTCGGTTTATTTACAATCTGTCTAGATATGATTCTGCGTCTGCATACTTTAAACTAAGTAATATATTAAGTGTTACAGCCCTCTATAAACAACGACTATCCGAATTTATGTACCGACAATACAAAACTGACAGTAATGCGCTTTTAAGTACGTTTATCAACACAGATCAACATTACGTCTTTAGAAAGGTGAACTTTATAAAACCTCGCATAAGGACCGGGTATGGAATGTAGTCAATTCACTGGCAAATCCTTAACCTCTTAAACTGTTATCCTGATATATTTTATCTACTTGAACAATCATCCTCCTTGTTAACATTAAACAACCAAAAAGTAAAATGTACCTTTCGGAACATACGTGACTATTTGTTTCCTATTTCCGTTGTGTAATACCAATTACTGTTGACACTGTTACCTTGATGTATGTTAAACATTGCATTTTATGTGTTTTACTCCTGGTTTGTGTTTGTATTGCATTCTGACGTATGACTATTTTGTGCTGCTCTGTGCCTGCTGCGTTGTGTTGCACATGTCAGTTGTGGTGCCGAAGGCCCAGTCAGGTGTCTTGTACGTCATCTTTAGCCTCAGTCTCACGGCAAAAACTATATTTTGCTACAAACTGCAATAAAAAAAAATTGAAAGGGCCCCTAACGACAATAATGCGTTCGCGTATCTTTGTTATCACGAGTGCCTATTTCGATGACAGAGATGAATGAAGCATGAGCACTCTACATAAAGCAGCACACGTTTGAAATGTTGGCAGCGCAAAGATGAACGGGAGTTCACAAGGATGCCAAATCAACAGAAGCACTGTTATTAATTCTCGTTAATTTCGCGATGCCTGCATCTTTAATATGAACGGTCCAATAAATCGTGCTTCTACTAAGCTATTAGTGGTTTGTTTCGGCACGTAATAATGGTGAAGTACTTGAGGGTAATAGAGTGCTGGCTAATTGTGGGGCAAATCATATACATTTATAAATCCCGATAGCTTTTGGTATAAATTCCTCTTTCCTTATGTTCGAACCCTTACGCGTTTGGATGTGCGATAATGTTGTTGGACTGTAGATCATAATATTACTGAATTTAAAACGTTGATGCCAGAAAAGAATTAGGTCTATTTCGCAGCAACTTTACGATTACAAAACTCAAAGAGCTTTGAACTTCGTTTAGGACGAATAATTGCATGAGTTTACCCGGTACGCCACTGTTTTGAAGCTATCATCTTAACCCTCGTTGGCTTCAGCCATAGAAAAAAAGAAAAAAAAAAAATCCCCCTTCATGGCTTCCCTTTCAGCTGTTGACTTCAAACGCGACTTCGGTATATCCCAAAATGAATGAGAGAGGGTCTATAATGAGAACGTTATGATGCATTTCAGAGACGTTTCATTGGGTTTACGGTGAAAACCTATTTTTATTATTTTTTTTCGCCGAATTCACTTGTAGCCACATGACGCGCAGAAGCCCGGTGGAAGCTTTGCGTGGTCCATCCTTATGGGACCTCTTTCCTTGAACTCATTTGAACTTGAGCTGAACTAAAATACTTAAACTCACGCGCGGGCCCTAGTTATCCATTGAAAACTTTGTTCTTCAATATCAGTTTATAATTCAAAATTTTGTTGGCTTAAGTTGAAAGCAACCTGTCAAGAAAAAAAAATAATTCTTACAAATTAGCACTCATTAAGATATTTCCTGTTGTCATAGAATTGAAGTACAAGTTATCAATTTTCGAAGCATTTGGTAAACGATTTGCTCAGGAGTGCAACCTATGTACCCCGCTGAACAGGTGCTCTGTAGCGGCTCTGTCTCTCGATGGACTGTATTCGGACAGCAAGCGTGGGCCAGCCGACATACTGACCGACATAAAGGCGGCCTTGCATAAGGAAGAGTTCTGTAAATAAATAATCAGCGCCGCACTGCAGTATCGGCGTCGGTGGTTCAGTGGTAGAATACTCGCCTGCCACGCGGGTGGCCCGGGTTCGATTCCCGGCCGACGCAGTACTTTTTTTTTTTTTTTTTTTTTTTTTTTTCTCACAAGGTAAACAGTAATACGAGTGCCTGTTCGTGCATTTGAATGGTCATTTCATGAGGAAGCGGATACAATATCGAAGTCGAAACAACATCCTGTTTGTTATGTATAGTCTCGATGTCACAGCCACATGACCCCGCGCTAGAATTTCGAGCACCTCCCATTAAATTAAAGCTAGCGATTTGTGTGACGAGGTCGAAATGAAATCAAATTTGACGTAGGGGTACTTTTGTCGTCACTGGGGTTAAAATTAACGAATTGATGGAGGATTCAAATGATGCGACAATTGGCGAGAAGTTCCTCTAGTGGGGACTGCGGTATATATGTCGGAAAATAGAAGTGATTAATTAGAGTACATTTGTCGCCTTGAGGTTCGAACCTACGCCCTCCGCATGCCAGACAGACACGCAATGCATAGGACAATCAGGCTTACTTTTTTTCTTCAGCATGGTAAGGCAACGACGGCTCGTTGGTGCCAAGATTGTTTGAGGGACACCTAGTGGACGCGTTGCGGACCGTGTTACTTAATTATTAACGTGTGTTTGATAACTGTACTAATTTTGCAGTAACAATAACCTAAATAAAACATTGCAATGTAGAGACAGTGTTAAAGGCGCTATCGCGTCTACTCTTAAGGCAAAGTTTAAGCGTCATTTTTTTTTTTTTTTACTATGTCATTCCCATTATTATGTTTTAATCGCAAAATGAAGACCCGGTATATGACTTCATTATTATTATTATTATTCTCTACCATTATTCTGTGAATTCTGTGCTGTTGGATAGGGTTGATGAAATTAATGACCTTGGTGTACTTTTTGACCGCACCCTCAGCTTCTCCTCTCACACTAACCGCATTGCTCAGCGGGCTATGCGCACACTCGGATTCGTTTGCAGACTTTCGAGAGAGTTCCATACTCCACTTCCGTTCCTAAAACTGTACCTGTCCATATGCCTGCCGGTCTTGGAGTATGCGTCGGTTGTTTGGAATGGCACTTGCAAATCGAACTTGGACAAGGTTGACAGAGTACAAAAAAAATTTTTACGGATATTTCATTATCGCTTTCCTTGCGCAACTTCCCCCTCTCGCTCCACCAGGAGCACCCAACTGAATCTTCCTTCCCTTCACTGCCGTCGTATCAGACTTGATATCATATTTCTGTACAAACTCCTTCATGGCCACATTATGTGCCCTCAGCTCTTAGAGTACATCCTACTGCGCGTTCCGCGAAAGAGCATGAGGGAATTCAGACCATTTCAGGTTTCTCCTCTTCATTCCCACTCCCCTCTCGACAGGATGCAGTGGTTATTTAACTCTTTTTGTCCTCACCTTGGCATCTTCCAAAACTCGCTCTGTTCATTTACATTGGATGTTCGTAGCGTTGTATTCTAAATAGTACTTTATCCCTTAAAACTCCCACTTTCTAGCCTTAAATTGTATTTACTTCACTTTTTGCTTTTTCTCCTGTTCAATGCTGTCTGTATCGTGAACTACTTTTTATCCGTTTCTTACTTATATTTCAACTTTAAACTTTATATTCGAATCTTACTGCCCCTTGTTCAATTTTACTTCTTTATTGTATTATTCTGTATTTCTAGCCTGTGTTTTAAGTACCATGCACTTGTTGCGCCTGGAAGGGTTGTTTATTTTATGTATATTTCTATATTACTATAATCAATGTCAGTTATTTGTTTTTTTTTTTTCTTCTATCTACCGTTCTTTTTTTTTCTTTATTTCCTGGTGTGCTAAAAAATTCTCTCACTGTGTATATAAGTGATGCTACTCATTGTTTGCTTACTTTCCGTGATACTTTTCGTCTGTCATTTCATGTATTATTTATTTCTTTTTTTGTGTTCCCTCTGTGTGTGTAAACATGTTTGTGCTTTTTCATTTTTGTTTCTTTTTTTTTTATTTGTGCTGCAGCACAAAGACCACATGGTTGTTCCTGCGCACATTAAATAAAGATTGATTGATTGATTGATTATTATTATTATTATTATTATTATTATTATTATTATTATTATTATTATTATTATTATTATTATTATTATTATTATTATTATTATTATTATTATTATTATTATTATTATTATTATTATTGTTGTTGTTGTTGTTGTTGTGGGACCCACGTCTGCCCCTCGTCTGACCTACGCTTCTAAACAAAAGGACACGTTTGGTATGGACTACAAGACCAGCGTATTAATAGAACAGCCCAGTACTAAGCTTAACCAGTATGTATATATAGATTGCCTCTTTACGACCGCAAAGAGGCTATAGCTTCCCCTGTAAACGGAGTTTTTGAGTGCTAGATGTCAAAGAATGAAACGCGGATGTCACCTCAAGCCGTTATCAAATATATAAGCTTCGGTGGCTTCAAGAACGCAACCGTTTACGGGTGTGTCGGGACGGTGCTGATCACAGGGTAGCTTTCATCTCGACGTCACGAATTTGAATGGAGCTACAGGTGAACAAACATTTCATTTTTGAGTCCCATTCTCTTAGCAGCTCATTTGAGCGCAACTCCAGTCTCCTCCTTCGCTGCCTTCGGCATTGTCACGACCACGTGACAACATATTACTTGCGAAACAGACATCGACCTGATTTTCATTCAGTAAATTAGTTGTGTTCAGTGCCTTTTTCAACGTGGGGTCTTTCAGAGTCAGCGAGGAAAAAAGAAATGTGGACATACTTTCATGTTCCTGCGGCCTCTAGAATAAGCTGATTCATAATACGTGTTTCATTGAATCATAAGCGTGTTCGGTTTCGGCGTGGCCGTGGCATGAGTGACCTTGGCATGACAGTGTTTTATAGACTAACTGTACTTCTTTTTAACACGATAGCATTATATATCAATTTCGAACAAAGCCGGCGGCGTTCGTTTGTGACGTCATCGAGCACCCGTATATACGCAAACAGCAAGCTGAGTACCCATAATGCACCACTGCATGCATCCAGCCTTATCTGTGACAGAGGACTGCAGCTTCAGGCAATCCGAAGTCTATCCTTAAATAAATAAATAAATGCCTTATCATCATCATCATCTGGTCTCGTCATGCGATTTGTCGTTACATATAGGATACATATAGGATACATATAGGAAAGCGTGCAGAGTGGGTCAGAGAAATAACTCAAGTTACCGACATTCTAGTGGAAATTAAGAAGAAGAAATGGACATGGGCAGGACATGTAGTGCGAAGAGAGGATAACCGATGGTCGCTGAGGGTAACAAACTGGATTCCAAGGGAAGGAAAGCGTAACAGGGGGCGGCAGAAAGTTAGGTGGGCGGATGAGATTAAGAAGTTCGCAGGGGTCAAGTGGATGCAGCTAGCACAGAACCGGGTTAAGTGAAGAAATATGGGAGAGGCCTTCGCCCTGCAGTGGGTATAATCAGGCTGCTGTTGATGATGATGATAGGATATATCTGCTATTCAACCTGTAGGCTAGTTCAGGACAGGGTCTCGAACCCACAATATGTACCTCCAATTGGATGCCAATTGCCCGGCTTTCTTATCAAAATTGTGATGCAACAGTTTGTCGTACCCCGTTTCGGGCGGTGTCATATACGATTTGCCACTGCATATAGCACAGATCTGCTTGTAAAGTTTCAGACTAGCCGGATACAGGGATTTGAACCGACGACATATGCATTACCTCCAGTTGTGTATATCTTCAAGCCGAAGCTCCGCGATTACGGAGGCACCGCTTGAAGCATGGCAGTCTACGTCGAATACACGAAAACACGCACCTAATACAATACTAAAAGAAAGCGTGCACGCAGAATGCCTCGATCGAAAACATTTTACTCGCGATACTGTAGTTTTTCGCACTCATACACGTAAGTAGTCTTGTCTATGCCGAATTGTGTATTTGCATCTCACGTGTTTCACTATTTTCGCTCTCCTCTTCGTAATTTCTTTCTGCTCGCTCTCTTTGCTGCCTAGCACTAAAGTTCGAGCGAGACACCTTCCTCGGCATTCTCCATGGCGAGGCAGTTAAACGATTTCAGACCATCTCCACCCAAGAGGCCTATATTGGTTGGGAGTTCGGGGCCACCCTGAGAATGTGTGCATAAATACCCCATCCCTCTCTCCCCCCTTTCAATCGTAAGCGGGGCTCACTTTCGAACCCGTATAGGTTACAGCGATCGCAGATATGGCCGGTTTTACCTGGCCGAAACTCTCTCTCCTTGGTCATGAAGTGACCACGTGACCTATAAGGGTGACGTATTATTAAGCAAGATGTTCGTACCCCTGCCAAACGACAAATTTATTTTCATTTACATACTGTCACAATTGTTCGAAATGACATTTGTTTGCTGCCACACGAGAAAATATGACATTTATGAAAACGACATTTGGCATCGAATGAGTTTTAGGAACTCACCCAAATGCGATCAACGAGGAAATGTGTTATCTCGACACCAGACAGTCGGTGAAAATATACACCCAAAATAAACAAAAGTGCCACATGCATTATAATACTTCTATGCGCCTATAAGTTTGCATCTATTGTCATTAAATTATCCCAAACATGCCAAATAGCATCATAAAAAAAAATAGAAACTGCCACCTTCGCTACCAGCCAACCCGTTGTCACCGCACTCGGCGCGGGCCGAGTTCACAGCGCACACATACAGCGCACACAACTTTTGTTCACAGCGCAGTCATTTCCGCAACATATTGAAGACACTGCGTACAATATCTGTGTATCCATCGCAATTGCCGTCACTTGCAAATTGCATTAGTTTTGGTCGCGTAACAGCGCGTAGCAAAATTTGTTATTAAATTGAGCAAGTGTCATTCGGTTGGAATGACATTAAATTTCCCGTGTGACAAGGGTATTACTCTCTCAATCTCTCTCTCTCTCTCTAAGCGTCACAGCTTTACTTTAGACATATCTTCTGAAGTAATTTGCGGTCCTCCCAAAAACATCGTCGAGTAGACATTTCGGGCATAATAAAGGAAGGCACAAGAACTTATGGAGGGGGAGAGGGGCGATGAAGGTGTTATAGAGTGTAGAATAAGGAGATGAGATAGAATGGTTGGGCATGCATGACGCCTGTATACATGGCTCCTATAAAATTTAAATAAACAAAAACAGTGAGCACCCAGTAAGTGGACCAAATATGCAATTTACTCTTCTCTGGGTATGAACAGCGATGACAGACTTTACAGTGGTGTCAGACACATTTTCGCCTCTCTTTGGCGCCATCAGTGTGGACATTACGTTCTAAAGAACTGTTAGCACAATCGTGAGCTATGCAAGTATGTTTGATGCAAATAATCCGAAGCGATACTGTACAAGAATATTAATTGCATCCCTCATCAGAATGCATCCTCGGGACGTTTAGATGACTTTTTTGGGACATGCAGGAGTTGTGTAAAATACGCTGTAGAAGTAAGACGGTCAACAGCTTTCCTGGAGATACTCAGTTGTCACGTACGTAAACGCCGCCACCGGAAATACTCGCAGACCGTAGGTCAACTAGTTTCATCGGCCGCAAGAGAAAAAGTAAAGGACTTCCAGTAATACGTATGTGAGGTCTGGGGGCAAACAATGCACTAGACCTAGAAACCATGTGACTTGTGAAGCATTAGCGTGAACTGCAATTCATATCGCCGTACTTCAATCCTGTCACGTCAATCCTGTCTTTTCCCGTTACCCTATCACCTGCACGTGCTACGGTAAATCCTAGCCTTGAAAAGAGCCCAGGCGTGAAACTGTGTTCAGGAACGCGGCAAAAGGTGATGTCAGGAGTCCACCGCGCGTGCGATAGCATCCGTTCCACGGTGGGAATACCCGGCTGGCACTCAGCATTGCCGGCGCGTGCGGTAAAGACAGAGCGGCTGCGCATGCTCCCGTATGGTTGACGCGCGGCGAAAGCGTCTTCGCCTTTCTGTAGAAGTCAAGGCCCTTTCCGTTTTTAGCCGAATTACGCCGACGGCGCTTCTTGTAGATCCCTGTTTCGAGATGCGCGCGTGCTAAGTTGAGAGCAGTACGCACCAACTCGCGTCGCCGATCACCGCGATTGCATCACCGACAGCAATCACAAGCGCCCACTCCATCACGAGAGAGAAACCGAAAAAGCGTACGCCGCGCTTTCTTCCTGTTTCAGGGTTTTCTTTATTTCATGGTGGCCGCACAACACGCGGCAGAGGGAGATTGCGGCGCCCATTCATCGCCGCGCGCTTGGAGGAGGAGGCGGTGCCGCCTTCGTGACGTTGGCACTACGTCACCGGCGTCGTCCGTTTCCGCAGGAAGTTTCGCTCTTCTCCTCGAGTATAAAGATGGCGGCCTCCATGGCCGTTCTTTCATTCGCGCGTCGTCTGCTGCGGCCGCTCGAGCGCGTTCATATTCTCAGTGGTGCCGCCGGATCGTCCGCGTTTTCATCTGCAGCATCCGTGCAATTTCTATCGCATTTTGTGGACTCAACCCCGTCCAGTCAAGACGGAGCACTCCAGGGCAGGATTTTTCCCCACTCGCAGAAGAAATGGTGAAAAGAACAGACGAGGTGAGCTCTGGCGCTGAACTTGCATGTGAGCCTTTGTGCGGTCGTTTTCCCGACAGCTCAAGCAGTCGAAAACACAAAACTTTCATTCATTTTCTTTTTGCAGAAAGGAACCGACTACGTAATAGTAATAATAATAATATGAATGCCATTTGTTTTTCTTGCCTTTGTATCGAGCTACGTAAAAAAAATTTGACGCTTCGGCGCAGACGAAATCAATGATCTTGGGCTTCTTTTCGGCTAGCATAATGACGTTGCGAGATCTGAATGAAGTGTCTGTTACAAAGATTTCTGACAGTCCAGAACTAATCCGAAAATAGAAATAATGCAGATGACGTCATTAACTTTATCATTGAACAAGTGACCCGATAATAAGTTTCCCCATTTTCTTGGTGCGGCACATTCATAAAAGCCACTAAGCAATCAAAACCAAAATAAAATTCGTGCCTGCTTTCATCTTCGCTTAGCGATTGCATGACCCATACATCCGTTGCCCGTAATGCGTTATGATACACGAAGTTTAATTTGAATCGGAAGAAAAAAAAAGCAAGAATGAGATAGAGGGGGTGCTGCCAATGAAAAATACAAAATATAGCTTTTCTGGAACTCTGCTCAGCTGCGAAAAAGACAGGCGGGAATGCCAAGGGAATGAGTGGCTATAACGAGACTGTGCAAACCTGTTTGCAGTACGTGACGGCCGTTTTTGCTCTCCTGCCAGTCGACCAAACTGACACGTGCTAAAGCTTGCCAGAAAGCACTCTAATCAGTAAACATCTACCCGCCCGGGCATTATATAACAGCACAAATAATATAAATTCCTGGCATAAGCAGGCAGGTAACAACTAACGTCGGCTTCCACGAGCGCAGGAATTACGAGTTGTTCTCCCGGCCTGCGTGAGACTGTTGCTGTTGTTTAGGCTGCTCTGAGCACGTCTTGGCAACGGGGGTGAATAATTAGCATGCTTGGAGGGGTGTGCCTGATATTCCTTGGCGTTTGCGCATAGGAAAAACGCTCATTTCAAGTTGCCGAGAGGCATATCTATTTTTATTCTTCATCTCCTTTTAACTGTCTTCTCTTTTTCGGTCTTCCCAAGAAATGATTTCAGGTGGTTTTTCCCGCATGGTCGCTCTTTTGAAACACCGAGGCCCATAGCGACCGCATTTAAACGAGACCAAATACGAGTATGTAAGATAGCTTTTCTTCTTTGTTATTATTTCCAAGGAAAAGGCTAAGGCTCGCTGAGCCCATTATTCTGCGTAGTATTTCCGAGTATTCTTGTATTTATATTCGCTGCCCGGTGAGACTTGCATCGTCGCATGCCGCCGATCCTTTTCTGTACGAGATCCGGAGGTCCGACTTAAAAGTCTCAGCTTCTCGCTATGAATTTTTTTGACTGATTACGGAAACGAGAGGCTAAGATAGGCGGAATTAAGTTTCACGGTGAGCACGAGCATGTTTGCAAGCGCACTAGTGTGCGTAAATGCGCAAAATAAGTTGTAAGTAACATTTTGTTTTAATTTACGCAGGCTTCGGCACGCATCGCTGAAGGCAGTGTTTGTGATTATACGGTCTAAAAACGTACATACACTCTGGCCATTTAAACCATTTACGTAAAGCACGCGAAAGCACTATTCGACATAGCTTGCCATGATTTTGCTTGGCAGATTAGCATTGAGATTGAGTGCACAATATCTGCCTCACTTTTCGGTGGACACCGTCATTTACAATTAATGGCATACAGTTGAAAGTATATGTCGTAGGTTCGAATGCCTGTCGAAAACTAGCCCTTAATTTGACTAGACAGAGGGTGTTAAATGGGAAACGAAGGGGTGTCACCCCACCTTGGACGTTGTGCGGAAAGACTTTTAGTGCGAAATTACCAGATACTTTTTTCGGACCTGCAAACGTTAGATGATTTTGTTAGGCTGTGAACCTCCGGATTAGTGACATATATATATATATATATATATATATATATATATATATATATATATATATATATAGAGAGAGAGAGAGAGAGAGAGAGAGAGATCAATTGAGGGGAAATGAGGGTGCTCGTTATAATACATGAAGGAAAGAAGCCAACAGTCGGCGAGGCCAAGGAAAGCGTTGGGGATGGTACTTTATGTCTTTTTTTTAATGTTTACTTGGATAATCAAAGAATTTAGTAATGTAATCTGTTTAGGGGAAAGATAATTAAACACAAAGTAGAAGAAAAAACAACGTGCCGATGGCGGGAACCGAACCCACGACCTCCATCCCCAACGCTTTCCTTGGCCTCGCCGACTGTTGGCTTCTTTCCTTCACACACACACACACACACACACACACACACACACACACACACACATATATATATATATATATATATATGTATATATATATATATATATATATATATATATATATATATATATATATATATATATATATATATATATATATGTATATATATATATATATATATATTTTAGTCATAAATATCCAAATAGAGGAAACTCAACTGAAAGCCTGTGGTCAGAGCTCGTAACACCTAACTGCGCGAGCTCCTCCTCCTTTCTCTGCCAGCTGGAAAGCCAGGTGGCATATACCCCCCCCCCCCCCCCCCCCCTCTCAAAAGAAAAAAAAATTCGCAGTATATATACCCTGCCTTACTCAATTTAAGCCTAATGTTGAACTGCGCTGACAGTTATATGAGAATGATTTGGCAGTTTCACCAAAGATTGAACTCCATGACTAATCAAGATTTTTTTGCCAGTGTGAAGTGGCACCACAAATATGTTCCCCCAAGCATTTCTGCCAGGAATAAACCGAGTGCGAGACCATTGAGACCATCCCATATATCCATTGTAGAGATTTCACAGCGAGACCCTGTATGGGTCTCCCTCTCGTACTTCTCCGCTCGCAGAGGGGCAGTTGAAGTACAACAGGTGGCCCGAGTTCAGTGTCAATGGTGGGTCCAGTTGTGTCAGGTCTCACTCTACGCAGTGCGCGAAAGCACCTGCGGCACAGACGCTGCGTTTACTCTGCCCCGTGACGGATTCCACGAAAATCCAGCTGGTAGTAATGGTGCCTGGAGGCGCCCACATAATGGTGCGCAGTCACTGCGCCTATGGGAATTGTGACGTGTCGTTGAACCTTCCGAGTTCTCCGCATCCGGTGCTCACGAGTCTCCTGCCTGTTGGTCTCGAGCATGTACACCCTTCTGAAAAACACGATTTCATGGTGTGGGGCGTGGTGGGGGAGTGGGGAGGGAAAAAAAGGAGTGAAAGAGATTAAAGGATGACCCTGGGAATCTAAGGTTACATGAACACCGCAATTGACGAGCTGGGTCTCTTTTAGACGTGAAGCGTGAAAGGTCGCTCTTTCTATCAAATGATCAACTCCACGCGCATTCTGTCGAGTTCATATGTAGAAGGCTTTTGTCTAAACTGAACGTGGCCGTGGTCATATATCAGTTCTTTCCCATAAATGAAAACAAAGAAGGCTAGCAGCGAGTCCACAAAAAAAAAAAAAAAGGGCCCGGAGCATTGTGACTGAAATTTGAAGTCTTGTAACATTTCGACGAGATTAAATGAAATGACAATGCGACACCTGAAGGTATTCTGAGCATCGGTGCATCGCGTTCTACCGTTTGTTAGCGCTTCAATGCGTCTTGTTTGGGGATGCTAGTAGCGCTTATTAACGAGATAGTTAGCTCTAGGACCGAATTTGTGCCCCTAAGGAAGTCAATTTCAGCTACATGTTTTTATAATGGCGCATTGAGTCAAGCTTAACTGAATTGGGTGAAACTTCATAATATCCATAATATCCATAAAATTCTTATTTACCGTGGAAATGGATTCCTACAACCACGCTGGGGCTGAACAAGCTTATATACATACATATATATATATATATATATATATATATATATATATATATATATATATATATATATATATATATATATATATATATATATAAATTTATTCTGGCGCCGCTCAATTCGAACTTTCGACATCAAGATCAGGACTCTGCGATCAACAATTTGAGGTGAACAGGGATGTCATCTTTGTTTGGGCATTTGCGACACCCCATCTCCGTTCTGGAAAGAAGCAAAGAAAAAAAAAGCAAAAGAAACTGCGTCGTGTTACCGCTGTACTCGACCAACTTTTAAAAATTTTTACCTCTTTTTTATGTTACGAAACCCGTTTTGTCATTATTACGTGATAGTTTATCTACAAAGGCCAAGTTTAATGTGTCCTCAAAGTGCCCGTTCGTTATGTGATCTCAGCAAGGATAACGCACCTTCGCTGCACTCATTTCACATGCATCACATGTGGGAGTTGGAGAGCTAAACATCATTGCTCATTATTCAAGAAACTGCATTGTCGCTCAATGCCTGGCGGAACGCTGGACACGTCACGGGTCCGCCCTAACCGTGCCCTATCCTTTTTTTAGATAAACGATCAGCAAACAGCCGATACACTGGCAGTAAATATCGGCCCAGAGTTTCACTGGTGCTTGCACTGCTTTTTCAACACCCTTGCGGGGTTTTCTCCCGTTTATCATTCCCGCGGCTCTCCGTGACACTATAGCACAGCCATCTATACCGTTCCCTCAAAGCGCTTTGTGGGACACGTGCCCGCTATGCGTGCATCAGTTCCTTGTCTGGTATGTGCTCCACTTCAAAGATCGAGAGGCCGATTGCTTATCACCCATTTGACTTCGCCGCTTTAAGCATACACGGGCATTCACGGAGATACGATTGCGGTCATTTCTATTGAAAATAGCTCAACCTGTGACAGACAAGTGTAACAAGGGTTTGGGACAACGGTGGTCAAAGCAGCGATAATAGCAGCTCGCAAAGCTGCCCTCTTCTTGATATTGATACTACTGATCAGAGAAGAAACATATACAGCTATCTTCACATAAAAAAAAAAAAAAAAAAAAAAAAAAAACCAATGCTTTGGCTCACGTAGTTGCGATAGGGCCACGTGTGTGAATCTGAACTCTTTCGAAGCCTGTGTCGATGAGATCGAAATCTAGCCATCAACGACCCATGCATCACAAATACACGCTGCCCCAAGGCCTCGTAGACACGTTACTACGGCTTGATTAAAGCGAAGGCTTACATTTATGTTTTGCGGTCTTTACAATAATGTGGTATCTTAATTACATAGGCTAGTGAGTACGTGTGGGATAACAGGTATACACGAATAAAAAAAAATGCTAATTAAGCGATCGAGTAGCAATCCATAAAGGGAGCGGCAAATGGGAGCTATTAATAGGGTCGCGTCATACCGAAGTGTCCCCTCAAAGGGCCGCGTGTTAACGCGTCGACAGATACTTTTCTATTCTGTATGGTGTAAGCAACACATTCACACATCCTCTACGGCTAGTCTTCGTTTAGTTGACAAGATTTTTTTAGGCAAGATACACAACCCTGCCACTCTGTACATTTCCAATTTCCTCCTATTTCCACATTCTCGTCATTTTTGTTTTCCTCTATCGCTCGCTCGGGTTCATGTATACTTCAACTCTGGGTACCAAAACCTGCACCGGCTCGTACTGAGCTCGCTAAACCAAGAGTCATTGCTAAACTCTGTCTGTTAAATGTTCTTAAGAAGTCGGGTGCCCAGGCAATGAAGTAAGATCTCTTTACCAGTTAGACTGCCCTACTTGTGTGGGTTACCTACCCCTCACAATTACTGCTGTATATTTTACACCTTCGACATTCGGAAACAAGTGCGTGCGGAAGGCAGGTGGATGCACCAGCAGTGTGCTCAATTAACGAGAAATTAAGGTTGATCAAGCTTGTAGATGTTTGGGAGTTCACTGTCTCTCATAGCCTAACGCTGCAATTTGACCGGTTAACGTGTTTGATAAACACAGTGAACAGTTAGCTTGTCAGAAAATAATAGGAGAAGCTGAGATAGCCAGGATACCTGACCAGTACGTGTGACAGCAATGGCCTCCGATATCACTTATAAAAAAGAATTTGGCCCGCTAAATTATGCCGACGTCAGAACCTATTGCGACGTCTTGCGGACGCATCTCACCGACACATATCGCAAAATATCGCGAACACGCCTCGTCAGAGACTTTCACCATTAGCATAGAAAGACTTTCGATTTAAAAGAAGGCGCTCGTTGCGTCATATCGTGCCCCTGCCTACGTTCTACGTTTCTGAGAGCCAAGCTAAAGATAACTGAAACATAATTTTACCAATTTATCGAAGTTTTGAGTCATATTTGACACTGGGCCGTATCTAGCTAACTGATTTGTGAACCCGTGCTTTGCGAAATTAACTTAGCTTTTAAACTGTATTTATTTATTCATACCTTAAATGCTCCTGAGTAGGGGTTTTACATTAGGTCTCGCGGCTTCATCGAAGGAGGTCTTTAACAGCAGTCCTCAAAAAGGACTGCTATTAAAAAGAAGGGAAGGAGTAGGAAGGTTCACACAAATATTGGTAAACTATAAGATAAGAAAGCAACATAATGATTACCTTCACGAGTACAGTGGGCCTTATTCGAAACGCTGTTTATATCCTTGAAAAGGATTCAGAGCGAAGAGTTGACCATTAGACTGTGCGCACATAATATGCGAAGACGGCCGTTCTAAAAAAAAAAAAAAAAATGATATACAGATAATATGAACGCCTTAGGCGTGTGTGGTTCGCTTGCTCCTGCAGCCCTATTTGTAGGGGGAACTATAATGCATGAAAAATGCGCATTGGCATATCCCTTAGAAGCAATATTATGGCGACTATTTAATTTACCTTTTCTTTCTTTTATCTACTCATCTGTTTTCTCACAGTGCGCTTGGGCGCTTTTTCGCAAATACATATTTTACATACACTTTTTACATTGTCTTTTTATTGTCGTAATTGTCGTCTTTTTTCTTTTTTTAGGAAGGCTCTTTGCAGGCTTCGAGGACTTCGTAAAAAAGGGTGTTCGTAGTAATAAGAATATAATGTGTTGGTTGCGCGAAGAGGTTTGAATTAAGTAACCGGTGCCACGACATATACTTTATTTCATTGCGTAAAGGCAAGCAGACAGGCTCTAAAAGAAACGTATTAGAATGTTAACGTTTTTGAGCGAGTGAAGCGTAGCCATCGTTAGAACGGGTCGGGAAAGCAGGTTTCCCCGAGCAAAAAGAGCCAAGCTCTCAGAAAAGTCTTAATCAAAGGTCCGTGTTGTCCAAGCCACCGGCTTCCGAGGAAAGATAGGGCAAAGTCCTCCAAACCACACCTGCCATCCCCTCTTAGCACCAACGTCTCTCCTTTGTCTGCATCCATGCGTCATGAAAGGGAAGCCGAGGTCGTCCCTTCGACTAATGCCCGTGGCATGCCCACCTTCAGTACTCGTTTTGCCTCGGCGGTCAGCTGGAGCCATATCATCGCGTGCGAAAAACGCCAAGAAGAGATCAGGTTTTCCCCGACGCGCCCGGTGCATTGCCGCACGGCTGCACAGCGCCGGCATTGAAAGGCACCCGCGACGGCAAGAGTTGCTGAGGTCAATCCAAACGTCGGCGCGTGCCGTGTCGTTGCAGCGCTTCTTTTTGTTTCACTCTACCGACCCCCTCTCCCTGACAGCCCTCTCGCACCAACTTCTTCCATTACTGCCCCATCCCCCCGCTGCCATCTCCAGACACGTTTCAAGCCCTTTCCCGGGCCCACCATCGTCCACGCTCGTCTGACCTCGCCTCCTTGGTCCTCGCGCTGTTGCCTCCCGCCCCACCGGCACGTGCTGTTGGCCGTACTCTGAGGTGGGCGGATAATTGTGACGTAACGCGGACGCAGCCCCCTCCTCCGTACGTCTTTCGTACCTAACCCTTCTTCTTTCCATCGCGTGTATGACTTGTGGCCGGGAAAACTAAATACACCTGTCCTGTCCCGCTCACCAGGATGTGTCCGAAATTATTTCTTCCTCTCTGGTGTTTTGCCCCCCCCCCCCCCCCCCCCCCCCCCCCCCGTCGTGTTCGTCTCGTGTGTCACTCATCGCGAAAGATGGAGGCCTTTCCAACTAGGTACATGACAGACAGGCAGCGGTTCTCGGCCATCCGCCCCGGTCCCACTCGCGTCAATTTGTCAAGTGTCTTCGGCTGCTTGTTTTGAGTGTACAAATGTAGTCAAGCAATCGTAGGGCGCCGGTCGAAGTGAGCAACTATTTTAACTATGCGTAAAACAGATCGATAGTTTTAAACTGTCATTCTGTCATGTTTTAGTTTAAGGTAAAGAGAAAAGGCAAGAAAGCAGGTATCATGACAGGTTCCCTTATCTCAGCGATGAGTTCAGCTCATTACCGCAGGGTAATGCGGCAACACTGTCTCGCGCGGGAGCTTGACAGTTCTGACGTCTCTAATGACGCCTGGTGGGGTTTTAATAAACAAAGTTTGACGAGTCTTGTCAGAGACGATGGGCTGTCGTGTGTGCTGACCGGTGTAATCCGTGTACTTTCCAATGTACCGCCTCCGACGGAGTGCATCGCAGGCTGCAAAAAGCTATAGGTATCTGTGCAACCTGTGTCACGCACCTTCCTAGGAACGGTTACCATCAGGCTGCTTCTTTACTACACAGTAGTTAAAAGCGCCAAGATTGCCTGGTTAAAAGGTCACTGAAAAAAAATGATCGAGGCGCACCACTGTAACACATGCGTCATTCTACCTATGGTTAAGGGTTCGGATACCAATGACGGGCACGGGCAGCATTTGGAATGCATCCCTCCTACACATATTACTCGGAGGTTTCTTACTGCGGTCTGTGTGTATGCATGATCGCTGGTTAATCATGCTGGATAACATTCAACGATTTGCCTTTTCGCAGAGCACGGGCATTGATTTGGTATCGACTTCGTGGACTGCCGAGTCCTTTCCCGACATGTCCCGCGAGGCAAGTAAACCCATCACCCTCACTTACCCAATACACTAAAATATAGCCTGAGCCGATCTCAATGAAGCTTTGGGAACAAGGTTTCCGAAACGCGATTGTATACCCAATGCTAATGATATTCAGTTGAACAATTTTTGGTGCACTGAAGTTTTCAGTTCAGCTTACATTTCGGAAAACACTGAACCACGGCATCCGGAGTCAGAATGACTCTCCCCCTTCCACTTTTTTTTTCCTTTTGGCAGACATAAAACAGTTTTCGCCCGCTATGCCACGGGCCTAAAATTTTAAATACCGCGCAGCTTGCCAAACTTCGCAGCGCTGATGTATTCTTTAAGAAAGTGGTTTCTTTTGGTTAATACAGTTATAAGTCACGAAGCGATTCGGACTACGAGGCAAGCCGTAGTGGAGGACTACGAAAATTTCGACTACCATGGAGGTTCTTTAACGTGCACTGCATTTTATGCGGGCGCCTATATAGCTTTTGGACTCCATCGAAAAGATGTCGTGGCAGCCGAAATCGAAACCATGTCCTTGGGATCAGCAGTCGGGCGACTGCAGCGGAGGAATAAAACTTCACACAAGATAAAATATCTTAATGCTGGCGTAAATACGCATGTAGCATGGAGCTTCAGGAGTGACCTACGTACTGGGTAACGCACTTGCTTTTGTACGACACGAGAATTTAGACAAGACAGGCGACGTCTGAAGAAGTTGGGAACTATTGCCAGTCAGTATAGGCGTTCGGATTACAAAATTTGTAAAAAAAAAAAAAAAAAAAAAAAAAAACTGAACTTTCCTAGCTCCCCATGGCATGCCCATGCTCAGGAGTAAATTACTGCGTGTTGCGAAAACGTCCAAGTGCTCAATGCAAGTGTCGAGATTTAAAAACTGCATTAATTGACCTGAAAAACCATCAAAGTATTTATCATTTTGCTTCTGTTAATAACAAAATAAAAAGTGTGTCTTTTAGTTTAGACTTGGCAGACTTTCATTTAAACGAACAACGCGAAGTTCAAAAGACGCTCGAGTGCTGCGGATAGGTCAAGTGTACGCTAAAAAAAAAAAAAAAAACTCCAACCTATGCCATGTCTTTCTTTTCTCACTCCCTCATTCACATCTTCCCTCATGGTGTAGTTTAGGTGATTCACAAAGTGGAAACTTGGGCTAGTCGGTAACGGTGATCCCTGCCATGAGAGTGTAGCGCAAAAAGACGACAGGCATAGAAAGGGTACACAACAAACAAAGGCGCAGGTCAGGTGTCCACCTGGAAGTGAGACAATTATAGATGATTTCCTAAATCACCCATTTATTATTTTTTTGCTTAAAGTACTTGAAAGTCAGTACACGCGTTTTTTTTTTTCTTTTACGTGTAAACACCCCACAAAACTCACCGCTCCTGACTTTGACCCCTTTTCTGACTTGCACACTCCGTTTGGTACACTCCGGCTTTCTCAAGGTAACCGACCCCGCCAAAATAGCATTTCCACCGTTTTCTTCTCTGCCTCGTACCTATGCGCGATCGACGGCGCACCTATACACATTGCTTCACCTCCTCCTGCGAAAGTAGCAAATACCAACCAGCGGCACTCGTGACCTCGACACCGACGTCGTATTATGCACGAGTCAGGGTAAACTATAGCTCTATGCACTGCCACGGAGAACAACAGAAGCTGACGGGCTACGCTGCAAGAGCGGAGAAACTGCTGGCGCGCGTCGTTGTCGCGAATTTGTTTTTTTCCTTCCGACCTCCGCGGCGCGTGCAGGTGAAGAAATCACATCCCCGGAGCTGTGGCATCGTTTATATGGGAACCCCTGGGAGTGCTGCCTTGTCCTAATAACGCGGCCCGCGACGTTTCCACGGCTGCGGTATATTATGCATACGCGCCGCATCCGCTACTAGCTTTGCAGAGTAAAAGCGAAATTTGGCTGCCGACGTTTCCCGTACACAGTGCGGCCACGAGTGAAGAAGATATTCACTCTAAGCACGCATAAACCCATAAAGGAGTAAAAAGGGGGTAGCATGCCGTTAGCGCACTCTCCTGTTAGGCCACAGCACTCTTCCAAGCTTTGGGCTAATTTTCATCGCCAGAAATACTGAATATCTATGATCGACAACGGAAGCTGATTTTATCCACAAACCATACGAATCTCTAGCAACTACGAATATTTGAGCGAGGTTTTAATGTCTTCTAATTGCTAACCTCAAAATGCTTGGTGCAGTCAGAGTTCTTAAATATATGGAATACTCTGGTGTATCCACAAAGAGCCTGCTGCCATTGTTATTTGCATGAAATAAATGTGACTTGAGGAGGGAATATCATATGCCGATTTAGTGATGAAGATCTACCTCAGGGTTTGAAGAAAGCATCATGCCTCTACAAGGGACTGCTTCAGTGGACATGTTACTCCATCTTACTCCCTTATATGGTGATTTGCTTTTAAAGTGGTGTGCAGGGGTATCCGTGCAATGTCAGATAGGGTTTTTTAGGTTAACTCGCTAGAAAATAAATTATAAGAAGGGCATGACATACCTCGACACTCCTGCTCTTGTACGGACAGAGCATGTAATAATCATAAAATTTAAAACGGCACAATATATTATCAGAAATATGTTATTTCGAACAAAGTTTACCGCTATTCACGTATCATGTCACGTAGTTGGCATTGTGCATTAGGGGAGGATACGAATGGCCGGAGTCTCTTTGCTGTCAGTGTGAGCTACCTTGCATATGAGATTTATAGAGAGCACTAGCTTTCGCGATAGTGGTGTTGGGCGTTAGAGATTACAGTGTATTCAAGAGGGACCGTTCCCACACTAGCTCGCGTGAATTCCGATCATAGTGTACGACTAATTCAACTGGGACTCTGCATAGAAAACTTGAAAGACTGGTCCTAGTGTGTAAAGCGAAGGCTGTCCGTGCTTTTAAATATTGTTCAATATTGTGAAGCTGAACAATAGTTCAGCATCTCTGGTGAAAGCGTAGCGCATCACTGTTCTGTAGTTCGTTATGGCACTGTGTTCAAACAACTTAGCGTGACGCATCGTGGCCACGTCATACGTGACGTCGGGCCAATTAGCGAGCCGCGACGTTATGTCAACGCCCCAGAGCCTAAAAACGTGCTTTTAACAGCCGCCGCTGTAAGGAAACTAAAACGAGAAAAAAGAAACGGAGGTTGGGGGAGGGGGTGCAGTAGTTTGCGTCATGGTAACGCACGATTCGACTCTTACTTTCTCAGTTGTTTATTATTCCAGTTGCGCCGTCGGCGGCGCACTATAGCAACAACAAAACGATCATCTCTTGCACTAGGAGGGTGGTAACAGTTGTATAAAAAGATTGAGAAATGCCCGAATGCATTTGCATAGAGGCTTTTCACTACTCGAGTCCGGTCGCTTTCTGCTCGCTAAGCTTAGCTGGGACGGCGTTTATGCATGGTCGCCCCAAAGCAAGGTCAGTCAGTGGGCGTCGTCGATAGCCCGCGGCTCATTGTAATGCGTCTTGCTCGCGCGGCCGCTTTTTCCGGCAGGATGTCTGTAATTTGCTTCCACTGTCGGGCAACGATGGCCACGCTCAATAGGCCGGCACTATCGCCATTGTAACCGCTGTTGAAAGACCTCAGAATCGTTTTATTTTTCCTTCTCTCGGGACACTCCTGTTCCTTTGGGGCGCATTTGAGCGACGCTGTTTTGGTATAAGTCGCCGGTTTTTGCGGCCTCGTGGACTGGTTTAGCAGTTCAGTTTTGCTAGTTTTGATTCTATGGCTAAACCGTTCAGTATTTTGAGATAGGGATATTGAGCAGCGGGTTTCCAAAACGCGGTTTAAGTGCTCTTTGAATGAACGTATAATGAACGAATTTGCGCATTCATTCATTCATTCATTCATTCATTCATTCATTCATTCATTCATTCATTCATTCATTCATTCATTCATTCATTCATTCATTCATTCATTCATCCATTCATTCATTCATTCATTCATTCATTGGCTAATCTATCCGTTCGTTCGTTAGTTAGCCGAATTGTTCCTTAATCCATGCGAATTCTCTACATTCACATATAAGCGTGCGCAAAACGGCAACTAAACCTTTGTTTATAGAGGTCTTAACTTTTACGTTCTTGTGCAAATGGTCGTTTTTATTTCATGCTCCGTATATACGAACATAGCGCCAAAATATTGCAAATATGAGGAGCGTTCTCGGCTGAAATTCCTCTGCGCCGTTGTTGTCTTCTTCTCCTCTTTGTCTCGTTTCTGTTGTATATTACTATTCGTCATGGTTCACCAACTCGCCCAGTCAGCCGTTCTTCTACTGAAATTCCTCCATGTTTCATATACAATTCTTGAGCAAATCTGAAGAATGTTTGGCTAATAACTATGTAATATTCACAACACAGACTCCGTGTAACGTCTCTCACGGATCTTCAATAGCGCCGTATTACGCAGCGTGTTCTGCAGAGTTACCAAAAGCAAGCATTCACTGCGACCGCATGGGGACTAATGTCCGGCTGTTGAACACAAGGGCGAGCCGGTGTTCAACAGCTCATTGCGAAGGTCTAATTTTGATCAGGCCTCGGTGTATGTACGCTCTTTAAAAGAACTTCAGCTAATCGAAATTATTTTGGAGTCCTCCCTTAGGCCACGCTTGGTTGGAGTCCTCTCTTAGGCCATGCTTCGAAGCTCAATTGGTCAATCTGAAACGAAAGATTTCGCTGTCACAAAAAGGATATGCGTGCGTAGAAATGAATACACTATGTATTTTACTTGAGCTAATGCAACGGTTCTAGCTGCTTCGCAAACGCCATCACTAGTAATTTGCGCTGCATCGACTTTCGCTTGCAATGCTAGTGATGCCAATTTTTTTCTGTTCAATTAACTAATTGAAGGTTGACTATGTCTCTATGTTTGAGTGTTTTGACTCAGAATATAACCGATATAAAGATCAGAAAATGTCTACATTCCGTACTGTAAGGAAAACAACGAATACAGCATAGAAACGTTGTTTATTTGTTTTCCAGCAGTGTTTGAAGTTTCGAGTAACACCACATAAAGCTGAACTCTCCCGCTTTCTCTGGGAAACCTGCTCATTGAATATACAAGCAAACTATCGAAATAATCAGCGAATGGTAGAAAAGGGGAGTGTAGCACCGCGTCTAAGCCTGTCGCTCCGGCGGGCAGACACACAAAACCGGTCTGGCGCGCCTGACACTGCGACGTCCCAACAAGGAACCAAGCTTACGGGACAAGGCGTAATTACGGCGGTGTTTCACGTGTAGTTGGCCACGTACCAAAACAAAACACAAACAAAGGTAAAAACAAACTCGGCGACCCGACACTTTGCCCCATTCACGGATTGCCGACTGCTGTTTCCCGGGCACGCGCGTCCGCGGCTACCAACTGCACAGTCATCCTCGCGACAATGTTACCTGCGCATGCGCTAAAGCACCTCTCTCTTCGCTAGGTTCCTCTTCACGAGCCAAAAAACAAAAGAAGAGCTAAGTTAATGGCTTCGGCGGCGGCGGCCGCGGTGGCGAAGGGCGCTCCTGGTTTTCATTCGCTGATATCCTGCCTGCAGGGAGACGCACGTTTGACGCGTCGTTCTCTTTGTGTCTTCCTCCCCCCCTCCCCCCCTGCTCCCACCGAGCATACCTAGAAATCATAGACGTTCGCTTGAGTAAGCACGTCCCGTCTCCTTCCGCTTGTTGTTCTTTTTTTTCGCCATTTTTTTTTTTTTTTTTTGCTTTTCTTCTCTTCTGTGACTGCAGACAAGGCGCTATGTACGCAGTGCCATTAGTCATGCCGAGAACGCACGAATGGCAGTTGCAGCGGGAGATAGTTCCATACTGACTTCAGTCGTAAATCTATCGCCAGTTTGGCACACGATTCAGAACATGTTGCGTTCATCGCCGCAACGTTCGATCATTTCCCCACTGGGAGCTGGTTTAAGTAACCAACTGGTTTCAGCAATAAATGTATCGGTCTTTCTGCATACGCTGCTTTCAACTAATCGTCGCAACGTTTGTTTCCCAAGTGGACTGAATTTTAATGCTGTTTCGAAACGAATAGTGCGCAGGTTAAAGTTTACCGCCTATCAGAGAAAAGCGGAGATTCGGGGCCAGTCGTTGCTGCTTGGTTTGAAGCCTCGCATCGTCAAAGCCTTCAATGCGTCGTTTCCAGGGTCTTGCGCTCATGCGCCCGCATCGCATTGTCGTTAGCCGTGCTGTTACTTGCGTGAACACGTTCTCCTGCCTCACTGCCATTCCGCTCTCGACAAAATTTTTTTGTGCTTTTTTTTTTTTCATCAAGACGAGTCGACGTGGAGCTCGTTCTCGGTACCTACACTTCATGTGCATGTAGTGTCACGTAAATTCGTAAATCGCTTTCATGTTCCTCTTGTCCTTCCCACATTATAACACAGCCTTACCAACGCTTTTATGACGACTCTAGTTAAACCATTCCCTCATACTCTCACAAAAACCCTTCAGCATCCCGCGAACCCTCCTTGATAACAGCCCCGCTCATACATTTAACAGCGTAAAACACTCCCTCAACGACCCCTAAACATCTTAACACCATTTGAAATCTGGAAACCGACTACCCTTTTTAAAACCAAGCGAAATACCAGACAATTCAGACGAGAGCTCTCTCTAAAAGGCAGCTTTAAGTCTCAACTGTACAGTCATTACGGAAGTCCGGAAATCCTGAAAAGCCTTCTGTAAGCCCTTTTGTCGACGTTCCGCCAGAGTTTCTTCGAGAATGTGTTTTAGCATTCACTTTATTGAGAAACGACCCAAGTCGTTCGAAGCTTGCTTCAAGAAGCCGAGACCACCTTCAATCTCCGGCAAAATCCATTTGAGGTACCCTTGAATTTTATCAGCGACCTCATGATACTCGTTCTTCGCTTTCTTCACTTTGATGCTGTTCACAGGCCCATGTAGTCGCTTCGCGTGCTTCTTTCACGCCCTCGTGCAATTTTCCTCGTGCTTCTTGTGGGTCGGTTCACGCCTCTAAGCCTTTGCCGTGCAGAAGGCAAAGAAGGCGTCGTTCGTCACGCATTCTCAATGTGAAGTGGTCGTCCGTGTCGGGGACAGATTTCAACATATGCTCCTTCCATGGTTACCATATTCACTTTCTCTGAATAGCGCTTAATTCGTGCTTGTGTGAATGCTTCGGTGCGCATGGGCATTGCTCAGTGTTTTTTTATATATATTTTTTGTGACGATTATATTCTGAATCCGGTTTATCAAAGACAAACCCTGTCTTTACACTTTCCATTCAAAGCAAGCATGATCATACCTCTTTCGTTTGGCTTAGCACCCAAGCTTTTTCAACCGGCACAAAAAAAAAAAATTGTAGGTCGAGTACAATCTTGATTTAAACTTTGCTGCAGTCATTCCCATTAACTGTTTAATTTTTCTGCGATACACTACTATATTATGTGCGCAGATGTGTTTGCGTGTCGCGAGCATCAGTGAGGCATATAATGATGCCACAAACTCTCCCCGTGTTGGCCATGGCCGAACAACAGGCAGACCTTTCCTTGAGGCGGATTGCCACCATTAACCGCCACACAGCAATCTCACACTCAAGCATGCAGCATCCTCTAACGACATATAATCTTTTTCTGATGAATAAGGACACGGCACTGTACTTAGGCAGAACGCCTTCGCATGATGCCGTCGTGCGAAGAGGGCCGGAGCTTCCAATGGGCGCAACCCCAACCGCGTGGCGAATGACAAACGCAGAAAATAACACTGCCGCTCGAGGTGAAACACTAGCTACATTGTGATGTTTCACCACGTGTGTAGCGGAAAATGCCTTCAAAGGGTTTTTTTTTTTTTTTGTCTGTGCAGATGAAGCTGGATGTGCCGACCTTCATCAACCCAGGGTTTCAAGATGATGAAAAGAAGCTAGCAGCCGCCACCAACGGACAGACGAACGGCGCCGTTGCAGTAAGCGATACCTTACTGTTCATGCATTAGTCTTCAAAGCCGCATTCTGATTATGAATGCGGTGGCTTGCCGCTGCAAAAGCACGCACTGCTTTATCAAAACCAGACTGCTTCCAAACTAATTAGGCATACCAGTATTCATAGGTGCAAGTAAAAAAGCATGCAACTCTCGAGTGAATCATACGTGGGCACCGAAGCAAGTATGGATCTGTTTGTCGCAACCAGGTTATCTTTTCGGGTATTCCACTTTTTGTAAGCTCTAAGAGGCAAATTCCTTTTGGACACTTTTTTACTACGTCCCACCTGCCCACTTATATGCCCTTTCTGGGGAACCCTTCAGATATCCTTCAGATTCCTTCAGAACCCTTCAGATTCAGACCACCTTACCAGCATTTTTAACGACAGCTCGAAATTGTGTTGGATACCTGTAGTCATGTTCCTCTCATTAGAGATAAAATGTTACCGTTTGTCATCCTTATTATTGGATAATCTGTTCAATACCCTGTTCAATGCGACCATCGTATCTCTAGAGTTCATTTTAAACCAGCCCAAATACGTAACACAGAGAATAGAAGCCTCGTCTTGTTTTCTTCTGTTCTCTTTATTGTGTCTTTTGGCTGTTTTATAATGAACGCTTACCAACTCGCCCTGTCATCAACCTTTTATTTACAGTGAAATGCATTACAGTCGCTGGTGATATCAGGTACACTATATGGGAATTCGAAAACTACAAAAGTAAACACATGTTTATTTGCCCGACGGCAACAACACAGCTCTGTAAGAACAACAGCTAAAAATGCGGCCGCAACAGTAGACCGGTTTATTTCAAAACCAGCAGCTACCAAACAAGGCAGCGGTCCTGGGGGCTCATCTCGTTGCCAGGTTGGCAGCCGAAGGCCTCCGAGAACTTGGCGAAGTTCCTCAGCGGGATGTTGACCTTGATTTCTGGTGAAGTCTCGCCGAAGCCCAGGAGCCTCTTGGCGTACGCCAGGCTCCGGTGGTCGCACTGGCTGAGAGCGTAGTACACGAAGAAGATCTGCTCCAACGTGAAACCGCCGAAGGGTGCTCTCGTTCTCCGGGCAGTGACGCTGTCCATGCCCAGAAGGCTGAGGTAGTAGTCGTACAGAGGGGGCACTACGGCATTGTCGGCGATGTTGTCATCTAGGTCGTTTACCATGTCCACGTCTGGCAGCTTCAGCTGCATCTCCTCCTTGTACTGCTTGAAGAAGCAGTCCCGGATGTGCGAGTACTTCTCGGTGGTCGCTTTGCTCCACCAGTCGACGAGCCTGAAGAGGGGCTAGTTATATGTGGTGTGAGCGTTTGTATAGGCGGTACGTTTTGCAGCTTGAACTCTGTAGCAAGGTTGCATGCAGCTATTTCGACAATCGTATTCCTATATTCAGACGTGAATTATCTGGTAAACCTTAGCAGCAAGTATAACAATCATGACTGACCACATTCTTGTCCTCTGAATTATGCATCTGCTCAGAGTATGCACATGTGCGTTTACGACGTACTGGTTATAAACCTGGAAGCACTCCTTTGTGCAGTCTATAAAAAAAATTGTCATAAAAGGCGGACCAACCTTCGCCTATGGCAGAGTTATGTTTCTGATGCGGCTTAAATTTCCTTGATGCGACCTCTTTTATAGTTTGTGCCATATTTGCTATACGGTTAAGGCACATGATGCTGCCATACCAGTTCGTTAGTGTTGGGTTAAAAAAAAACAGACTTACCTGTTTCGGTGGTCCACCGTAGCTCCCCGCTCGTCCACGGCGAAGAACAGTCCCTTAAGCAGGAACTGCGCCACGATCGGCACAAAGAGTGGCTCCACACTTTGCGACATTCCTCTCAGAAACGCCACAACGGCATAAGGCATGAACAAGTGATTCTTTCCGTAGATGTACTCGATGGCCGGGTGCAAACTGCTCACGTGGTGCTTGTTGTCAAGGTCCATATTTCTATGCCACGGGTCAAAGTATTTCCTCTTGGTGTTTGACTGTATGGCATAGAAACTTTCCAACAGTTTGAGGCCGTTGAACGGCGGCGCTGTGGGATCATAGTAGAGTGCTGGGATACTCAGGTCTCGAACGGAGCTGCCCATGAAGTCAAAGTTGACGTTGAGGATCTTCTCCTTGGCGATGACCCGTTCCACCGGATCGAGCCAGTAGGCGTTCTGGACCAAGTTGGCCATGAGGTTTTGGGTGTGATTGAACATGTGCTCCACTTGAGTGTCCAGAGCCGTCGAGTATCTCAGTGGGTTTTCACCACCCAACGTCATGAGGGTGAACATGCGCATTCCGAAAGGAAACAGATCTTCCAGCAAGTGAACGCACGCCTGAAAGCGATCTCCGACACCTAGGACAAGCCTGTCGCGACTCAGTGGAACGAGGAACTCTGCCTCGTCAGGAAGCAGCGGTGACAAGTGAACCATAGTCCTGTAGCCGATGTAATTGGCTAGCGTCGTATAAGACGTGTTGTCCATGATCTCTGCCACATCAGTCAAATACTCGGGAGCAAGCACTTCAATGTGGTCTATTACGTTGAGAGGATACCCGAAGATGACGTTGACGTAGTCTCTCCACGCCCACTTCTTGCTTTGTGGCAACGACGTCAGCGGCCTCTTGCGAGACAATGGTGGTACGAACGTCTTCATCTCCAAGGCTTCTTCTAGCCGCATCTCAAGGATGACGATGTTCTCGGCGAGCAAGTCTACGTTCTCCATCACGTTGAGTATGCTGAATGCCTTCGCCACCACTTGAGTGTAGTTAAAGAGGTTCTCGCTTGTGTGCCGCAACTGATGGCGACGTAGTATCGTCTTGGGCACATCAAGCTGCACGGTGTGGTCCTGGTCGTACTCATTCATCACTTTCACTTCGATGAAAGGAAATATTCCAAGCGTGCCGTCGACGAATCCCGCCACGCCCGAAACATTCCATTCTGCCGACACGGTGGAAAACGGCCAGCCACGAAGACCTAGCTTGCCAAGAAGCTCCTGCCAAGGGTCCCAGCCCAGGCCGTTTCGGCTATAGATGGACGTGCAATTAGGTATGAAGAATAGCGCCTGGCTGATGAAGCTCCCAGGAAGCTCGTAGTAGGTCTTCTGTTTCAGCTCGAAGTACTGCTTCAGCGTCTTCGGAAGGTCGTACATCAGCTTTGCCGTTGTTTGTGATTGGTAGGGAGCGTCATCCGGCTGCCCACGAAACCAAAAAAACAAGTGTATCGAGTTTGTCTAATCTACATCGCCGTTGCAATATGGACAGCGGCATGCAAGAAACAGGAAATTTTCTAATACTTATGTAACGTACAACTGTTGCTCTCATATAGTTTCACAATCAAATGCAGCGGTGACTGGCCGATCCTGGATCATTTCATGCCATTACATGGGCGTCAAGTTACGTTGAATTGGATTTGAAGAGAATGAATATACTGATGTTAAAACTGAGACAGAAGTCACTGAACTGATTGATTTAAGATACAGAAATCATATGCTGTCTTTAAAACAAAAAACCTTAAACCTTTTTCCTACGTTTGTCGAATAAAGGTAGGTTTACGCTCTAGTTTACATTTGCAGTTGCAGTTCGACAATTTAACGAGCCAGAAATGAGCAAAGCCAGTTTCAAAATCCAGAGTCAAAGCTATTAAGGCACTGGAGAAATGCTACGGGCCAAGAACGTGTGCTGGGATGGGGCGAACGTTTACCTTGGCGTTTCGCACGGCCCAGCTTCGTGAGCAAACGAAAGCGTAGAAGTTCTCGCATGGCTCTTGCAGCTGGTCGAGCCGGGCGTGCACGTAAGCGTCCTGACGCTCGCACACGTCATGGCTGCACACGAGGCTCGCGTGGTCCCCGCGGCGGCGTCCGGCCTTGTCCGGCGACTGCGGGTACCAGTCTCGCCTGATGTGCGGAGGCACGGCCATGGCGGCGATGGCGGCAGCAGCAGCAGCAGCAGCGTGTCCGGCGATGGTACGCTGTTGGACGTGGCCCTTTGTGACTCCCCGTATCTCTAGAAGCCTCGGCTGTTTGGGCGACGTCCGATTCCTGCACTCGCGGAATGATGCGTGATGCTTGACCTAGGACCGACACACGTCCGTGGGCATGCGTTGGGAGCACACTCTGAACCTTTCGTGATCTATTATCATTAGCACGGCCTACATGAAAGTCAGCCATCTTGGTTGACAGTTGTTGGAATATGTCCCGCCGTGACGGGCAAGTGGTTAGGGCTCTCGATTGCTGAACCCAGAGAAGCGGGATTCGAATCCCAGCCGCGGCGGCCGCTTTTCCATGGAGACGAAAAGCAAGGCGCCCGTGTGCTGTGCGATGACAATGCACGAGAACCCCAGGTGGTCGAAATTTCCGGTTAACTCCACTACGGCGTTCCTTGTAGCCTCAGTCGCTTTGGGACGTTAAACCCCATAAAACAAGTAGTTATTGTAATATGAGTATCTGGTGGGTGATGCATATTTCAAAGAAAGACTGCCTGCGAACAGACAAGATCGGATTTTAGAGTGAATAAACACAATGGGCACACTGACAATCTGTGGGCCATTGGAGTCCGCGTGCACATATGCAGTTACTTTCGGTCACGGGCGGTTGGAACACTTGAGTTTGCCGAAGCGCCTAATATCAGCCTGCTTCCTTGAAGCATATGCGGGAGGACACTAACTGTCAGGGCATGAACAACTCCAAAATGCGACTGAAGTTACATAGCATGGCTTAGCGATAGAACCCGAACGCTCCCTTTTTTTTAAATCTACGCACATATAGTCACGGTTGCAAGTCTTGTCTTGTTTGCAAAGCCCTGACGGACGTGCGCTGTTCGGCAGTTGTTCCCTGGTCGCCTGCTGTGGGATGACAATGAGTACAGCAATGGGCGGTACCTTAAACAAGATGAACTGAATGGAGACTCGAATTCACGAGTGTACTATCATTTCAATCGCTACGCACTGCCGAACTCTATAGTAGCGCGGTCAGTAGCCATACACAATTCCGCGTTTTAGGAGGTGCAGGCTATGTGGCCGAATTATCGTGAAGCAGTATCGGACGTACCATGCTCTGGATTGGGCAGGGTCTTCCTGGTTCGCCTTGGAGAGCTTGTGTACGACGACGGTCGTGACCAGGCCGAGGGTGACCACGGTAGCCATGGCCGCCGCGCGGCCTGGCGAGCATCGGGTGTCGACCATGGAGTCGAATTCGGATGCTGCCCGCTGCTCCGCTGGTCTATCTTCTTCTGAGGCGCAAGGCGCGCCGCGCGCCGCTGAGTCCGACGCTGCTCTGTCGTCGTCTTCAGCCCGTCTATGGCCTGTTTCACATGCTGCGACTACAGCAAAAATTTTCGGTGAAGTCGGTGACGCCTCAGTGCGATTTTCGCAAATCACACGAAAATCACAGTTGCTGAGTGTATCTGTGGCTGCTTTTGCTTTAGTGATTACAGCTACAGTGCGGATTACATGATGAGTTTCTTGCGTGATGAGGACACATGAAATTATTGACTGTAAAAATGAACGAAATGAACGCTGGAATGAACAAAAGGCGAATAAAAGAGTGGATTTTTCACAATGATGTCGCGGTAGGCGGCCAGACCTCGCTAGTAGATATAGGCCGTGCACTTTCCGATCTTAACCGAAAACACCAACATCCGCTGGTAAAACACACACAGAATCGGTTAAAAGTTTGAATCGAAGTTTTAACCGAAAGCTTTACAGCCCAGTACTAATAGGCCAGAGTGGACAAAATTATTAACGTCAGACACACAGAAAGAGAGCTTTGCTCTGTTTTTCTTTTTGCTTAGTTCTGCATTCAATGAACTCATGACTACTGGCGTAGCCGGATTTATTTTCTATTCGAAATGTGCAAGGGCGGTGCTGAATAATGAACAAAAGGTACACTGACGCGGAGGCAGTGCTGTTTCCATTCGTAGAGTATGTGCCAGGGGTGAAAGTCTCACTGCCCAGCTTTTCGTCCCTACGTCCCTCACCTTGGAAGAAAACATTGAAATAAACAACGAAAAGAGTACGCGGTTGCGATAAACTGTTCTATATTTGTTTTGGCCGCTTTGTTCTCTAACCAAGTATGTAACTCCTTGAGTGAAATTCACGGACATTCCTGGTGGCTTCCAGAATGGTGCCGCCCACCAGGAGCCAAAAGAGCTCAAGCCCGTCGTCGACCATCTGGAGCCCAAAGAACACATTGAGCGTGGCCAGTGGGGTAGCAAGGCCGAGTTCATCCTGTCCTGTATCGGGCTGTCCGTGGGCATTGGCAACATCTGGAGGTTTCCCTTTTTGGCCTACCAGAACGGAGGAGGTACGTAGACGAGATCGGGAATAAATAATTAGTTACAGCAAAGGAGCCGACGAAAGGCAGAGACAGGATCTCCGGTGTAGCACAGGAGCATATGGTATGCATTGGATAGACTTGTCGCGCTGAGAACCGAATTGAATGTTATAACGATACTCTGGTATATAAAACATTGATTAACCTTTAGTTGCAGTCAGTTGTACACTGAAAGAAACTTGAGAGTGATGTATGTTCCGCGCCGCTAGCCCGCGTTTTCTAGCCACACGGGCTCGAACACTTAACGAGTTTGTTTGGGCAAAGATAGCACATTATGTGGACTTCTGTTCCCGCATCCTCTTCGAATAGACAGTTTTTTTTTTTTTTTTTGCAGTTTCAATCGAGTTAACTTGTTTTTATGTCGAAAATAGGTAGTAACCTCCCTAATTCTCACGCCCTAATAATTCGGTTTATATACTCTTATTGTATACTAAAGCACAACGTTGCTAGCCATTTATAATCACCGAGAAGCTTGAATACCGTGAATAACTAGTGCATGTGGAATGTTGCGGCGTCTATTGCAAGCAAATGTTGCGTTTTATGGCTGGTTTTAGGCCCCGAGTAATGAAAATAACTAACACGTTGTCATTTCTGTCGTTGCTGTTCTCCTCAGGCGCTTTTCTCTTGCCATACGTTATTCTCATGCTGCTCGTGGGCAAGCCAATGTACTTCATGGAGGTTGCCGTGGGCCAGTTTACAAGCCTCGGCCCAATGTCAGTGTGGAGGTGTCTGCCGATTGCCAAAGGTGAGAAACCAGACTCGGGTACAGGCTCTCATATATAAAAAATGAAGCCTTTGGAAATAAAGATGGACCATCAAATATTTTGAACACTTCCTTAATGGAAGTGCACCTTTTTTCAGACTAGTTGACGGAAGCTATAACGTTTAACACCGCTGTGTTTTATTCTGTTCCTTTGCCCTGAATCAACAGGTTAGGATATGCTGTTGTAGTCGTGTGTGGTATATTTTTGCTTTACTTTGTTTTATGTTGGCCTACTAATAAGCTTAGTATGTACCATTCAGAATGTGCATGGCATTTGGAAGTAGGCACTTCCTGGTCACTAAGAAATTACTAAATATTGGCAGCCCATTTCCATGCTTTTTAAAAGGGTGCTATATGGCAGTAAAGCAACCACGCGTTGTTCAAGATAGTTCGCATAAAAACGGCTCTGTATACTCTTTATGTTGGTCAAGCGCTTGTCGTATAGGCTAATTAGGGACGTCATTAATTCCTTCTCACTTCCCGATCATAACAGTTAATTTTTTTTTTTTTTTATGTTTCAAATAACGCTGCTTTAACAGCCCTTTTTTCTCTTATCTTCTTTTCTGTTTCCATCCGTTTTCTAGGCGTGGGAGCAGCCATGGTGATCGTTTCGCTTATTGTGGCCGTCTACTACAACGTCATCCTTGCCTACACGGTGTTCTACATGGCGCAGAGCTTCAGGTCCGTGCTGCCGTGGGAAGACTGCTTCGAGTGGTGGGGAGCCGACCCGGAAACCTGCTATGTGCGCACTAGCAACGTGGTAAGGATGTACGCTTTAATTGCTCGGTATATTTCGCGTCGTTTCCGGCTTGACGTTGAGTAACACAGCATATTATTCATCCGAGTTTACGCAACATGAAGCCAAGGATAAATTTTTTTTCTATTTCGGAGAGTTCGAAATGTGTGAAGCCTTTTTTTTTTTTTTATGTACGTGACAGTGACCGGGCCAAATCGTCGTTTCGAATAAAGCGTAAGTTCCTATTAAGCGAGTTGTAAGCGCGAACATTGTGTTTTGATCAAGGGCGCGTCACTCTCGAGGACGTGAGGTAAGTTGCTGGATAGATCCTAACCAAACAGACCCGCCATGATGGTGCAGTGGTTGGGGCGTTCAACTGCTATGCCCAATGATGCAGGATCGAATCCCGGTCACGACGATCGCTTCCAGATGGAGGCGAAAAGCAAGGCGCTCGTGTGCTGTGTGATGTCAGTGCATGTTTAAGAACCAGAGGGGGTCGAAATTTCCAGAGCCCTCCGCTACGCGGCTTGTCTGATAGCCTGAGTCACTTTGGGACGTCAAACACCCTAAAAGCAACCAACCTAACAAAACCGGCTTCTATCGACCATGATATCGGAAGCTTAGAAACTAACAGATAGCGTTTGCTGTTAAATGCTTTTCAGTCGCGTTTATCGTCGTTCACGTTGTCGAAATTCATTCGAACATGTTCCCTCTTTCTCTCGTGCCTGCAGGAGCGCTGCGTGTCGGTGGAAGGAAACCTGGTGCGAGAGTACATGAACATCACCAACGTGACCAACGGCGTTAGCATTGTGGCCAACAACATCAGTGTTGTTGTTCCTACGGACGTATTCACCTCGAGGTTCGACAACTGTACCAACGCCACGCAAACGGCCAGCCAACAGTTTTGGGAGTAAGTTTGACATGCCCCATCTTGCGCCACGTGGTAACTCCTCGAGATAATGCGGAAAGTGTCACAGGCTATATATTTGCAGAAACTATGGTGTTCAGAGAAAGCTACTAGCCCGAATTTGGCTTTTTTTTATCTTTTTAAGTGAACTGAATACGGTTTTCGTAGGAACTTAACAAATACGATTACAAAGTGCATATTTGAAATTTAAGGATGCGAACTGTAATGACGCATTTTACTTAATCTAGTGCGTCACCATTTAATTATTGAAGTAATCATCAGTGTAACATTATTAGTCAAAAGTCCATGGCAAAAGCTCACGCCTGCAATGCATTAACGGTCCATCTCACCCTCCCATTTCTTTGCAGGCGCTACGTTCTCAATATCACCAGTGGCATCGACGACTTGGGCGCCATTCGTTGGGATCTGACTCTCTGTTTGCTAGCCAGCTGGGTCGTCGTCTTCCTCTGCCTCATGAAGGGTGTCAAGTCCACCGGCAAGGTATGATGACGTCATAGTCACTGTGATGTGTAACTTTCTCCTGTATGGAACCGGTTGTTGTAGTTGTACCCGTGAGCTACAGGCACTTAACTTTCATCGTATATTTTTTTTCCAGGTTGTATACTTCACGGCCACGTTTCCCTACCTAGTGTTGATCATTCTGCTCGTAAAAGGTGTCACTCTCCCCGGAGCTGTGGAGGGAATCAAATACTTCATCATACCTGAATGGCACAGGCTCCTCGAGATCGACGTGAGTTCCTTTGCTTTCCGGAAGCAGCGGTGCTTACTGTTCTTCTTTAAAAGCTTGCCAGAGTATCGACAGTTGGTAGAAAGAGTGAAGCAACGACATGATCTGCTTAATAATCTTAATTTAAGCATGCACAAATATAAAATCAACAGACGACCTATTATTTGCGTTGAAAATTCGGAAATGATTTGAGTCAATACTTCGTAATAACTGCTTTGGGACTTTGCCAACTGGGGTTCAGTTAGTGAGAGTTGCTCGATGCAGCCCCACTGACAGCTTTGATTTATATTATTTTTCTCCTTGTTTTTAGATTTGGCGCAAGGCTGCCGAGCAGCTTTTCTACTCACTCGGAATCTCTTGGGGAGGAATCATCATGTTCGGCTCGTACAACAAGTTCAGCAATGCGGTGCACAGGTGAGCGCCGCATAGTTGATGTGCATGACATTCCACTGCGGGGACCATCTAAGTTATTCAGGGGAAATATACTCTCTAGTACTTCGTTCTCAAGTAGTTTTAGATGCAATCTTGAGCTACGGAACGCTCTATAGTCGATAAAAAGTGTTCTCGCTGGCGTACACGGTGATGGTCAGCACCACGATATGGTGGGCTCCGTCAATGACTGTAGAAACAAGTTCTTTTCAGCTCACATCTGTTTCTGAAATCTGCTGAAGAAATCGTTGCATGCAATACTTTCCGGTCGACCTCTCTGCCTTCCGAACGATAAACTCCTCAATCTGTGTTGTGTGCAATATATAGTCTGGGGCATAATAAACTGCATGTTAAATGGAAGGTTAGCTGACTGTAAGTAATTTAAATGCATTAGTTTTCCTCTGACCACTATATTTTTAGCAGCAGGCATAAACGAATTTCTACTTTGCCGACGGTACAGTTAACCAATGACCATGCAAAAGTCAAGGTTTTCATCAGGTTAGTGAAGGCGGTTCATCATCTTCGGCATTTGCCAGACACATTCAGTTTATCGCTGGACAAGAGCCTTTTCTAAGGTGCCATCTACGTGGACATAGACTTCGCCATTTTAATTTTATCTCGTCATAACTGTTCAGTATGTTCCGCTAACAGCTTACGCGTCTCCCACTTGTACAGGTCCTGCCCTAGGATGAGTAATAGTTGATTTCATTGCACTATTGAGAAGCCTGTTTTCGGCAGTGTTGCTCTGTTTGGAGTGCTAAAACAAGTGTTTTCTGTTCTTTACCTCACTTTTTAGAGATGCTCTTTTTGTGAGCACGATGGACTTCATCACCAGCATCATCGGTGGCATAGTCATCTTCTCCGTGCTGGGAAATATGTCCACAGAGCTGGGAATTGATATCAAGGACGTCGCGAAGGCTGGTAAGCTTGAAAGCAACATTTCTCGCGAGGCGCGATCGACTCTTAGAAGTCTCAGTAGGTGCATGTCATACATTTTTTTAAAGACTGAAATGCAGTGTACCATGGGCAGAACCTGAGAATATTCTAACCAAGCAGCGACGTGACAAAAAAAAAAAAAAAAAGCGTCACGAAAAGGTTTATTTACCCGTGGACGACCGCGGAAATAGGCTGCCTGCAGGGTGCCCAGGATTTAAGCGACGATAGAAAAGAAGCAAGTGAGAGCGTGATGCAGGTGGTACTTACACCGGACACTTTATTCATATACATGTAATAGAAAGCCGTTATCCAGCTGTCATCCATATCACTTTGTCTCTCGTACAGCAGTAAAAAACGCACGCACACACAAACACACAGAAGAAAAATTTCCGCTTTGAAATAACGGTATAACTCAAACGCGCGTAGATTTCTTCATAAGGTTTGACCCATAGCTCTATACAGGGAGCCTTGCTGACCGATGCGTTTATCGTAGGTCAAGGCTTGGCGTTTGTGGCGTACCCGGAGGCCCTGTCCAGACTTGTGGTCCCCCAGCTGTGGTCCTTCCTCTTCTTCTTCATGCTTTTCCTGCTGGGATTGGACAGTGAGGTGAGCAGCGTCGCTGAAAACTAATACATTTCCCCTTACAGCGTATTTCTTCCGGCGTGCAATAAACAGCTGCTCTGTGTGTCTATCGGCCAGCTTTTGCTGGTGGCAATGCAGGGTCAGTAGAATGGGAAAAATAAACATGTCATAATGTCAACAATTCACAGCGATATACAACAAATGTGATTTACTTTCAATGGCTCAAGAAGACACCGATTAAAATAAAGCACGCGTCTAAAATTTTAAGTTTGTTTAACGGATTCCCACGTGCCTAAAGCAACTGCGGGTGCCATCGTGCCCTGGGTTAATATGCACTTTATGGAATAGAGGGCTACTGAATAATTCCGACCAAGCACCTGAACATGAGTGTACGGGCGATTTCTGCGCTCACAATTCATCGAAACGTGGACGACTGCGCGATGAGCCTACTACGCACTATGCTCTATTTTGCTTCAGAAGCTTTGGCATGAAAGGGCATAGACGCGTACTGTAGTCCATGAGACTGTGCAGGAGGCGTGTCATTATGCAATTTTTCTTTGCTCTGAACTTTTACTTCGTCAGTCACTTACAAACCTGGCGGTAACGTTGATTTTATGCCTGCTGTGTTCACGCTCCTCATTTATCGTCTCACATTACATTATCGATCACTTTTGCACACGTGACACTGTCTCGAGCGTCGAGGCCCCGAAGCTTTGGAATACCTAGTGTACAGTGTTAAGGGGAACAAATTTATTCTGAATTTACGAGTAAGCTCGGTAGTTACGCTTTGCGGTAATTACTGTCACTTCACTTGCTTTTACAGCCGTATGATCACAGCTTGTAGCTTTGGGCTCTTAATATAACATCACTCAAGTTCCCCCAACGTTATCCAGCGAAAGTGCCTAGCATGTATCACTTTTTTTTTTTTTTTTGCTTTTTAGCAAACACTCACCCTGCTTTTTTTTCTCTTGTGCAGTTCGCACTGTTGGAGACCTTCCTTACCGCCTTCTACGACGAGTTCCCCAGGTCCAGGAAGTACAAGATCCCCCTCACCTTCGGCATCTGCGTGGTTTGCTTCCTGTTCGGTCTGCCGTGCGTCACGCAGGTAAGAACACGTTCATGTCTACTTATTTTCCATATTTTTTCGCATCGTTCACTGGCGCATTACATTGGCATTTGTCTCTGACACATCATAGCGCCGATTGGCTCGAACATGTATTAGTTGGTGTCTTGAGCGTGTGTAAGTAAACTATATACATAGGTGGGCTGACATCATGACTAATTGATTGGGAGCGTAGACAGCAGAAAAGCGGTTGGGAAGTTTTGATGCGAATGTTATCAAGACAAAAGTAAGAGCAAAGAAAACAAATGGGCATTAGAACAAAACATAATTTGGTTCCTTTGTTTCTACCCTTAAGGAGACATAAGCCGACCTCCACTTTCTTAATAACCGCGGACTTAGCTTTGTAATACGCACCCTTGATATATTTATTGTGGCTTTCGGCGAATAATGTTCGTTCTCGCGTAGAGATGCCCTCCGTTTCGAAGGAGGCTTTTCTTTGGGCGGCAGAAGGCCGGTGTGAAGTTTTTACTGAGCAATGACTCCTCATTTCAAACTGATTGGCAATTATGAGGGCGACGGATCGATTATCTGCGCTATCCACGCGGCTTGCAGAGAGCGAGAAGGAAAAAAAGACTTGTTGCTTCATAGATATATATGGAGCATCTCTTAAGGGTAGAACACAATTGCAGGTAATGCCCAATACTCCTGAGATCCACTTGTTCCAGGCATGTGTACAAATTAGGATTTCTTTCGTGATCTTCCCTGTTACCGCACGAGTTGTGAGTTGTGACAAGCAAGCTTGAAGGTTCTATATGACCCTACCTCCTGCACGGAACCTTCTGCTGCAACACGTACAGAGCTCGAAATATCGCAGAAAATTGTGTTCAGCATCAAAGCATGTTTAGCACAATTATTTTGTCTTGGAATTAAGCATTTTGTCTTATTTTTTTGTAACTTCCAGGGTGGCCAATATGTCCTGAACCTGATGGACACCTACGCTGGTGGTGGAGCTGTTCTCTTCATTGCCATTTGTGAAATCGTCGGGCTCATGTGGTTCTACGGTACGTACAAATGCACAAGAGCATGCTAGACGGTTTAGCGTTGTTATACTTGCAACCGTAACGTTTACAAAACTGAAGTTACTACAGTACAGTTTACGCAGTTTTCGAGTTTCTTTCAGTGTGTGCGTGCGTGCTTGTGTGCGTGTGTTTCCTACTTTAAATTTAACCACTTTGGGGCGAGTTATTATTTTCTCTGTGTTAGCATACCGGTTAGAAAGACTATCTGTTCAGCAAAATAGATTCCACACACGGTCTAGAAGGCCGAAATATTCTCTTAGTCGCATTGGCGCGGAGGTTGAAGAGACTTGTGAAGCTATAAAAGCCGGGACGATCATTGTGAGAGGGAAGCGTGGGCAAAATCCATCTACTGCTTCATAACTCTTTCTAGTGAGGATACGAGTTTTCGCATCCTGACTTAATAAAACTCTTATGGAACACGTGAGAGCCTAACGAGGTTTCTTTCTTGGAAACACTCGACTCCCTTCTAGAGGAATCTTTCAGCTCCGTCTCCTCTACGCATAGAGATTTAAGAGTCCTGAGCAAACAAAGACGTTTGCATCTCAGAGGAAGTGAAAGATGATATTACTGCATCCAAGTGTTCGTATACGTCAGTTCCTTTCAGTGCTGTTATCGTACGTTGTGAGAGTATGAGTCAGTTTTCTGGGGAAGTGAATTGTCTTGGACAGCATATACACGCGTGCGTGAGATTTTGATGCGCAAGTACTGCAGACGTCAGGATGCGTGGAACTTGATCCTCCACTACCGTCACGCGTTCGAAGGCACAGTTCCGATAACAGGTAGTCTGCTTTCACGCACTCACGCCAACACGTATGTTTTCAGGTGTACTTGAATGGGGGGATACTCTGCAACGTGCGAAATGCTTGAAAAATGAACGGGTGCCTATGTGTGCTGCGAGCCGCAGATACGCGCGTTTGGATTCGAGGCGCAATGATAGGATAAAAAAGAAAAGCAAACGAGCTATTGAGGTGTACAGCAACCGGTTTGACGCGCACGCATGCCCGCCGGTGTGCTCTTTGGCACGAGTGTCCCGTGTCGAAAGTTTCATTTCGATACAAGAGTTCGGTACGCTCCTAATCAAGGTGATAAATTTAGGTAATTTACGGAAAATCCATGAACGAACGCAGGAAAGATTAAAACATCGCCACCCTGTAAGCAAGGTCGTCTGTATATACGACAGGTTCTGAAGACAGGAGTCCTATAGCAGACATCTAGTCTTCATTCCTGCTGCGACTGTCTACGCATGATATTCGTAGCTGGGGCGAAATGACGTGACAGACAAAAAAGGCTTAGCATAGCGGAGATCTACACCGCGAACTGATCGGGTACCTACTGAGCATGCATAGTTGCTACTGCGGGCTTCTATCTGGCGTTGTCCATGCACAAATGGCAAATGCGGTTTTGCGTTCAAGCGTTTACGTTAAGCGAAAGCTTTCCAGACCAAGAGCGTAAACAAACGATGTGCACGTTCCCATAATTCCCGTGTTAAAAATAGGTGCCTTTTTTTTTTACATTGTTCACTGTTCTCAATCATAAACTTTTCTTGAATTCCTTATCGCAGGAGTCCGCCGCTTCTGCGCCGACCTGAAACTGATGCTGGGCCACGATATCGGCTGGTACTGGAAGGCCAGCTGGCTGGTCTTCTCGCCTTGCATACTCGCGGTAAGTTTATTGCGGTACCTTGTAAATATATTGCATTTTAGCATTTTAAAGTATGAGACTACGTAGAGCTGTCAACATGATATGTTCGTAATATTAGCACAGGCGCTTGTCTTCGCTATCTTCTCGCACAAGGAGCGGAGAAGACTGGGCGCTCTCCTGGTCCGACAGGAGACCGCAGCGTGTCTTATTTTCCACTTTCTGGAAAAAAAAAGGCAAACAATCGATATGGGTTGGCTGGTGGTACTTATATGGACAGAGCCTGGTGCTGATTTGTAATCTTAATCATTCTCTCTTGTGGGGAAACATGGAGGTTGTTTTTAATCACCTAAAAATATCTGGTGTATAGATACGTTAGATCGAATTTTTCTTTCGTGGAGTGGATGATAGGCGACTGAATACCCTTCAGTATCACTAGTTTTTCTTCCCTTGAATGGAACCCATTTAATAAAGTGGCAGCCTGTCAGAAATCGCCGATAACGCAAATCCGGCATCCAATTGCAGCTGGAAGGACTTTCTGTAATAGCAAAAACATCGCAGCATGCCAAAGGATAAAATCAGTGCTAAGGTCATCAACCTCATGCACAGGATACCACACCCAGTGACTTTGCAACTTAAATTTTAACAGTATTCTTTTTGATTGTGGCGCTCTCTGTGAGTGATAGTGGCATATAAGTGTGGTATAGTTTAATCTATTTCTAAATGAAGTGCATGCACTAAAATATCGTAACTAAACAGTGTCATGGTCACCTTCGGTTATTTCCGCTTATTTCAAAACAGATCACCATGTTCACTTGAGAGCTATGCTCTATGGTTCGTGAACTATATTCGTCGACTGTATATATGCACATGCAGCCTTTAGAAATAGTTTTGTAGTAGTCTTTTCACACGCGCCCCACTTTCCTTTACAGTTCCTCTTCATCTATGGACTCGTCCAACACAAGCCCATCACGTACGACGACGTGGTCACCTATCCCGAGTGGGCGGACGGTTTGGGCTGGTTGTTGGCGATGCTTTCTATGGCGCAGATCCCCATCTGGGGCATCTTCATCCTGCTCAAGAACTGGAAGGTATAGCAGCCTGCTCTTACTACAGCCGCAATAGCCATAGCCATCTATCTAGCCATCCATAGCCATCTATCTGTCCGTGCTGCATGTATATAAGTATTTAAATGCAAGCACTTTGAAGTTGACCACGCAGATCACTTTCGCTTGAGGGTGCTTTCTTCTCTGGGGTAACAAACGGTGTCGTACGTCGCAATAGGAAATTCGCTTTTGCCAGTGGTGAGATCGGACTGTTTTCCTATCGGGCACTGGTCATGATAAATAAACAAGGCTTAAATAACAATTTATAGAGCTTCGGGTGAAAAGTATTCGGGTCATACGATGACTTCGAGTCCTATATCGTGGAACACTTATGGCGGTCAGCTAGGGATGCGATAGCTAAAAGGCTACGCGTGGGGTTCTCCTCACCATACAGGGAAATAATACTTAAGCGGTGCCGTTGTGATCCTTGCTGCATATCGGCTGAAAAACAGACCATATTAGCATATGTGACCTGAGGAGTTCAGGCCAAACGTGTAGGCCCTGTAGTTATGTAGTACGCGTGAGACGAAGCGAATGTAGCCGTTGGAGGTGCGGTACGCCTCACGCCTTCACTCACTCGTCTTTGAGGGCAACAAACATCCAGAGGGTTTCTAGCACTGTTAATTCATTCACCATCTCTTATTTTTGCAGAATCCCAGGAAGGCCTTCCAACCAGAACGCAAGTGGGGTCCGGGAGACCCCATCGAGATGCAGCTCTACCATACCCAAAATGGTGGCGTCACGAACCTCGGCTTCCAGAGCAGCGACACCTACCGCTACTAATGGCCGGGCGCAACCCTTGTTCGGACACCAACCGCGTTTGGCGTTGCCGCTCGTATATGGCTTCGCTGTGCGAAAAGGGTGTAATTTTTACACCTTCTCACCAGCTTGTTGCTCAAAGCGGTTGTCGCATCTATTTCATTATGAGCACTTCACAGGCGTACTTACAGAAAACGGACGTTAGGAGTGACACCCAGAAGACTTTCTTCAGAGGGCGTATTGAACGTTTTCTATTGAGTGTCAGTTGAATGTTGACGGTGTTTGGCGGTGGCTATACTCTGAAATACCGCGTAGGACAGGCGCTTCAAGGAAGCAGAAGGGTAATCGCACATTCCAATCCGTCCCTTTCGTGTACCTGACTGTTAGGTGTTCGTGCATTGCTTCAGGTTTTTTTCTCAGCTGCAGCCAAAGAATATTCCCCCTCCTCACCCCCACCTCGCGATAGTGCGCTCAAGCATATTATATTGACTTAAAGAGAACATGTTTTTAATAAATTCTGCTTTGCTTCAGCATGTCAGCTCCTTTGTTATCACGCTTTTACCGCGATTCCGACTGAGAAGATTACATTCGTAACGGTCACAATTGTGCCTTGTTTAATTTTTAGTTATCATATTGTCCCATGTACAGTGAGCCCACAATGAACCATTCTCGTGTTTTGTCCATTGTTCGTATGTAAATAGCTTGTTGTTACATTTGTATATGTATCTTCGACTGACGCTTTCCTTTCTTAAGAGGACTGTTTTAACCTCTAAAGTTTGTTAGCTGTCAAACGTGTTCCATGTGCGTATTCCCATGATACGATTTTAAATGCATCCTACCCCAGCTCCTAGCCCGTACATATCCCCATTTCGGTTTTAATTATTATGTGTATGAGCTGTTTTTTTTTCTCGCAAAAATAGAACTATATTTTTTTAGCATCGTTTTTAACTTATATTATCGATCAGATATCTCTTAGCTGTACTGTAATTCAAGTGGCTGCTAAGATTACTCGGGTGGTATTTTTGCGTTCAGTTCGTCAGAGTATAATAGTGTGCATCAGTCAAAAGCCTAGAAAACTAAGGGCTTTTAGAGCGCCCGAGGACAAGGTTTCCATTCCGTCTTGCGAGAACGAATAAGAAGCGTCTTCATGGCTCGCAGGATGAACGTCTTAGGCGTCCTTATTCAGCTACGAACGTCTATCGTATCTGTGCTTTGTTTTAGTTTTTAACAATGCCATCTCGCATGCGGGTTCATGCAGTTCCAGCAGCTAAGGAAGTGAAATCTGCTCAGTGTAAATAGATGTAATATAAGCATGTGTATCTGCCTATTTATTATGGGTGTTTGCTGTATATTGAATGGATATTGCGAAAGGAAATAAATTTTGAGCGTTTTTACGAATTGAAGTGTTTTTTTTTATATATATTGATGCATGACAAGGTTAGTCCACGAAGGTTAGTCCAAGATGACACTGCACATAAAACACAGAAGCACAGCAGCGTCGACCTTCTTCTAGCATCAACAGTAGCTACCACTTTGTCTTCTGTGTCACTGTTGCCGATCGTTGTCATCTTCAACGTTCAGCGATGCAAGGCATATATGTCACATTAATCCCCCCCCCCCTCCCCCCTCATACGAAAGGCACTCCCGGTGCGCACTGGGACAAACTACTGCGGGGATAGTACGGCTTCATTCGGGCGACATGAACAATCTCGGTGCGTGGCATAGAGGGCTGTTGCGGCGGATGTACAGGGGCGATCTCGTATGTCACAGGAGTGACGGGCAGCTGGGAATTTGACATTAAAGTAGAAGGAAAACCAGTTCCAAAGGTAGATCAAATGAGAATCTTAGGGCTATTGATTCAGGAAAATGGATATAATGATCGAACAATCGGAAAGCTAGAGAGATTCGCCACACAAGCCACTGGAATATTTAGAAGAATCGCGTTGAAAGGACGAGGCCTGAAGGAAAGAAGCTTGCTTAAACTCATCGAAGCTTACGTAATAAGTCGCGTGAGCTATGCCACGCCTTTCTTAAATATCAGGACGGAGGAGGAGAAGAGGTTAGACTCTCTCATTCGACGGTGCATAAAGAGGGCCCTGTCCTTACCAATTATCACATCCACAGAGAAGCTCCTTTCTATGGGAGTGCACAATAGCTGGGACGAAATAGCGAAGGCTGTCAGAGTTTCGCAGCTGGAAAGATTAAGTCGAACGACCACGGGCAGAACTATACTCTAAATGGTAGGCCTGCAGACAGATAGGGGACTACGAGAAAAATCAAGTATCCCACAGGACTGCCGAGAAAATCTAAACACTCCCCCCCTCCCTCGTAATATGCATCCCATATTTAACACAGAGAGGAGGGTGAAGAGAGCAGAAGCACTAATCAGACGCTTCAATTCGATGGACAGCAAGTCGGTTGCGTACGTGGATGCGGCAAGTGGCAAAACGGGGGCTGCGGTCGCCTCGGTGGTCGACGGCCGAGGTGCCCCGGTATCAGCCGCCACCATTAGAAGCCGCAACGCCGAAACGGCTGAAGAAGTTGCAATAGCACTCGCTTGCGTCGGAACGCAAGCCAACTTCATAATCAGCGATAGCAAAACGGCTATTTGGAATTTTGGAAAGGGTAGGGTCTCGCCGGAAGCGGCAAGGATTCTGGCCAGTAGACGACTAAACAGGAAAATTGCCTAATTTGGACCCCTGCACACACGTCCGTTCCTGGCAACGAAGCGGCCCACGAGTTAGCCCGAGCTCTCTACTTCCGGGTAACTGCGGAGCCGCCCGATTGCCGGAACATGGACGAGCGTCTGCAAAATTATACGGAGATTCTTCAAAATTACAGGTTAAGCAGCAGACTGGTGCCACCACCGGATACAAGTCTAAACAATAGGGAGGCAGTCGCATGGCGGCGCCTGCAAGCTGGGAACTTTGTAAACCCGGTCTGGGCATATTATGTGCAAATGGACGATAGGAGAAACGATAAATGCAAGCACTGTGGGGAGAGAGGGACCCTCGACCATATAATCTGGGAATGTACTAGCTCCCCAGGGGCCAAGACAAATATAAATTGTAGAGAAGCCTGGGAAGCCCTGCTGCGGAGCGAGGTCCCTGCTCCACAGCTACAAGCCATCCGCCTGGCGGAAGAAAAGCCAAGACCTCTTTGCCTGCTTCTGATCGCGGAGGTCTCTGCTTCCGTCTCTTAGGCCTGCGTGCCGGGGGCGGGAATTGGGGGCCTCCTTATCTGGTGGAAAAATAAAGTTGTTATCATCATCATCATCATCATGGCCGTAAAACACGGTAGAGTCCTGCGTATAGCGTGGCAAGAGCTTCTCACACAGCCCAACTTTACGAGCGGGAGTCCAGAGCAAGACGAGAGAGCCCGGAGAGTAGTGGACATCCCGGTGGCGAGAATCATGGCGCCGTTTTTGAGAATTTCGGGAGGAAGCCAGTCGGCGGCGAGCAATAACACGGGCGGCGTCAGCTCGGGAGATGGCGTCACGAACGTAGGAACTGGCGTTGGCGGTGGGAGGCAGTACGCTGTCAAACGGAAGGGAGGGTTGCGGCCGTATAGAAGATAAAAGGGTGAGTAGCCCATTGAGTAGGTATTTACTAAGGTAATCACTAATAGAGTCAGGACAACCTTAGACTGCAATCAAGCAAAGGATCAAGCAGGTTTTCGGAAACGATGCTCTACTATCGATCATATCCATACCATCAACCAGGTGATAGAAAAATTCTCGGAATATAACCAGTCCTTATAAATAGCATTCATTGATTACGAAAAAGCATTTGACTCAGTTGAAACATCGCGGTGGTGCAGGCATTGCGAAATCAGGGGGTAGACGAGCCATACGTGAAAGTGCTGGAAGATATATATAGTGGCTGCACAGCAACCATAGTTCTGCATAAAGAAAGTAACAAAATTTCCATAAAGAAAGGTGTTAGGCAAGGAGACACGATCTCCCCAGTACTATTCACAGCTTGCTTAGAGGAAATATTCAGAGACTTGGAATGGGAGCAGTTAGGGATAAGGGTAGATGGAGAATACCTCAGTAATCTGCGATCTGCTGATGACATTGCCTTGCTAAGCAACTCGAGGGATGAACTGCAAATAATGATTCGTGACCTAGACAGGAAAAGTAGAAAGGTATTCTTGAAAATCAATATGCAGAAGACTAAGGTAATGTTCAACGGCCTCGGAAAGGAACAGCAGTTTACATTGGGTAGCGAAGTACTGGAAGTAGTAGGCGAATATGTCTACTTAAGACAGGTAGTAACCGCAGATCCGGACCATGAAAAGGAAATAACAAGAAAAATAAGATTGGGATGAAGCGCATTTGGCAAGCACTCACAGATTATGACTAGCAGCTTGCCGGTATCGCTAAAGAGGAAAGTATATAACAGTTGCATCTTACTTGTACTCACCTATGGGGCTGAAATGTGGAGTCTAACCAAGAGAGTTCTACTTAAGTTGAGGACAACCCAGAGGGCTATGGAACGAAAAATGGTAGGGGTAACATTAAGAGATAGGAAGAGTGCAGAGTGGGTCAGAGAAATAACTCAGATTACCGACATACTAGTGGGAATTAAGAAGAAATGGGCATGGGCAGGACATGTAGGGCGAAGAGAGGTTAACCGATGGTCTCTTAGGGTAACAAACTGGATTCCAAGGGAAGGAAAGCGTAGCAGGGGCGGCAGAAAGTTAGGTGGACGGATGAGATTAAGAAGTTCGCAGGGGTCAAGTGGATGCAGCTAGCACAGAACCGGGTTAAGTGGAGAAATATGGGAGAGGCCTTCGTCCTGCAGTGGGTATAGTCAGGCTGATGATGAGCCCATTGTGTCGTGACGAGAGGAATTGTACGCAAACGTTACAAACGGCAAAGTAATATCCCAGTCACGGTGATCATCCGAGACATACATTGACATGCCCGTGAGCGTGCGGTTGAGGCGTTCGGTGAGGCCGTTCGTTTGAGGATGGTAAGCGGTGGTAAAATAGTGCTTAATGGAGCAGTACCGAAGAATTTCGTCGACTACTCGAGCAAGAAAGCAACGGCCATGGTCAGTGAGCAGCTGGCGTGGAGCCCCATGGAGCAGGATGACGTCGTGGAGAAGAAACGCAGCCACGTCAGTTGCAGAGCTGGTAGGTATCGCTCGGGTGAAAGCGTAGCGCGTAGTATAATCCGTGGCCACCGCAATCTATTTATTCCCCGACGAAGGAAGTGGCAGCTGTTGAAGAACGGTGGTACGCATGTGTTCGGGGACTACGAGCAGAAACTCGGCGCCATCTGGTCGCATATTCCGTCGGTATAAGGTGCCGTTGCGGAGCCCAAACAGTGCAAGGGTAGCATCAAGGTGATCAGTGCTGAGGCGATTGATAATGCTGCAAAGCTTGGGATCTAAGCTCTGCTCATGGCGAATGTTTGAAAGGTCAGAGATGGCCAACACATATGTGTCATCGTCACACTCGCTCGCAGGTGGCGGATCTACCGGGTTGCGGGACAGGCAATCGGCGTCAGCGTGCAGCCGGCCAGACTTGTAGACGACAGAAAAAGTGTATTCCTGAAGGCGGAGGGCCCGACGGCCCAGGCGACCAGTAGGGTCCTTCAGCGTAGAAAGCCAGCATAAGGCATGGTGGTCGGTGATGACGGAGAACGGGTGGCCAAACTAGTAAGGGCGAAACTTTGTAATAGCCCACACGAAGGCTAAGCACTCACGTTCTGTGATCGAGTAATCCCGTTCAGCCGCAGAAAGGAAGCGACTGGCATAAGCAATGACGCGAGTGCGACCCATCTGCTGTTGGGCGAGTATGGCACCAATACCGTGACCACTGGCGTCGGTGCGTACCTCCGTTGGTGCCGAGGGATTGAAGTGTGCCAGGACGGGCGGGTTGGTGAGGGCTGCAATGACCGCAGAAAAGGCTTGGGATTGTTCTTGGTCCCAGCAAAATGGAGTGTCGTTCTTCAAAAGATTGGTGAGTGGACGAGCCGTCTCCGCAAAGTTGGGTACAAACCGCCGAAAATAGGAGCAAAGCCCAAGAAAACTACGCACGTCACTAGTACAACGGGGTGTAGGAAATGCACTTACAGCACGTATTTTGTCTGGATCGGGTTGAACGCCACGGGCGTCGACTACGTGGCCAAGATGACCGAGCACTTTGAGTTCACGTCGGTCGAAGCTACATTTCTTCAAGTTCAGCTGAAGGCCAGCTCTTCGGAAGACGTCAAGAATGGCATCAAGGCGATGGAGATGGCTCTCGAATGTAGAGGAAAATAAAATGACGCCATCGAGGTAGCACAACCATGTCGTCCATTTCAAGTCGCGCAGGAGATAGTCCATCATGCGCTCGAATTTTGCAGGTGCATTACACAAGCCGAAAGGCATCCCCTTGAATTGATACAGGCCATCGGGAGTGACGAAGGCAGTCTTCTCTCGGTCCCGTTTGTCGACTGCGATGTGCTAGTAACCGGAACGAAGATCAATGGAAGAGAAATAGCTGGAACCGTGCAAGCACTCGAGGGCATCATCTACCCTGGGGAGCGGGTAAACGCCCATTTTTTTGTAATTTTGTGGAGGTGTCGGTAATCAACGCAGAACCTCCAGGTATTGTCCTTTTTAACAAGCACGACAGACGACGCCCAGGGACTGCTCGAAGGCTCTATAATGTTTTTTGCTAACATCTTGTCCACTTCATCTTGTATGACGCGACGTTCAGAAATGGCGACTCGATAAGGTCTTCTGTGAATTGGACTTACGTCTCCAGTATCGATGCCATGTGTAACGAGGGACGTTTGTCCTAAGGGGCGGTCACCAAAATCGAAAATATCACTGTACAAAGTCAGAAGGCTCGTAAGTGCTGTAGCACGGTCAGGGCGCGAGTTATGTGCGACCATTCCTGATATGCGGGCCTCCGGAGGTGGGGACGGTGCAGGTTATAGTGAACTCTAGTTCACTATAGTGCAGGTGGTGTTGACACTTTAACAGTAGGGTCCGGTAAAAGAGCGGCCACTGTGACGTCAGACAGTGGGGTCAGTTCGGCGAGAGTAATGTCCTCAGGAAGAACGTGCACAAAAAGGCCGAAGTTCAAGATTGGAATGTAGGCGTTGTCATTTTCTACGTGCACGATGTTATAAGGGAGAGCAATTCTACGCTGCAGTGTCACATCGGTTATGGGGCAAACAACGTAGTCGCCATCAGGAACGGAGGGGAAAGGCGACATGAGCACATACACTGCAGCTTCTGGTGGCAAGCGAGTAAATATAGAGGAGCGCAGACGGAGGGTTGAAGTACCAGAGGCCTGTTTGTCAGGACAGAGTGGCAGGTCCAGATGAAGCAGTCCAGAAGAACAGTCAATGAGCGCGGAATGTGCAGTTAAAAAGTCGAGTCCTAATATAACGTCGTGAGGGCAACTGGTGAGGACTGTAAATAGCACAGGGATATGGCGGTCGGCAATGGTAATATTTGTCACAATATATATGCTCAGTTCTACAGGACTGAAGCAGCATTCGCGGATGTGTCGTGCTTTACTTATAAAACGTGCTGTGGCATTAGGGCTAGGGAAGCAGTTTCACCAAAATACACCAGAGGGTGGCTTCTACTCTTCATACTGCAACTCTTAAGGTCATTCATTCGCGCGTTTGGCCTTCAGCCGCCGGAACGGAGGCACGGTGCAGTGACGTCACTCCGGCCTCGTGACCTGCTGTCGAGAGGCGCAGCTGCCGCGCTCGCTCAAAGGCTCTCCGCTGTCACGCCATGTGACTATATACTTCACCGACGCTTGATTACTCAGTCTCGTCATAGTTACGTGCATGCCGGTTTAACTACGCCAGCGCTTTGGCGCACGCGCCAGGTTGATGTGTAGCCATGTTAGACAGAGCTTAGACTCAGATAACTAGGTTTAACCGGGATAAACCTCCGCTTCTCTTTTTCGCCGAGTGCGCGTGTTTGACCTTGAACTGAGAGCGAACTACGTGACTGCTATGACGTCACTCGGCCGCCGCCGCGAAAACCGATGTAACCGCGAGCTCACCTCTGCCTAGTCACGTGACAAACAATGAGCACTCAACCGCAGCTACGCTGGAGCCTTGGCGCTCGCTCTGTCTAGACTGCCATCTACTGCTGCTGAAAATAGAAACGAAGCTCGTGCATAGACTCGGGCAGATGCTTCCATAAGTGGCATATGCGAGACGGCTGCGTTCTTCTTTGACTCTGCCATATATATCGTTGCCGAAACACGGGAACGAAACAGGGACCTTTAAATGATGGTTAAACGCCCTTATTTAGCCGGTGCCAACGAATCGCAACAGCTCTCGACAATTTAATAGCAGCAGCCGTCATAGATAATCCAGGCGAAACGCCTCTTGAACTGTATGCGTCTCAGAGGCGCCGAAGACGACAGGCCGAATCCGATCATCCAGTGCATGTTGCTCGCCGACAGGCTTCTGCACAGAGACGAAGAAAGGTGGGTCGAGTGAACAAGGCTGAACATTTACCTATATTTTTTTCACCGCGACTTCTGGGGGCGCTCACTACAAAAGTTTGACTATGACTGCAGGAGGAAATAGCGCATTTTTTTTTTTCTTTTTTGCGAATGCCTGGTGTAGGGGACAGAGACCATGCAACATCGAAAAAGTAATTTTTCGAACAGACGTTTTCTATCAGACACCTATAACTACCTGCCTTTCATGTACATGGCCGCTGCGGTAGTCAAGGATAAAGGACATCACATATTTAGGTATAGATTCCTTGGTTCCGCGCGGAACCGCAGTGCGTCACTTGCGGGTCCCGTTACACTCCCAAATCTGGCGTTGTGAGCGAAAAATCCCTGGCATGGTTCTGACAGATGGTAGCTTTCAGCTGCTATGGCCGGACACTGATTCTTTAATGATTTGTGCGACCACATGTTATTGAAAGTTGGGAGGAGGTGTTAATTCGGGTTGCTCAATTTAGGTGGGAAGGGGGAATAAGAATCAACCTTTCACTGCTCTTGCATGCTAAGTTAGGCACGCTACACCTGGGATATACGCAGGCACGTTCATACGGCTCGGTAAAGGAGTTTCTTTTTTTATATTTATTGTGAACAAGAAGAAGTGCACGGGGAACGTTCCAGTCAGTGGCATCGTGGCAGCATGAAACAGTCAGGAACCAGAAAGGTTGGCTTCCAAAGATAACAAATGCTTCAGCAGGGGCGTTTGCCGATCGAGATACGGGATAGCGGCACGTGCTTCGTCTGCGATAGGTGAGATTAGCCGAGACTAGGCCTAACCCCAGCAGAATGCTACGGAGCAGCCGAAGCACAGCTTTGCATTCCCGACCCTGCCCAGGTTACGCTATTTGATTTCGAACGTTTCAACTCCGCCCAGGACTAACCAGACTAGCAGAACATTCCTCGCCTCTCTTCTCAGTCCCTGTAGTTGCGAACTGTGACAGTGTTCAAACCCTGCAAACACCGAGGCCTCGGAATCTATGCCATGCTGCACGCTCGCCTGTCCACTGCAATCGGCAATCGACAGTGTTGTGCCTGTGCAAGAAGTTCATCCGAACGTCGCCAACCACTGCTGGTTAGTTTTCATGGCATTCTAAACTACATCAGCTGAACTTTCTGCCAATCGCCGTGGTGGGATGTCATCGGCACCGCACCGTGTGTCAGCCAGCTTCAGCTCTGCGTGCGAGATCAAAGTTCTTCACCCGCAGGCATCAAAATGGTAAGTGCGACTGTCATTTAATGCCCCTTGCGTCGCCATATATGGTAATGTTGTCCCTCGCTTGGTTTAATATCAACAGAATCTGGAACGCATTGGACGCTGTTTTGAACACCCCTTTAACGAGGTGTTTTCAATCTGAAATATTTGCAGCGCCGATCTTCGTATGTAGGGCTAGAAATAGCAAAAAAAAAAAAAAAAAGTCACATTATGTTTGTGGAGCATTAGCGTGTACCTGCAGTTATTATAGTGTATACAGAAGTTATAGCTCATCGTCCTTGCATTAAAAGTTAACGATGTTCTCATTTAACTTATCCCATCTGATTTACTTCCAAAAAAGCACGACGAAATAAATTTTATTAATCAAAATGACGCCTTAGTAACCTACGAGTACCATCTGAAATGCTCACGTATTTACGCCACTGCTGGTGATCTGTCATTCATGATCCGATGGTATACTTTCTGAAAGTACTCGTCCCATTCTGATTCTGTTTTTTTACGTATACGTTTCGTGACCTGGATCTGCAGCCACAATCCGTCGTAAGTAGACGGTATTTCGTTACTATAGCTCCTCGCTACTATCCATTGCGGCATAATGCTGTGTAATTTCAAACCACAGATATTTCTTGGCACTGGCAATAATTCCTCGGAATGACGAGATCGAATGTATCTGCGATGCACGTGTTGATTTTAGCACCATGCATTGTGTTACGGGATAGGAACACATTAGAATGATATTTTGTTAATGAGCGTGTGCTCAGCTCGCCAACATGCGGTGTCATTTCGCGGCTTTACGCCGATTATTGTGTGAGATTCGCGCACCGTGTGTCATCGATTCGCATACGTTAAAGCTTTGCCACTTTTTCGATAAAACAATATCTTTATAATGCCGTGTCGCCTTCGCAATGCTGTTGTTGTATGTGATAATACAAAATTTTGCTTAACTGGTATTTCTCAAAGTGGATAGGCAATGAGCTAACACTCAAAACAAAGGGATTTGCCCCGAATCATGCGAAGATCCCCTTTATTCCACGACTTTTGTAACGTACGCAGTTCGTTCAGTCTAAAAGGCATCGCTACCCCCGAATTACGAAAACCGGATGGATGGATGGGATATAGACCGTTTTATCGTGGGCGCTGCCGATGGAAGAATGGCTGGAATATAGGAGCGTCCCCTTTGAAACGGGGTGGTAGGAGTAGCTATCATGCTCATTTTTCTCCCTATATCTTAATTATTGATTTAGATTGGTTAAATAAACCATCATACTATTTACTAAATTTTTTTTTGTTTCTACATTACTAACATTATGTCACCTCTCTGCTTTTAAGCCACCAATCTTTAAGTCGTTTTTTGCTAGTTTCCACCGCCGGTTTATTCACCCGGCCAATGGTATCTCTGAACCCCAGTGCTTCAGGAACGGTGATTGCGTCTGCATCAACTTCCGGATGGATACCGTTATATTCGAGTATAATATGGTCAATTGTTTCACTGGAGTTACCACATACAGCACATGCGTCATCTCCATTGTTAAATTTCTTTTTGTAGCTGCGTGTACTAAGACACCCTGATCTAGCTTCAAAACGTAGGGCACTGCCTCTTGAGTTATCAAAGAAATCTTCCTTCCTGATCTGCCTTTTCCACTTTCGATATAATTCCACACTCTGTTTCTTTTCCATCGAATTTATCCAACTTTTACCTTCTGTGTTCTTCACCTGTTGCTTAAAACTCTTCATTTATTCGTCCTTGTGAGCACCATACTTACGGGATAGTTTCCTAGTTCTTTTCCTCCATTATGAGTCAACGCTGTTTAGGTACAGGTATTTAAATACTTTAGCTGCCCATCTGTTACTGTCCAATTTCCTCAGGCGTTCCTCATATAATAATTTACTCTGAGCTTCCCGTACTTCGAAAGATGCCCAGCCCATATCTCCCTGTACCGCCTTATTTGTAGTTTTGCAGTGGGCACCTAGTGCTAATCGTCCAACGGATCACTGATTTATTTCTAATGTCGACTGTACCTATGAATTTAGGCACAAAACCGCATTTCCGAAAGTAATTCTGGGCCCCATAATTCCTTTCCAAATACCCCTCAAAACCTCATACCTATTGTATCCCCACAATGCCTTATGTTTCATTATCCCGGCATTCCTTCGCCCTTTGGCCTTAAGTGATTGCTCATGCTTTCCAATGTATGCCAATCCTTCGTTTACCCATACCCCCAGATATTTATATTCTGCTACTCTAGGTATTTCATGGCCTTTTTTTTAAAACCCCTGATCAGTTGAGCCGTTGAAAATCATCAGACCCGACTGAACTGCGCTGAAACTGAAGCCTAGAGCGTCCCCTTCGTCTCCGCAATACTTAACTAGAGTTTGCAATTCTTCCAGACTCTCAGCTAGCAGCACAATATCGTCTGCATACATCAAACCGGGGAGGCGCTGCTCTACCACCTTTCCACGTAATCTATATGACAGGTTAAAACCTAGGTTACTGTCTTGTATCCTCCGTTCCAGGTTTATCACATAAAGCATGAACAGCACCGGTGAAGAGGACAGCCTTGTCTTAATCCTTTTCATACTTTGACATCCTCCGTACTTCTTATCCCTTCCCACGTAATTTCTACTTTGTTATCCCGGTATATTTCCTGTAGCAACTCTATTATCTAATAACCGATACCTTCTTCTTTTAATATGTTAAACAGGAGTTCCCTTCTTACGTTCTTATGTCCAGGAAGGCAAAATACAAAGGTCTATTTTCCACTCTAGATATTTCGATGATTTTGGTAAGCACGAGCAGGCTATCATCTAAGCGCCTACCATTTCTAAAGCCGTTCTGAAGTTATCCGAGTATCTTGTTACTTTCTACCGATGCTTGCCCCTTTAATTTCACCGCCTGCATGACTAACCTGCACATAACAGATGTTATGGTAATCGGCCTGTAGGATTTTATGTGCATCCTGTCTCCTTTCCCTTTATAAATCAAATTCATTTTACTCTGCCGCCAGCTGTCCGGAATTTGCTTATTTGTTATGACTGTTTCCAGAGCTTTTAACACCGTTTCCTTACTTTTTGGACCGAGTTCATTAATCAGCTTGATCGGAATTCCATCTATTCCTGTAGGTGTGTTTTTAGGAATATTTTTTTCGGCCTTTTCTCAGTTTATAGATTGGTCAGTTGTAAGCTGCTTTGTATTCTGCTACCTTGTGTTGCTTCCTAATTTGCGGAGATTACCCTATCGTCACTCTTAAATGACTCGGCTATAACTGATGTAATGTAGTTTACTGCGTTGTCTCCCTTTAAACAATTTCCCGCGTTATCTTGAATCCGATCCTGCTTTCTTTGATTCTTCTTTCCTAGCCAGCTTATATGGTTCCAGAATTTTCTTGCTCCGCCTATAGATGCATCGTGAATGTCAGCCATCCAGTGATCGGTGGACAGCTTTATTTTACTTTGGACAAGGGCCTGCACCTGAAGTTTCCTTTGTCGATATGATTCCCATTTTTGGTCGATTTCTTCCTGAGATAACTGTGCTTTCTTTGCCATTCGGTGTTCCCTTGAAGCAGCCCGTCGTTGTTCAATATCTTCCCTGATTTCCTTATTCCACCAGCTCCGTGGCTTCCTCTTTCCACTCCAGCGGTTTGCTACTTTAACCTCCTGAATTTTCCTCCTTATGAGTAGTTCTACCTGTTCATAATCCCAGTCTTCCATGGGGCTTTTCTCTATTGCTTCCTCTCTGTCTGTTGCTATCTGCGCTATTTCATCGTCGTTTAATTTTGCGTTTACGTTTTGTCTAAGTTCCATTTCTCTTTTCATCAAGGGCCCCATCTGCAGACTGATCACTTCCCAGACTACACTCCCCTTCTTTGTCTATTTCCATTTTTCTGACCTTGCTACAAATTTCCTGCGACATTAAACATTAGTCAATGGTCGTCTGCCTGTTGCGGAGTTCCCACGTGATTTGGCCTTCACATTTTGTTTCTCTATTTACTATAACTAGATCGTGTCGCTCACAGAAATCTAGCATTAGCTTCCCGTTACAATCCGTGTATCCATCCAGACCGTCGATGTGGCCGTTCATGTCCCCCAGTAGAATAATATTGGCCCCGTTTCTAAACTGGCTTATATCGTCACTGAGATATTCAACAAGATCCTTGTTTTCTTGCCTGCATTGATGTCCTGTTCTTAAATAAACTACCCCTAGCCATGTCCTTATGCCGGTAATTGTTCCTGAAACCCAGATATGTTCTTTACACGATGATTTAATTCTTTGCCAATTTGTTCCCTGGTATATTAACATACCTACCCCTCCACCCTTTTTTTCCGTTCTCGTTCTGTTGCACCCTTCCCAGACCTAGCCTTCTATAAACGGCGGATCTTCTAGATCCTTGAGATGAGTCTCGCAAAGAGCGTACACACCTATTTTGTCATCCTTCAACTGCAGTTCTATCTCTAGCAATTTCGCTCTTTTTCTACCTCCTTGCATGTTTATGTAGCTGATCCTAGTGTTAAATTTCTTTTTTTTTTGTACTTTTCTTTCTCGACCTACTCTTTGCCATTTTTGGGGGCTCAGCCTCCATTATTACACTTTCTTCTGCTTCACTTCTAACTACCTTTGTGACGGAGTCCTCGCGGACCCCCTAAAAAAGCTACAGCCCCGCCTGCCAGGCTCAGCCGATCTCTGCTCCCACCTTTCTGTTAAAATGAATGCCATCTCGCTGAAAAGCCCTACCAAAACCTGCTTTATGTACCTCCTTGTTTACCTCAATCACTTCGAAACGCTTCTCCGGGCTTAACTTTCCTATGTCCTGATTAACTGTCACCACGTCCTTTTCCAGCATTCCGTTCAATCCTAGCACCTCTTTTGCTGTGCATACAACTATCTGCGTTTGCTGTGCTATCTCCCTGATCTCGTCAACTCCCTTAGCTAAGCTTTCCATCACTCCTGCAGCGTCACCATTTAGGACATCGTTTAGCCCCGCGGCTACTATTACCATACTGCGCTCTGCGGAATTCTTCAACAGCCTATTTTTACTCTCTCTCAGCACTGCCCTCATTGTTCTCCCTGGGAAGGCTTCAACTAACAATCTCTTATCACCCTTTACACGTTCCAAAATATCTCGCTTGCACCTTTGCCGGATGGATGGATGGATGGATGGATGGATGGATGGATGGATGGACGGACGGACGGACGGACGGACGGACGGACGGACGGACGGACGGACGGACGGACGGACGGACGGACGGACGGATGGACGGATGGACGGATGGACGGACGGACGGACGGACGGACGGATGGTTGGATGGTTGGATGGTTGGATGGTTGGATGGTTGGACGGTTGGACGGTTGGACGGACGGACGGACGGACGGACGGACGGACGGACGGACGGACGGACGGACGGACGGACGGACGGACGGACGGACGGATGGATGGATGGATGGATGGATGGATGGATGGATGGATGGATGGATGGATGGATGGATGGATGGATGGATGGATGGATGGATGGATGGATGGATGGATGGATGGATGGATGGATGGAATATAGGAGCGTCCCCTTTGAAACGGGGTGGTAGCAGTAGCTATCATGCTCATTTTTCTCCATATATCCTAATTATTGATTTAGAATGGTTAACTAAACCATCATTCTATTTATTAAATTTTTGTTCCTACATTACTAACATTACGTCACTTCTCAGCTTTTAAGCCACCAATCTTCCAGTCGTTGTTTGCTAGTTTCCACCGCCGGTTTATTCAACCGGCCACTGGTATCTCTAAACCCCGGAGCTTCAGGAACAGTGATTGCGCCTGCAGTGATTGCGCCTGCAGTGATTGCGCCTGCAATTTTGTGTATGTGGCGCCATCTAGCGGCCGAGTTGTGAACAACCGCCATGCTGGTATGTGGGGTCCCATCCGCGGCTCAGGCGACAAGTAGCGCAAATCGGCATTTTGGAGCTTTCGCATGCAATGTTTTGCTTTCTGAAAGTACCTAGCTGAAAGAAAAAAAAATTTAGTAGCAGCGAAGCTATGCGGTCAGAAATGACAAAAAATTATGCTCCTGGTCAGGCCGGCTTAAGGCTACAAGCCTGATTACGATTAGTGTGTAACTTTCATGTGGCACAGAGAGGCGGCGGCGCACCACTGGCCATGAGGGCAGCTTTCGATCTACTTTTTATTCTTAAATGATTTCTACAGACGGCTTACCGTAACAATTTGAGGAAAAAAAAGCAAGCGAATGTAGCCGTTTCGTGTCACGTTTAGGAGCAATGCTAATCGCGCTACATTTGTTGGGTCAACCGATCATTCATATACTTTTCACTGCTTGAGCGGCTACTGTGGAAGTTCCCACACCTCCACTGGGGTTCTATTCTTAAGAATCCATTATCCATTTCGGATCCATTTCATCTACCCTGGCTACTTTTGTTGGGTGAAAATCAGGCAGGGTGTTCAAGCATCCACTACCAGGCAATCGGATTTCAGCATTGCCTACATTACTCAACCACCTGTTTGCCGGCATGTGCGGGTAGTGGCGTTGACTTGTCAATATCGGGAGCAGCTATACCGCAATTTCTCTGACTGGGCGTTTGTTGCGTTTGTCTGTCGATGCCGTCATGCTGACATCAAAATACAAGATAAAATGGACAATTGATACCTATTTAAAGTGACCTTAAATTATGTCCCATATTGACCTCATCGAAAGTTGCTTTTGTCAACAACTATATAGTCCATTTTTCGTCGCAAGGTTTGCTTACTGCAAGCAATCACTGCTGTTCCTATGATCATATTCCCATTTATTATCGGCAGCAAAATGTTAGGAGATGCGTGTTTTCAAAAAAAAAAAAAATATTTAAAACATTGCAGTGAAGTTTCACTAAATACACTGACAACCAATTTATTAGTATATCGTTGTCTTCAAGTGGGACAGGTTATTTCATACTTGCATTAACCTCAGGTGACTGAATCGAAACAGTTCTTCTTTACCTGGTAGCATCTCGTAACTATTTGCCATAAGGAATATCATCCGCTTGTTGCCCAAAGACTGCCTTTTTTGCACGGGTATTCAGTTTTTCCGGTCCCTACTCGACAAACGCAGTGTTCGGAACTCGCACGAAAGGCTGCAAAAGCTAAACATTTCCGGTTGGGGCTTGAAATTCAGAAGCTTCTCGTCTTAGCCCGATTGTGAGAGTTGCAAGTGGAACAGTGTAGAGCGACACACGCGCATACCACCGCTGTTAATCTTATATCTTCTGTTAATCATCTCCTTTTGGTTGTTATCATTTTGTTAATGCAAACAACTGAGTAAAAAAAAGATTGTGCTCACCGCGGTAGCTCTTAGCAGCTAAACTGCGGCCGGCGGAAATGAAACGATCAGGGAAATGAAGGAAAGAAAGGGGCGAAAGAAGAAAGAACAGGGAAAGAAAGCACATCGCTCACATCAGCTAATCGGGATAGATACTTTGCGGCTATTCAAGACACTCTGTTTGCAAAAGACTGCAACGTGTGCCCTTTCTCCGTAAGGATGCCTTTCCACCCCCGCTGCTATCCGCGCCTCCCCACATACCAGACAGGAGGAGCCGCGCAGCGCGTTCCGGTTCGAGGCAATTTTCCTCCTCGCCGCGAAAACGGTCTATAGGAGCGTCCCCTTTGGAACGGGGTGGTAGCAGTAGCTATCATGTTATTTTTCTCCCTATATCTTAATTATTATTTTGGTTAACTATATCATCATTCTGTTTGTTGATTTTTTGTTTCTACATTATTAACATTATGTCCCTTTAATTCTTTTAAGCCACCAATAATTCAGTCGTTTTTTGCTGAAAGATTTGCTGAAAGAATCAACCGCCGGTTTATTCACTCGGCCACTGGTATCTCTAAACCCCAGAGCATCAGGAAGAGTGCGCCTGCATCGACTTCCGGATGGATACCATTACATTCGAGCGTAACATGGGCAATTGTTTCACTGGAGTTACCACATACAGCACATGCGTCATCTTCCTTGTTAAATTTCTTTTTGTAGCGGCGTGTTCTAAGGCACCCTGATATAGCTTCAAAAAGTAGGGTACTGCCTCTTGAGTTCAAAGAAAGCTTCCTTCCTGGTCTGCCTTTTCCACTTTCGGTATAATTCCATACACTGTTTTCCACCGAATTTATCCAATTTCTACCTTGTGTGTTTTTCACCTGTTGCTTAACGCTCTTTATTTCTTCGTCCTTGTGACCACCATACTTACTGGTTAGTTTCCTAGTTGTTTTCCTCCATTGTGAGTCAACGCTGTTTAGGTATAGGTATTTAAATACTTTAGCTGCCCATCTGTTACTGTCCAATTTCCTCAGGCGTTCCTCATATTATATTTTACTCTTAGCTTCCTGTACTTCGAAAGATGCCCAGGTTATATCTCCCTGTACCGCCTCGTTTGTGGTTTTGCCGTGGACCCCTAGTGCTAATCGTCCGACGGCTCTCTTATTCATTTCTAATGTCGACTGTACCTCTGATTCTAGGCACAAAACCGCGTTTCCGAAAATACGCCCGTGCACCATATTTCCTTTCCAAATACCCTTCAAAACCTCATACCTGTTGTATCCCCACAATGCCCTATGCTTCATTATCCCGGCATTTCTTCGCCCTTTGACCTTAAGCGATTGCTCATGCTTTCCAATATATACCAATCCTTCGTTTACACATACCCCGAGATATTTATATTCTGCTACTCTGGGTGTTTCATGACCTTGTATTTTAAGACCCTGATCAGTTGAGCCGTTGAAAATCATCAGACCCGACTTAACTGCGCTAAAACTGAAGCCTACAGCGTCCCCTTCGTCTCCGCAATACTTAAGCAGAGTTTGCAATTTTTCCAGTCTCTCAGCTAGCAGTACAATATCGTCTGTATACATCAAACCGGGGAGGCGCTGCTCTACCGCCTTTCCACCTAATCTATTTGACAGGTGAAAACCTAGGTTACTGTCTTGTATCTTCCGTTCCAGGTTTGTCATATAAAGCATGAACAGCAGCGGTGATAGAGGACAACCTTGTCTTAATCCTTTGCATACCTTGACAGCTTCCGTACTTCTTATTCCTTCCTATGTAATTTCTACTTTGTTATCCCGGTATATTTCCTGTAGGAACTCTGTTATGTCATAACCGATAGATTCTTCTTTTAATATGTTCCATAGGAGTTCCCTGCTTACGTTGTCGTACGCCCCGTTTATGTCCAGGAAGGCCAAATACAAAGGTCTATTTTCCACTCTAGATATTTCGATGCATTGGGTAAGCACGAACAGGCTATCATCTAAGCGCCTGCCATTTCTAAAGCCGTTCTGAAGTTCTCCGAGTATCTTGTTACTTTCTACCCATGCTTGCACCTTTAATTTCACCGCCTGGATGGCTAAGCTGTACATAACAGATGCTATGGTAATCGGCCTGTAGGATTTTATGTGCATCCTTTCTCCTTTCCCTTTATAAATTAAATTCATTTTACTCTGCCGCCAGCTCTCCGGAATTTGCTTATTCGTAACGATTGTTTCCAGAGCTTTTAACAACGTTTCCTTACTTTTTGGACCGAGTTCATTAATCAGCTTGATCGAAATTCCATCTATTCCTGTAGATGTGTTTTTAGGAATATTTTTTTCTGCCTTTTTCCAGTTTAGATTGGTCAGTACGAAGCTGCTTTGTATTCTGATACTTTGTGTTGCTTCCTGATTTGCGGGGATGACCCTATCGTCGCTCTTAAATGAGTCGTCTATAACTGATGTAATGTAGTTCCCTGCGTTGTCTCCCTTTAAACAATTTCCCTCGTTATCTTGGATGCGATCCTGCTTTGTTTTATTCTTATTCCCTAGCCAGCTTATATGGTTCCAGAATTTTCTTGCTCCGCCTCTAGAGGCATCGTGTATATCAGACATCCAGCGATCGGTGGACTGTCTTATTTTACTTTGGACGAGGGCCTGTACCTCAAGTTTCTTTTGTCGATATATGATTCCCATTTTTGGTCGATTTCCTCCTGAGATACCTGTGCTTTCTTTGCCACTCGGTGTTCCCTTGAAGCAGCCCGTCGTTGTTCAATAGCTTCCCTGATTTCCTTATTCCACCAGCTCCGTCGCTTCCTCTTTCCATTCCAGCGGTTTGCTACTTGAACCTTCTTAATTTTCCTCCTTATGAGTAGTTCTACCTGTTCATGATCCCAGTCTGCCATGGGGCTTTTCTCTATTGCTTCCTCTATGTCTGCTGCTATCTGCGCAATTTGATCGTCGTTTAATTTTGCGTTTACGTTTCGTCTAAGTTCCATTTCTCTTTTCATCAGGGGCCCCATCTGCAGACTAATACGTTGATGATCACTTCCCAGACTACCCTCCCCTTCTTCGTCTATTTCCATTTTTGAGACCTTGCTATAAATTTCCTGCGACATTAGACAGTAGTCAATGGTCGTCTGCCTGTTGCGGAATTCCAACGTGATTTGGCCTTCACATTTTGTTTCTCTATTTACTATAAGTAGATCGTGTCGGTCACAGAAATCTAGCATTAGCTTCCCGTTACAATCCGTGTATCCATCCAGATCGTCGATGTGGCCGTTCATGTCCCCCAGTAGAATAATATTGGCCCCGTTTGCAAACTGGCTTATATCGTCACTGAGACATTCAAGAAGATCCTTGTTTTCTTGCCTGTACTGATGTCCTGTTCCTAAATAAACTACCCTTAGCCATGTCCTTATGCCGGCAATTGTTCCTGAAACCCAGATATGTTCTTTACAATATGATTTAATTCTTTGCCAATTTGCTCCCAGGTGTATCAACATACCTACCCCTTTGCTATTTTGTGTATGTGGCACCATCTAGCGGCCGAGTTGTGAACAACCGCCATGCTGGTATGTGGGGTCCCATCCGCGGCTCAGGCGACAAGTAGCGCAAATAGGCATTTTGGAGCTTTCGCATGCAATGTTTTGCTTTCTGAAAGTACCTAGCTGAAAGAAAAAAAAAATTAGTAGCAGCGAAGCTATGCGGTCAGAAATGACAAAAAATTATGCTCCTGATCAGGCCGGCTTAAGGCTACAAGCCTGATTACGATTAGTGTGTAACTTTCATGTGGCACAGAGAGGCGGCGGCGCACCACTGGCCATGAGGGCAGCTTTCGATCTACTTTTTATTCTTAAATGATTTCTACAGACGGCTTACCGTAACAATTTGAGGAAAAAAAAGCAAGCGAATGTAGCCGTTTCGTGTCACGTTTAGGAGCAATGCTAATCGCGCTACATTTGTTGGGTCAACCGATCATTCATATACTTTTCACTGCTTGAGCGGCTACTGTGGAAGTTCCCACACCTCCACTGGGGTTCTATTCTTAAGAATCCATTATCCATTTCGGATCCATTTCATCTACCCTGGCTACTTTTGTTGGGTGAAAATCAGGCAGGGTGTTCAAGCATCCACTACCAGGCAATCGGATTTCAGCATTGCCTACATTACTCAACCACCTGTTTGCCGCTATGTGCGGGTAGTGGCGTTGACTTGTCAATATCGGGAGCAGCTATACTGCAATTTCTCTGACTGGGCGTTTGTTGCGTTTGTCTGTCGATGCCGTCATGCTGACATCAAAATACAAGATAAAATGGACAATTGATACCTATTTAAAGTGACCTTAAATTATGTCCCATATTGACCTCATCGAAAGTTGCTTTTGTCAACAACTATATAGTCCATTTTTCGTCGCAAGGTTTGCTTACTGCAAGCAATCACTGCTGTTCCTATGATCATATTCCCCTTTATTATCGGCAGCAAAATCTTACGAGATGCGTGTTTTCAAAAAAAAAATATTTAAAACATTGTAGTGAAGTTTCACTAAATACATTGACAACCAATTTATTAGTATATCGTTGTCTTCAAGTGGGACAGGTTATTTCATACTTGCATTAACCTCAGGTGACTGAATCGAAACAGTTCTTCTTTACCTGGCAGCATCTCGTAAATTGCCGTAAGGAATATCATCCGCTTGTTGCCCAAAGACTGCCTTTTTTGCGCGGGTATTCAGTTTTTCCGGTCCCTACTCGACAAACACAGTGTTCGGAACTCGCACGAAAGGCTGCCAAAGCGAAACATTTTCGGTTGGGGCTTGAAATTCAGAAGCTTCTCGTCTTAGCCCAATTGAGTGAGTTGCAAGTGGAACAATGTAGAGCGACACACGCGCATACCACCGTTGTTAATCTTTTATCGTCTGTTAATCATCTCCTTTTGGTTGTTATCATTTTGTTAATGCAAACAACTGAGTAAAAGAAAAAGATTGTGCTAACCGCGGCAGCTCTTGGCAGCTAAACTGCGGCCGGCGGAAATGAAACGATCAGGGAAATGAAGGAAAGAAAGGGGCGAAAGAAGAAAGAACAGGGAAAGAAAGCACATCGCTCACATCAGCTAATCGGCTTAGGTACTTTGCGGCTATTCAAGACACTCTGTGTGCAAATGACTGCAACGTGTGCCCTTTCTCCGTAGAATGCCGTGCCGCCCCCGCTTTCCAGTGACTGTATACCCCCGCTGCTATCCACGCGTTCCCACATACCAGACAGCAGGAGCCGCGCAGCACGTTCCGGTCCGAGGCTATTTTCCTCCTCGCCGCGAAAACGGTCTATAGGAGCGTCCCCTTAGAACGGGGTGGTAGCAGTAGCTATCATGCTAATTTTTCTCTCTATATCTTAATTATAGTTTTGGTTACCTGCACCATCATTCTGTTCATTGAATTTTTGTTTCTACATTATTAAAATTATATACCTTTTCCTGCTTTATGCCACCAATCTTCCAGTCGTTTTTTGCTAGCCTCCACCGCCGGTTTATTCACTCGGCCACTGGTATCTCAAAACCCCAGAGCTTCAGGAAGAGTGCGCCTGCATCGACTTCCGGATGGATACCATTACATTCGAGTATAATATTGTGAATTGTTTCACTGGAGTTACGACATACAGCACATGCGTCATCTTCATTGTTAAATTTCTTTTTGTAGCGGCGTGTTCTAAGGCACCCTGATATAGCTTCAAAAAGTAGGGTACTGCCTCTTGAGTTCAAAGAAAGCTTCCTTCCTGGTCTGCCTTTTCCACTTTCGGTATAATTCCATACTCTGTTTCTTTTCCATCGAAATTATCCAATTTTTATATTCTGTGTTTTTCACCTGTTGCTTAATGCTCTTTATTTCTCCGTCCTTGTGACTAGCATAATTACTAGTTAGTTTCCTAGTTGTTTTCCTCCATTGTGAGTCAACGCTGTTTAGGTATAGGTATTCAAACACTTTAGCTGCCCATCTGTTACTGTTCAATTGCCTCAGGCGTTCCTCATACAATATTTTACTCTTAGCTTCCCGTACTTCGAAAGATGCCTTGCCCATATCTCCCTGTACCGCCTCGTTTGTGGTTTTGCTGTGGGCCCCTAGTGCTAATCGTCCGACGGCTCTGTGATTTATTTCTAATGTCGACTGTACCTCTGATTTTAGGCACAAAACCGCATTTCCGAAAGTAAGCCCGGGCGCCATAATTCCTTTCCAATACCCTTCAAAACCTCATACCTGTTTTATCCCCACAATGCCCTATGCTTCATTATCCTGGCATTTCTTCTACCTTTGACGTTAAGCGATTGCTCATGCTTTTCAATGTATGCCAATCCTTCGTTTACACATATCCCCAGATATTTATATTCTGCTACTCTGGGTATTTCATGACCTTGTATTTTAACACCCTGATCAGTTGAGCCGTTGAAAATCATCAGACTCGACTTAACTGCGCTGAAACTGAAGCCTAGAGCGTCCTCTTCGTCTCCGCAATACTTAACTGGAGTTTGCAATTCTTACAGTCTCTCAGCTAGCAGTACAATATCGTCTTCATACATCAAACCGGGGAGTCGCTGCTCTACCGCCTTTCCACCTAATCTATATGACAGGTTAAAACCTAGGTTACTTTCTTGTATCTTCCGTTCCAGGTTTGTCATATAAAGCATGAACAGCAGCGGTGATAGAGGACAACCTTGTCTTAATCTTTTGCATACCTTGACAGCTTCCGTACTTCTTATTCCTTCCTATGTAATTTCTACTTTGTTATCCCGGTATATTTCCTGTAGGAACTCTGTTATGTCATAACCGATAGATTCTTCTTTTAATATGTTCCATAGGAGTTCCCTGCTTACGTTGTCGTACGCCCCGTTTATGTCCAGGAAGGCCAAATACAAAGGTCTATTTTCCACTCTAGATATTTCGATGCATTGGGTAAGCACGAACAGGCTATCATCTAAGCGCCTGCCATTTCTAAAGCCGTTCTGAAGTTCTCCGAGTATCTTGTTACTTCCTACCCATGCTTGCACCTTTAATTTCACCGCCTGGATGACTAACCTGTACATAACAGATGTTATGGTAATCGGCCTGTAGGATTTTACGTGCATCCTTTCTCCTTTCCTTTTATAAATTAAATTCATTTTACTCTGCCGCCAGCTCTCCAGAATTTGCTTATTCGTAACGATTGTTTCCAGAGCTTTTAACAACGTTTCCTTACTTTTTGGACCGAGTTCATTAATCAGCTTGATCGAAATTCCATCTATTCCTGTAGATGTGTTTTTCGGAATCTTGTTTTCTACCTTTTTGCAATTTATATCGGTCAGTTCTAAGCTGCTTTGTATTCTGCTATCTTGTGTTGCTTCCAGATTTGCGGAGATTACCCTATCGTGGCTGTTAAATGACTCGATTATAACTAATATAATGTAGTTCACTGCCTTGTCTCCCTTTAAAAAATTTTCCACGTTATCTTGAATCCAGTCCTGCTTTTTTTTTATTCTCATTACCTAGCCAGCTTATATGGCTCCAGAATTTTCTTGTTCCGCCTCTAGAGGCATCGTGTAAGTCAGGCATCCAGCGATCGGTGGACTGCTTTATTTTACTTTGGACGAGGGCCTGCACCTCAAGTTTCTATTGTCGATATGATTCCCATTTTTGGTCGATTTCCTCCTTAGATACCTGTGCTTTCTTTGCCACTCGGTGTTCCCTTGAAGCAGCTCTTCGTTGTTCAATGGCTTTCCTTATTTTCTCATCCCACCAGCTCCGTGGCTTCCTGTTTCCATTCCAGCGGTTTGCTACTTTAACCTCCTGAATTTTCCTCCTTATGAGTAGTTCTACCTGTTCATAATCCCAGTCTTCCATGGGGCTTTTCTCTATTGCTTCCTCTCTGTCTGTTGCTATCTGCGCTATTTCATCGTCGTTTAATTTTGCGTTTACGTTTTGTCTAAGTTCCATTTCTCTTTTCATCAAGGGCCCCATCTGCAGACTAATACGTTTATGATCACTTCCCAGACTACACTCCCCTTCTTCGTCCATTTCCATTTTTGGTACCTTGCTATAAATTTCCCTCGACATCAGACAGTAGTCAATGGTCGTCTACCTGTTGCGGAATTCCCACGTGATTTGGCCTTCACATTTTGTTTCTCTATTTACTATAACTGGATCGTGTCGCTCACAGAAATCTAGCATTAGCTTCCCGTTGCAATTCGTGTAACCATTCAGATCGTCTATGTGGCCGTACATGTCCCCCAGCAGAACAATCGACCACCTCTCCAAACTGGCTTATATCGTCACTGAGCCATTCAACAAGATCCTTGTTTTCTTGCCTGCTTTGGTGTCCTGTTCCTAAATAAACTACCCCTAGCCATGTCCTTGTGCTGGCAATTGTTCCTGATACCCAGATATGTTCTTTACAAAATGATTTTATTCGTAGCCAATTTGTTCCCTGGTGCATAACATACCTACCCCTCCACCCTTTATTTCCGCTCTCGTTCTGTTGGACTCTTCCCAGACGTAGCCTTCTATCAACGGCGGATCTTCTAGATCGCTGAGATGGGTCACGCATAGAGCGTACACACCTATTATGTCATCCTTCAACTGCTGTTCTATCTCAGGCCATTTCGCCTTTTTTCTACCTCCTTGCATGTTTATGTAGCTGATGCTAGTGTTAAACCTCTTTTTTTTTTTGTACTTTTCTTTCTCGACCTCCTCCCTGCCATTTTTTAAGGCTCAGCCTCCGTTATCACGCTCTCTTCTGCTTCGCTTCCAACTACCTCCGTGCACGGAGCTGTCGCGGACCCGCTAAAAAAGCCACAGCCTTGCCTGCCAGGAGCCATCCAATCTCTACTCCCACCCACCTGTTAAAATGAATGCCATCTCGCTGAAAAGCCCTGCCAAAACCTGCTTTATGCACCTCCCTGTTTACCTCAACCACTTCGAAACGCTTCACCAGGGTTAACTTTCTCATGCCCTGAGTAACTGTAGCACGCCCTTTTCCAGCTTTCCGTTCAATCCTAGCATCTCCGGTACTCTGCATACAACTATCTGCGCTTGCTGTGTTATCTCCCTGATATCGTCAACTCCCTTAGCTAAACTTTCCACCACTCCTGTAGCTGCACCATTTAGGACATCGTTTAACCCCGCGGCTACTATCACCATATTGCGCTCTGTGGATTTTTTCAACAGCCTATTTTTACTCTCATTCAGCACTGCCCTCATTGTCATCCCTGAGAAGCTTCCAACTAACACTCTCTTATCACCCTTTACACGTTCCAAGATATCTCGCTTGCATCTGCTCATGATAGAATCTCCGGTGATAAGCACCTGGGCCTTCTCTCTTCCTCTCCCAACTGTTGGCTCCTGCTCTCGGTTATCTGTGTCCTTCTCTCTGGGATTTTCACTCTTCCTTACTCGTTCCTTTTTTTTTTTCGACTTCTTAGCATCTGCTTCTAAATAACTCTGTCGGTTCGGATCCGCCTGGCCTACTTTGCTTATGCCTTCCATGCCAGTGCTGGTCCCAGTCACGTGGCCCGCACTTGTTTTGTTTTGTTTTTGTTTTTTCATTTTACGGAGCTGTCCTTGCAGTTTCTTATTTTCTGCTACCTCGTTTACTAAATCATCCACACGAGACACTAAGCTGCCCTTTTCTCGTTCAAATCTATCTAGGCGCGCTCTCAGCACCCAACACCGACACAAAAAGTCACTGCTTTCCGCTTCATCTACAGTCAAAACGCGTTTCCTTGAGATTAACCTGCGCCTCACACTGAGTACACTTTACCTTCTTTTGATTGCACATCTTAAGCATGCATCAACTGCACTATTTCTACTGCGAATTCTAAGAATATACGAACTGCAAAAGGAAGGCACAAAAACGACTGGCAAACACGCGTTAAAATCAATTCTGCGAATGCCAATAGCCTAGAAAAAAGAATACTTATATAACTAAAATTGTTAAAGAATGAACGCCGAGGCAATCTAGCTGCCGGCACGAAAATCCAGGCCGCTAGGACAAAGAGCTCAAATCTATTTAGGCTGCACCTAACCTAACTAGCTGAAAACGCAATAAAGTTAATAAAAGAAAGAATTCATCTATTTGACGCTTTCGGAAGCTCCCGCTGTCGCCAGTCCGTCCGTTTCCGATAGCCGCGTGCAATCCGTCTGTTTCCGGTAGCCAACGTGTCGGAAAAATAGGCACCAGCATGTGGCAGCCACCCATAGCTATTTTTGATAAAGAAACCACTCTACTTTTTAATAATAATAATAATAATAATAATAATAATAATAATAATAATAATAATAATAATAATAATAATAATAATAATAATAATAATAATAATAATAATGATAATAATAATAATAATAATAATAATAATCATCATCATCAATCAATCAATCTTTATTTAATGTGCGCAGGAACAACCATGTGGTCTTTGTGCTGCAGCACAAAAAAAAAATGAAAAAGCACAAACATGTTTACACACACAGAGAGAACACAAAAAAAAGAAATAAATAATACATGAAATGAAACTGAGACGAAAAGTATCACGAAAATTAAGCAAACAATGAGTATCATCACTTATATACACAGTGAGAGAATTTTTTAGCACACCAGGAAATAAAGAAAAAAAAAAAAGAACGGTAGGTAGAAGAGAAAAAAAAAACAGATAACTGACATTGATTATAGTAATATAGAAATATACATAAAATAAACAACCCTTCCAGGCGCAACAAGTGCATGGTACTTAAAACACAGGCTAGAAATACAGACTAATACAATAAAGAAGTAAAATTGAACAAGGGACAGTAAGATTCGAATATAAAGTTTAAAGTTGAAATATAAGCAAGAAACGGATAAAAAGTAGTTCAAGATACAGACAGCATTGAACAGGAGAAAAAGCAAAAAGTGAAGTAAATACAATTTAAGGCTAGAAAGTGGGAGTTATATGTGATAAAGTACTATTTAGAATACAACGCTACGAACATCCAATGTAAATGAACAGAGCGAGTTTTGGAAGATGTCAAGGTGAGGACAAAAAGAGTTAAATAACCACTGCATCCTGTCTAGAGGGGAGTGGGAATGAAGAGGAGAAACCTGAAATGGTCTGAATTCCCTCATGCTCTTTCGCGGAACGCGCAGTAGGATGTACTCTAAGAGCTGAGGGCACATAATGTGGCCATGAAGGAGTTTGTACAGAAATATGATATCAAGTCTGATACGACGGCAGTGAAGGGAAGGAAGATTCAGTTGGGCGCTCCTGGTGGAGCGAGAGGGGGAAGTTGCGAAAGGAAAGCGATAATGAAATATCCGTAAAAATTTTTTTTGTACTCTGTCAACCTTGTCCAAGTTCGATTTGCAAGTGCCATTCCAAACAACCGACGCATACTCCAAGACCGGGAGGCATATGGACAGGTACAGTTTTAGGAACGGAAGTGGAGTATGGAACTCTCTCGAAAGTCTGCAAACGAATCCGAGTGTGCGCATAGCCCGCTGAGCAATGCGTTTAGTGTGAGAGGAGAAGCTGAGGGTGCGGTCAAAAAGTACACCAAGGTCATTAATTTCATCAACCCTATCCAACAGCACAGAATTGACAGAATAATGGTAGAGAAAGCTATGTGTTTTACGAGTAAAGGACACAACCCTAGTTTTGGAAGAATTGAGGGTAAGTCGATTCATCGCACACCAATCAGAAAAAGCAGATATGTCCGATTGCAACAACACGCAATCTTGAAAAGAATGTATTACCTTGAATATTTTTATATCATCAGCATAAAGAAGAAACGAGGAGTTCTTTATCGCCGAGGAAACATCATTAATAAAAACGGAGAAGAGAAGCGGGCCTAGTACTGAACCTTGAGGAACTCCACTCGTTGCAGGGTAAACGAAAGAAGTCTGTCCATTGACACTGACAAAGCAGAAGCGATCAAGGAGATAGTTGCGTAGGAGGGCTACGAGAGAGACTTCAACGCCAGAGAGTAGAAGTTTTTCAAGAAGTAGTGAGTGAGTAACAACGTCGAAAGCTTTGCTCATATCACAGTACACAGTGTCAACCTGACCCCTCTGAAGGACTGCTGCAGAGGCATACTTCATAAAAGTGACTAGGTTGGTAGAAGTAGAGCGACCCGACATGAAGCCATGTTGATTCGGTACTATGATATGTTTGAGATGGAAGGAAAGTACGCTGTGCAAAGCTAATTCGAAAAGCTTAGAGGTTGCACATAGAAGAGAAATCGGACGATAATTGGAAACATCAGTTTTGTTTCCAGACTTGAAGACAGGAAACACGCGTGCCATTTTCCACACTCGAGGAAAGGCAGCATTTTTTAAACAGTTATTAAATATGGCAGTCAGTACTGGTACGAAGATATAACTGAAGGCTTTTATTATGGCAGCTGGAATGCCATCAGGTCCAGGAGACAAAGATGGTCTCAGACGCTTAAGACTCTCAGTTATCAACTCCTCGTCAAAGAGAATGGAATTAGATAGTGCACCAGATGGGAGGCAAACGGAATCACAATGTGGATGTTTGTAAACGGAGGAAAAATGTTGTGCAAAACTGTCGGCAACATCCCGAATTTCCGAACCCTGAGAGTCAACTAAGCTGATACTTAAATCTGATTTAATGGAACGCTTGCGAACGTAACGCCAGAACTGACTAGGACGATTTGAGGCATACCTCTCTAAAGACTCAAGATAGGAGTCGTAGTCCCGCTTGTATAAGCGTTTGCAAAGAGAACGCACGCGGCGAAACTCATCTGCCCAATTGTGAAACCCAGGGCGTTTCGCTTTACGATGGGCCCGTTCCTTGAGCTTTAACGCCGTTATTAGTTCCCTTGAAAACCAGGAAGGGAACTTCCTACGCGTAGGAGTATGCAAAGGTATGTACCGACGCATACCATCAAGAACTATTTCTGTAAAGCGACTGACTTGTCCATCTGAATCATTATTGTCATTTAAAAGGGACCAGTCGACGGAAGAGAAGAAATTGAAAAGACCGACATAATCACCACGTGCATACGCGAAACGGGGCGAATTCCCCACCCGATCTGAGTGGGGAATAATAATAATACCGATTTCTGTTCAGTAGCTGGGGTGCCAATTTGGCCACAATTTTTTGCCATTGCGAAGGGCGAGTGTTCGTGACGCAGGGCATTAAAGGGAGGCAGTTTAGTTGCTATGTGGAGAAGCGTACCAGTGTTCTGTGAATCGAAACGCGGCTATATGTAATTGTACTCCTCCGCCGGTGTACTACAGCTCCTCTATTGATTATAACTTCTAGTGTGTATTAACGTGATAAGCTAGATTCGTTTATTAAGACTGGAGCTTAACGAGCGCATGGTAAAACGAAAGGTCTTGAGCACTAGTTTTGCGCCGTCGTCGACTTTATGCGCTCCTATATGGAAACTGTATCAAGCATGTTGTTTCGTGCTCGGCACTGCTTCTACGCTCTGTTTTATGCTCCGTACGAAGAGAGCGAAATGAGTGAACCATAGATGAGCACGCGGCACAAAAGAACGCTGGTATCAGCTGATTTTAATCCGTCTGTGGTTGTTTTTTTTTTATTACGTCTTTATTTCTGCTTACGGTAGGCGTTTACCTTGCGGCAGAACTAAGTTGCTTCATGGATGTAGGGGTGGGGGAGCGGTTAAGGGTGGGGGTGAGGGTATGGGTGGGGGTGGGGGTGAAGGTTGGGATGGATATGAGGGACCGGTGTCCACTTCTTCCTCGAGGTAGGGTCGTCCCGAGGTCGGCTCCGCGAAGTAATGGCCTGGTCCTTCTTCCTTGAAGTAAGAAAGAAAAGTTCGCCAGAGCCGGGTTGCGTCTGATGACCCGATGTACGATGGGGGATCGACCCATGCCTGCAGGGTTGCAGGTCGAAGCCCGCCCTGTCTTATTGAATGTGATTAACTAACTAGCCCAGCACCATGTTTTATTGCAGCCCTGTTTTAGCTGTCATTTCCAGGGGAGTAGCGTAACCGAACATTTTCGCTACAGCTCGAGAGCGGCTTCGCAGCAGTTCGCCTCATTGCATGCAGAGAACAGCTCTACGATAAACGGGAACAACAAGCCCGAGGTTCGTTCACACATTCGCAACTAACGCTCTAGCGAGTATTATAACTTCGTTCTGATTATGTAAACCTACGGTAATGTAGTTAGGGACAGGTCGTAAGAATACCACCTCCGAGCGTTCCATACAGGTTGGGATTGTTTTGGTGTTTCACGCCCCAAAGCGAATCACGCTATGATAGACGCCGTAGTCGAGAGCTCTGAGAATTTCGTTAGCGGGCATTGATATTGCACAGCACTCCGGTGCTTTTCTTCCCACCTCCATCAAAAGCGCCCGCCTGAACGGCCTGACGTTATCTTGCATCAGTCGTGACTCCCGAGCCAATTACCACGTCTTCACGCTTTTCGAATATTTCGCCAATTGCAGTACGTTGTCCGCGGCTAGATTACTGCATACTTCGTTGCGGAGTTATTTTATAAGAACTGGAGCAGCGAAGACACATCGTCACAGAACACGTTGACAAACAACTGAATTACGATTTTATACATCCCTTACTGATATACCAGACCCCTCCCCCCCTTTTCCCCCATTTCATATTGTGAACTTCGTTCGGCAGCATCTTTCTTCGGGATCGTTCCTTCTCCTAGGTCCTGTATAATATTGTAGCAAGAGGCATTTCTACAATCAACGCTTCTTCAACGGAATGAACGCGATACAGCAGGTACACATACAACGACAACAGAGAGAGGAAAGTTCGTGACAGAGCTGATTCATTTCAGAAGCGAGCGGACATGTACATGTGGAAACTGTCCTGGTGGAACACATAAACGCACGATGCCGCTTCTAGACTCTGTTCCGTATTTTACACAATCGCCTCACTGCGTCTGCCATATTCATTATCGTTGTACCGTAGCGCACAAAACTACCACCAGCAGCAACAGGCATCCACCCTTCGGATGCCCGGGGGACAGCGAGAGGAGATGCTGTGCCTAAAAGGCACACCACCTCGCCTTGTCCACCACACACGGCGGCTAAGTGTACAGCCGGACTCTTTTTGGGTCCGGAACGACACCAGTTAGAATCTCGGTCCCCGCAACACAGCGATCGAAGGCAGAAGCGCTGCAGGCGCTGGGATTCGAACCAGCGTCTTCGCGTGTGCGAGCTCAGCACGTTACCCACTTATCTACCGTGTGGCACGGCTTCGAGGTGACACTCAGAATAGGTGTTCCGTGGGTAATGACGCGGTCATACCGGAGCATGCGTCGTGCCTACTTGCTGATTTTTACGTGATAGTGCGATCGTGAAGCATATCTCGTGATATCGAGTGCAGCCTCTGTAGCGTGCGCACTTGATATCTAATGCAGCCGCTGTAATTTTCGTGCTTGGTCATGCATGATTACCTTGTCACTTAATTCCGTGCTTCGTTGTCCAGACGCCCGACGTAACTAACGCCCGTTAAAGCGGTAAAAAACCGGTCCACGAGCCATGGTTTTGCCCGACGAAAGATAGATCCAGTCTCTTACAAACATCCAGTCTCTTATATATTTATTCCGGATGAACATAGAAGCACTTAAAATAAAACATCAGGAACCACTGCGGTGAGAACATGCTGTTCATGCGCGCGACAACAGAACACTAAAGCGGGAAGAATGTCGGGGCTTCACCGCGGCGAGACAAAACATACTGCGGAGCGAACAGGACGAGCAATAAGGTCAAAGCGCTAACGGCGGCACATGAAACATTACTCCTCGCGTGACAGCAATCCACGCGAATACGCCTAGGCCGTTTCTGCAGGCGCTCCTTGCATCTTCGTGAGGCCGGCCTTCTTTCCGTCGTCCGTGCACACCCCGCTGGCCAATGACGCTCGCTGCCTGTCCCGCGCTGGCTTCCCCGCCGAGGCGAGAAAGGCCCCGCGCCTTGCTTCCGACGTGCTTATCTACCCTACCCTCGTCTTTCGCCGCTAACATCCCACCCCCAACATTATGTGCTCACTCGTGCGCACTCGCGCTGCCCGCGCAAACACCATACAGATAGGAAAATGCGCGCGCGGTTTAAAACACTTATCGGAACTGCGGAGCCCCCCCCCCCCCTCCCACACACACACACAACTCTCATGACTGGACACCTCCCGAGACGTCAAAGAACGAAAGAGGGGCACTGGGAAGAGTACAGAAACAATGCTGATGCTGACGAGCTGCCCGCTTGAAGGCATCCGCTGGGTTGGTAACAGTTATCAGGCGATGTTACAGGTGGGTCACATCTGGTAGACCGAGTGCCTTTACGTACCTTCTGGTCACTTGTAGTACTTTCTGAGGTCGGCGACGTTGTCTGGTCCGGTCTCCCGGCCACCCTGCACATGAGGAAGCATGGAAGCGAGCCGCGAATGAAGCTGTATTACTATGGAAAGACCAGTCCACAGAGGAGCGAGAGAGGCAGCAAACCCTCTTGCGGCATCATTTAGCGGGTGCGAACAGCGGAGCACTTTATCCCCAACCTCGAACTGCAAAGGACGCCTGCCCTTGCTGCACTGGCCGCAGTTCTCAAGGCGGGCGAGGTCCAAGTTCTCCCTGGCTTCCTTTAGGGTTCCAGCGAGACGACTGGCGATATCCTGGGTGAACTTCAAATAACTGGAAGCCTGCAATTCAGAGTCATGGGTAAGGGGATGTTCAATGGGAAATCGAAGCTGACGACCAATAAGTGCAGTCGCCGGCGTAAAACCAGTCGACCGGTTTACTGTGGTTTTTCTGGCGAACGCCATCTTCTGCACACGTGAATCCCGCTCTTTTTGACGCTCCATGAAAGCCACGAGCACGATTTCGTAAACCGCCATCGTCTGATGAATGCATTCATCACCAACGCAGCGGATGCCTTCAAGCGGGCAGCTCTTCAGCAGCAGCATTGTTTTCGTACTCCTCCCAGTGCCCTTCTTTCGTTCTTCGACGGCTCGGGAGGTGTCGAGGTGTCCCGTCCTGAGAGGGGACGGGGGCAAGGGGGGCTCCGCAGCCCCTGTAAGTGTTCTTAACCGCGCGCGCGTTTTAGTATTTCTATTGATGTTATACATGTTTCATTATCTACTCTACACAATTATTTTTGCCACTAATATTGAGTGTGTATTTATATTGTCAACCATCGGGTTAGTCATTGTAAATCAGCACTATATATGTTCCTTGCCAATTGTACTTCTTTGTGACTGAGTGAGATTATTTTCATGCTGCTGTATTTTTTTTAATACTAACCTATGTAGCTTTGCAGATTCACCTTTTTGTTTGTTATTTCTGTTTCTTTCTTCATGCTTCTGCTTTATTGTATTGAAAGCATTGCCATTCCGCACGGCTGCTGCTGCCAACAAACGGGTTTTAGGACCTGTCAAGCTGTTTCCGCAGCTTTTTTCCTGGAACCTGTCCGTTCATAACTGTATTTTACAAACGGAAAATAAAGCACTTACTTACTATTGTGTTTGCGTGGGCAGCGCGAATGCGGATGAGTGAGCAGGTATCTTGGTGGGCGGGAGTTCAGTGGCGAAAGACGAGGGTAGACATGCGTGTCTGAAATAAGCCGCGGGACCTTTTTGGGGAAGCCAGCGCGGGGCAGGCAGCGAGCGTCGTGGGCCAGCGGGGTGTGCACGGACGACGGAAAGAGGGCCGGCCGCACGAAAATGCTGCTACTGCTGCTGCTACTGCTGCTGCTACTGCTGCTGCTACCGCTGCTGCTACCGCTGCTGCTACCGCTGCTGCTACCGCCGCTGCTGTCGCTGTGCTGCCGCTACCGCTGCCGCTACCGCTGCAGCTACGGCTGCTGCTACCACTGCTGCTACGGCTGCTGCTACCGCTGCTGCTGCTACCGCTGCCGCTGCTGCTACCGCTGCCCCTGCTAACACCGCTCCTGCCGCGCTGCTGCTACCGTTGCTGCAACCGTCGCTGCTGCTGCTGCCACCACTGCTGCTGCTGCTGCCACCACTGCTACTACCGCTGCTGCAGCTGCCATGACTACCGGTGCTGCTACCGCCGCTGCGGCTGCTGCCACAACTGCTTCCGCCGCTGCTGCCACCACTGCTTACACCGCTGCTGCTACCACAGCTGCCGCTACCGCAGCTGCCGCTACCGCCGCTGCTGCTACTGCCACGCTGCTGCTGCTGCCGCCGCTGCTCCTGCTGCCGCCGCTCCTGCTGCTGCAGGTGCTATGACTACCGTTGCTGCTACCGCCGCTGCGGCTGCTGCCCCAGCTGCGCCACCGCTGCTGCTACTGCCGCCGCTGCTGCTGCTGCCAACGTCGCTGCTACCGCTACTGGAGCCGCCACCGCTGCTTATACCACTGCTCCTGCTGCCACCGCTGCTGGTGCTGATAACGCTGCTCCCGCTGCCACTGCTGCTGCCACGCTGCTGCTGTTGCCAATGCTACTGCTACGGCTGCTGCTACCGCCGCTGTTACTGCTGCCACCACTGCTGCTGCTACTGCTGCCATCGCTGCTACTACCGCCGCTGCTGCCATCGCGCTGGTGCCACCGCAGCTGCCGCTCCTGCTGCCTCTACTGCTGCCACCGCTGCCGCTGCTCCTGATGCCGCAGCTGCTGCTACCGCCGCTGCTGCTGCCGCTGCTGCTGCTGCCACCGCTACTCCTTCCGCTGCTGCTACCGCTGCTCTGGTGCTTCCGCTGTTGCTACCGGCGCTGCTGCTACCGCTGCTGCTGCTGCCACGGCTTCTGCTACCGGTGCTGCGCCGCTGTTCCTAACGCCGCTGCTGCTACCGCTGCTCCCGCTGCCACCGCTACTGCCCCCGCTGCTGCTGCCGCTGTGCTGCCGCTACCGCTGCCGCTGCTCCTGCTGCTACCGCTGCCGCTGCTACGCTGCTCCTGCTGCCACTGCTCCTGCCCCCGCTGCTACCGCTGCTGCTGCCGCTACCACTGCTGCGAACGATGCTGCTACCACTGCTATTACGGCTGCTGCTACCGCTGCTGCTGCCGCTGCTGCTACCGCTGCTGCATCCGCTGCTGCTAGCGCTGTTCCTGCTGCCACCGCTCCTGCCCTCCGCTGCTGCTACCCCTGCTGCTGCCACCGCTGCGGCTGCTGCCACCACTGAGCCACCGCTGTGGCACTGCTACTGCCAGCGCTAGCTGCTCCTGCTGCCACCGCTGCTACTGCAGCTCCTGCTGCTACCGCTGCTCCTGCTGCCACCGCTGCCATCGCTGCTGCCGCCGCTGTTGCTTCCGCTGCTGCTACCGCCGCAGCTGCCGTCGGCGGTGGTGCCACCGCAGCTGCCACCGCAGCTGCTACCGCCGCTGCTAATACTGCCACCGCTGATGCTGCCACCGCCGCTGCTACTTCCGCTGCTGCTACATTTGCTCCTACCGGTGCTCCTGCTGGCACCGCTCCTCCTGCTCCCCCGCTGCTGCTACCGCTGCTCTGCTGCTTTTGCTGCTACCGCCGCTGCTGCTACCGCTCCTCCTGCTGCCGCTGCTGCTGCTCCTCCTGCTGCCGCTGCTGCTGCTCCTGCTGCCGCCGCTGCTGCTACCGCCACTCCTACCGCTGCTGCTACCGCTGCTCCTGCTGCTACCGCCGCTGCTGCTCCTGCCACAGCCGCTGCTACCACTGCTGCTGCTGCCACGGCTTCTGCTACCGCTGCTGCTGCCAACGCTGCTGCTACCGCCGCTGCTACTTCCGCTGCTGCTATCGCTGCTCCCGCTGCCAGCGCTGCCGCCACCGCTGCTGCCCCCGCTACTGCTGCTGCTGCTACCGCTGCTGCTGCCGCTGCCGCTACCACTGCTACTACGGCTGCTGCTACCGCTGCTGCTACTGCTGCTGCTACCGCTGCTGCTACTGCTGCTGCCGCTGCCGCTACCGCTGCTGCTAGCGCTGCTCCTACAGTCACCGCTCCTACTACCGCTGCTGCTCCTGCCAGCGCTGTTCCTACCGCCGCTGCTGCTGCTGCTGCTGCTACCACCGCTGCAGCTGCAGCCACCGCTGCTCCTATCGCTGCTGCCACCGCTGCGGCCGCAGCTGCTGCTACCGCCGCGGCTGCTACTGCCACCGCTGTTCCTGCTGCTGCCACCGCTGCTCATGCTGCCGCAGCTGCTGCTGCTGCTACCGCCGCTGCTACTACAGCTCCTGCTGCCACCGTCGCTGCTACTGCAGCTTCTTAAGAGGAAGCCAGGACCTCTCAAGCTGTTTATACAGCTTTTTCCCTGGCTGTCCTCGCAACACCAGTTGCGGAAATAAACCTTCAACCTTCAACCTTCTGCTGCGTCCGCTGCTGCTACCGCTGCTCCTGCTGCCACCGTCGCTGCTCCTGCTGCTACCACTGCTACCGCTGCCATCGCTGCTGCTACCGCCGCTGCTGCCATCGCCGCCGGTGCCACCGCAGCTGCCGTCGCCGCTGGTGCCACCGCAGCTGCTGGTACCGCCGCTACTGCTACCACTGCTGCGGCGCTGCTGCTACCGCTGCTGCTGCCACTACTACTGCTACCGCTGTTCCTGCTGCCATGCTGCTGCTACCGCTGTTCCTGCTGCCATGCTGCTGCTACCGCTGCTCCTGCTGCCACCGCTGCTACTGCTGCCGCTGCTGCTGCTGCCACAACTGCTGCTACCGCCGCTACCGCTTCCGCCGCCGCTGCTGCTCCTACCGCCGCTACTGCTGCCACCGCTACCGCCGCCAGCTCTGCTGCTGCTGCTACCCTCGCTGCTACCGCCGCTGCTGCTGCCGCCATTCCTGCTGCTACCGCTGCTCCTGCTACCCCCGCTGCTGCTACCGCTGCTCCCGCTGCCATCGCTGCTGCCCCCGCTGTTCCTACCCCTGCTGCTCCTGCTGCCACCGCTGCCACCGCTTGCTCATGCTGCCGCCGTGGTGCTGCCACCACTGCTGCTTATGCTGCTGCCGCTTCTGCTGCCACCGCTCCTGCTGCTGCTCCTACCGCCGCCGCTGCTGCTGCCACCAATACTGCTTCCGCCGCTGCTGCCACCACTGCTTACACCGCTGCCGCTACCGGTGCTGCTACCGCTGCTCCCGCAGCCACCGCTGCTGCCACCGCTGCTGCTCCTGCTGCCGCCGCTGCTGCTGCCACCGCTGCTGCTCCTGCTGCCGCCGCTGCTGCTTCCACCGCTGCTGCACCTGCTCCTGCTACCGCCGCTAGTGCTGCCACCGCTACCGCTGCCACCACTACTGCTGCTGCCAACGTCGCTGCTACCGCTACTGGAGCCGCCACCGCTGCTTATACCACTGCTCCTGCTGCCACCGCTGCTGGTGCTGATAACGCTGCTCCCGCTGCCCCGCTGCTGCTACCGCGCTGCTGATGTCCTGTCTGCTGCTACGACTTCTGCTGCCACCGCTACCGCTGCTGCTGCTACCACCGCTGCTGCTCCTGCTGCACCCGCTGCTGCCACCGCTGCTTCTCCTGCTGCCGCTGCTGCTGCTACCGCTCCTGCTTCTACCGCTCCTGCTGCCACGCCTGCTGCCACGGCTGCTGCTCCTGCAGCCGCCGCCCTCTACTGCTGCCACCGCTACTGCTGCCATCGCTGCTGCTCTTGCTGCCAGCGCTGCTGCTCCTGCTGCCGCCGCTGCTGTGCCATCGCTGCTGCTACCACCGCTGCTGCTGCTGCCACCGCTGCTGCTACTGCCACCGCTGTGCTGCTGCCACCGCTGCTCCTGCTGCCACCGCCACTCCTGCTACCGCTGTTCCTGCGGCCACTGCCGCTGCTGCCACCGCTGCTGCTACCGCTGCTCCTGCTGCCACCGCTGCTGCTGCGACGCTGCTGCTACCGCTCTTCCTGCTGCCGCTGCTGCCTTTACTGCTGCTACCGCTGCTCCTGCTGCCACCACTGCTGCCTGCGCTGCTGCTACCGCTTCTCCTGCTGCCACCGCTACTGCTACCGCCGCTCCTTCTGCTACCGCTACCGCTGCTGCTCCGCTGCTGCTGCTACCGCTGCTGCTGCTGCTGCTGGTGGTACTACTACTGCTGCTGCTGCTACTGCTCTTGCTCGTGATCGTACTGCTGCTACTGCTGCAGCTGCTCCGACTGCTGCTGCTGCTGCTACTACAACTGCTGCTGCTGCTACTGCTTTCGCTCGTGATCGTACTGCTGCTGCTACTTCTGCTGCGGCTCCTGCTGCTACTGCTGCGCCTCCTGCTGCTGCTGCTGATCTTACTGCTGCTGCTGCTGCAACTCCTACTACTGCTGCTGCTGGTCCTACTACTGCTGCTGCTGGTCCTACTACTGCTTCGTCCTACTACAGCACATTCGTGCGACATTTGCAAAAAATATACACACTTTTCACAGATAACCCCAGCTCTCTACGAAGGAAGTCATCCCGATGGAGTCGCCGTTTCTGACAGCATCGTCACGACCGGGAGGCTGCTCCAACAAATTATCTGACAGTTTCTACCCAAGCTGGCAGGGTGAAGTGGAAAAGTACCAACCTGTAGTGGATGCGAATGTATTCTTAAGAGAAACATTTATACCCGGCTACGGGTACCTGTACATTGTTCTTCTACTGCCATGCTCAATTTGTACACGATTGTACGCTTCCTGTAAGGTGCTTGTTTGCCATTGAAGGAGAATAGACACATTGAAAGAGGGCCTGTATGTTTGTTAAACCTCAGCGCTTATTATGAACTGCTGGAATGCTAGCTTACCTTTCGACACTTTCGCAGGCTTCTCACTGCAAAATTAAGCAATTAGCTTTCTATCTCGGTTACTTCAGGCGAGCGATATCCGAAACTTCCAGCGAACCTGAAGCCAAAAATAAATTCGAACTTACAAGCAAATATTTCTAATTTATCTGTCAGATTTGTAGCTAGCAGAAAAAAAATCGTGGAAGCACTCGACAATTCGCTACGCCGATTATTGAGTGCCGATAGGTAGGTGCATCGGCGCAGGTGTCTTCTCCGGTAACCTTCTTCATTCGTCTTTACGTTTTTCATTCGGCGCTGCTAAGTATAGTAGCAGAGTATAGCCGTGGCAATGGTAGCAACAACATTTATTTAACCCCAAACGGAAAGATTACTTTCGGCCTTTCGTGATGGCCGGAATCCACACATTAAGGACACAGCTAACTGATGCGACCCAGCGCACTCGCTCAATTGGTCGCTCGGGCCGAAGCTCGACAGGTTAGCCTCTCATGATGAGAACGAAGTATAGAAGATTGCTCCTCGGTTCCCTTGTCGATTTGATTACTCGCAACTACAATGATAAAGGGTTGAGCTTGGACTGTTGCAGTGCAGACAGTATGTGAGGTATTGTCTGGGGAAGAAAACTGCTGGAAAATGTTAGGGTAGGACATGATGTAGATGCTCATCGCTGACAGCACAGTCGCTGTTGCCGTGCAGTTCAGCCGGCCGAGTGAAGAGAGAGAACATCGTCAAATGGCTGCTTTATGTGGTCGCAGACACAAGGCGAGAAAGTGTCGAGCGCGCTCAAGTGGTAAGGGGAGTTACACGCAGAAAGCAGCAAGAGACGCTCAGCCCGCTCTCACTAAACAAAATCAGTAGAGACGACAAAAGGCAAGTAAAACACGAAAAGCGTAAAAAGGTAAGAACACAGCCCACATAAGCTCCGATTTATGAAGCAGGCTTCTTGAAGCCACGAAAGCAACCGGGGAGAGGCGGTAAGTGCTAGTTATCTCGAATAACAGAAACAGGCGAAAATAATGGCACTTCCAGCCACATTGAGAGCCGGCCTATATCTGAGTGCGGCTTACACCACCTAAAAGCCGCTCTGAAATGCGCTACGCCTTCAATGCGATCACCTTAGCGCTTACACCTATTCCAGAAGACGAGACCAGTTACGTTTTCTTTATCACATTTTTTTTTTGCTGCCCTCTTTCACTCCAACCCCTTCCTCAAACAAAATGTAACAATTGAGCCGGAATCGTCTTTCGATTTCTTTCTAGCCATCTCTTTGCGCATTACCCTGTGTAATCAAACATCTCGGTTTTAGTTTTTGACTTCCTCCTATTGATACACAGCAGCGCATCAAGCAAGAACGAGGGTGGCACCTACCGCAGCCCACGCCAGCGTGAGAAGACGGAAGAGTCCTCAGGGCGGCAGGGCTCCCAGGTGCGAGGACGAAGCTGTGAGCTCGGAGTCCGTAATCGGCACGGGAACTTCCGCTAGCTTCTGTGACAGCACGCCCCTGGTCTCGTACACCTGCCGAATACAGATAAAAAGGCGGTGCAAAATACGAATACCGACAGCTGCAAAACATCAAAACCTAATTAAAGCATTAGCGCGAACAGAAGTAGTTTTTTTGTTATATACAAAAAGCTATGCAGCTAAAGAATAGCGCTCAGAATCGAATGCGGATAGCGTTCACCGACCTTCGTCGTCACCAGCTTCTTCACAAATTGTCCTTCACCTATTGCTGCCGTGCAATCAACAGAGCACGCTTTACAGGAGACATAATTATTATCGAAGTACATAAAACAGCCTTCAGAGATGGTGTGTGCGTGTGCGCGTGCGCGCGCGTGTGCGCGTGCGCGCGCGTGTGCGCGTGTGCGTGTGCGTGCGTGTGTGTGTGTGTGTGTGTGTGTGTGTGTGTGTGTGTGTGTGTGTGTGTGTGTGTGTGTGTGTGTGTGTGTGTGTGTGTGTGTGTGTGTGTGTGTGTGTGTGTGTGTGTGTGTGTGTGTGTGCGTGCGTGCGTGCGTGCGTGCGTGCGTGCGTGCGTGCGTGCTGAACGTTACTTTAACGTTCACATTAGTCTGAGTTTTAAGAAAGATAGCCTTTAATGGCTCATGTTGGCGGATCTTCTCCGTCCGTCCGTAATGCTTTCGTTACGTGGGAGGCGGTAGCTGGCAGCTGAAATTGCCGAACACTAACTGGACGTAGGGCTTCCTGAAATTACGTTCGGCAGGAGCTACCAACTCGAAAAAGGTGCCGTTGTGGAGAGCTTTGGACCACCGCTCGATATAGGTTTTCGCCTGATTGCAGTTTAGTAATTCAAAAAGCCTCCTAGAACTTTTTTCTTATTTCTAGCTCATGTCTCGAAAAGCAAAAAAAGTTATCTCAATAAACCTGGAACAGCCGACAACTAACTTAATATTATCCGCGCTAATCTGGAATTCAATAACAGTAGCCAACGCTCTAGCAATGAAATACGTTCCGCTGTTGTTTACACAGTCAGTCTTCTTATGAAAGGCAGAAAAGTTTGTGACTAAACGCCCGTTTCGCAACAAGAGATAAGCGGCCGTGTTTTATTTCAGAGCTATGTCTCTGTTAGGAAGGCTGGCTGGGAGGAAAAGCATTTTTTTCTCTTTTTGTCCAGCAGTGCCCAATCCTTTCGTAGAGTAGAAAGCGTACAAATGTCAGTAATTCTTAGTTTTCCTCGAAACCAAAGGCAAAAAGTTTCACAATAATCAACTGGCCGCATTTCCCAGGATGTTTTTGAAAGTAAAACCGAATTAGTTCACAAACAGCTTGCTGCATAGTCATTCCTATAATCAAATACCTAACCTTCCACATACAGAATCGATCTCCAAGACAACAAAAATGCAGTGAGTGTCCCGCTACACCATCACACTATTAAAATTTTTTTTTTTAATTTTGTTATCTATTTAAAGTATGCGATCGGATACATCTGGCAACGTTTAGTCGATGTTCACATATTAGCCTATTGTGCTCTTTTTAATCGCGCAGTTATGACATCTTCCTCAATAATTATGTGAAAACAGTTTCTTCGTTGAACTGCGCGAAGGTCAAATCATGTACGTCACGTTCTTAATGAGAGCGCACCGTGCAGTCTTCTCACATTTGTAATGCGTCCTTCAAACTTTACGTCTTCGGAATGCCGATTGTATTCGTAAAGTGTAAGTGCGAGAGTGGGCGTCAATGTCGTTGTTCCAGTCATCAATGTTACGCTTAAGAATAGCACTCTTCTCTCTCCAATGTTATCTTCAAAATTTTCTAGTCCTCAATGATGGCATAAGCACAGCGCAGGGCACACTTATTACAAGCAACTGAGCTCGCCGTTACGTGGTGCCTGTGGCACCAGCCGCAGAGCTGTGGCGCATATGGTGCAATTTCGCGGTACCCGCAATCATTTTCATTGCGTGCGCAAGCCCTCATGGCGACATATTACAGGTGGCTCTGTGATAACTGTGAAGTCACGTACTGAAGTGTTCGCGCTGAATGCGATGCGCACTTCAAGTTTGGATCTGCGCGTAATATTAACCAACGTGGAAAATGCAGTCTTTCTTACCGCCAGATTGATTGCCCTGGGGAGCTGCAAGATCTTCAGCGCAAATATCTGGCCCCAAACGATCGTGAAGTCTTCGCCGAGGGCCCTGTGGCGCGCGGAATCGGTCGATTAGTGCGGCTTTCAGCGTAACACGGTCAAGTGAGCGCATACCTGCTGTCCGTCTTGCGGACTTCCTGCTCGTTGAACATAACCCTCAAGTGAATACTTGTTTTGGCGACGCCATGTCTTCTCCGCTGCTCCTCGCTGTAATACGCAGAACAATTATTTGCGGTGTGCATAAAATATGACAGCCAATATCATTAGTACTTTTTGTTCACATTTGATTAAGTGTATTTGAAATGTAACCGTTTAGGAAACTTCAGCATAAGGGAAAGCATTAACTGCAGCAGGCTCCTTCGACGATTTATGAACGAATGACAGAGACACTTAAGACTGGTTGTGTGAACGAAAGCGAAAGGCGTATGTCTCCGAATAAGATTTTCGGGGTGTATTTCAAGTTCGTTCTGCTGGTATTGTATTCAGTGCGCGCATTCGCGTGTTCCACGGATATGCTTCACGCGACGTCTGAGAGTCATTTTTTTATTATGTATTGTTTCTTTTGTTTTTACTGAATCAGTGCCTGTGTCCGCTGCCGCTGCCCTCAGACTGGGTTTAAGGCCCGTCAAGTTGCCGTGTGCAACTTTTTCCTTAAATCCCCCATAAATTGTATGTTTATGGAAATAAAGGCAATTCAATTCAATTCAATTTATTCAAGACCTATGTTTAAAATCATGCAGATGGAGGTACACAAGTCATTAATTTAATCACCGCCGCGCGATAGCCTCCCAGTTGGTCAGTGCATGTATGCTATACGTGTAACGAATCCTACGACACCATCCAGAATACTGCATGGCAAATGGCTGTGCGACAAGTGTAAAACGAAAAACTGGAGAACTGGTGTTGCATGGAGGTCCACAAGTGGCCAGTATGTACTATAGATCAATGACATAGATTGAAGTGGCGGTGTCTCGTTCGTGGATAGGTCTGAATGCATAGACATCGTTCATTGCGGATGACCAGCTTGCCGTAGCATCATGCCACCACTTGATGACGTCATCTATTTTTCATGCCAGCTTTTCTTGCTGTGAAGCTGCCGATGACGGATCAACGTGATAGCGGTAAAACCCCGTAGACCGCAAATCCGGTATCTGAGGCCGGTGTCGGTGGCCTACCGCCAGTATTGACATTGTGAGGGAAAAATCAAAAGCGTGGTGCTAGCAGGCGGTAGCTGACAGCTGACATATCCGAGCAGTAACTGGACGGAATGTTTGGGTTCGGTTTGTGGTGTTTAACGTCCCAACGCGACTCAGGCTATGAGAGACGCCGTAGTGGAGGACTCCGGAAATTTCGACTACCTGGGGTTTTTTAACGTGCACTGACATCGCACAGCACACGGGCGCCTTGCTTTTCGCCTCCAGCGAAAAGCGGCCGCCGAGGCCGGAATTCAATCCCGCATCCTTGGAGTCGAGCGCCGTAACCACTGCGCCACCCCGGCGGGGCGGACATAAGGTTTCATGATATATGTTTGGCAGGAGCTGCCAACTCGGACCTCACCTTTGGGAGCGTAATATGGGAGGGTAATACCAGAATCAGCCTGCCAAAACCCTTGCATTCACATTACCCCTAGGCCACACAGGCAAGCCCATACGGCTGGTTAATGCAGGGTTGTATATGTCGGGTGGTGGCCTACGCCATCGCGTCATACCCTTAAAGGCGGGGCTTAAGTGTCCCCCATAGTTTCTTCTTTTTTTTCTAGTCATATGTCGGGCACGAACGCTGCCGGCTTTTTGGGCAACGGAAGAGCTATGTAATACTGTCGCTTTAAGGGGCAAAAAAAATTTGGTTGAACTAGGCAGCGGCCTATTTAAAGCAGTCGGAGTGAGCCCCGGCTGCTTCACATTGACGCTGATTTCGTCAGAGATGGTGGATCCGAAAAGCGTCTCGCTCAGCGACGAAGACAATGTCCTTGTGTATGCAGACGCCGAGTTTCCAGAGTGCACCACGCGGACATATTTCGCATCACCCGTGCCACTGCGGAGCGACAGCTGCCGCGGAATTCGAGAGCGCTGATTTTTTGTTTCGTTGTTTCACCGGACGCCCGCAGACTTTGGATTTTCGGCTGAGCTTACTTTCACCGAGCACTTTCGATTACGAGTAGCAGCCACTTGCTTGGTTTATGCTGAAGGTAAGACTTGAAAGTTAGAAGCGGCACACCAAAATTCGAGCGAAATAATCGCCCCTCGCGTAGCAATAGTGTTGCGCGAGAGCCACAAGAAAGCCGCAGCGCTCGAGCTTTGTTACATTTTTGTTTATTATTTCTAGCTCTCTGCAGATAACACCATCCATCAAATTTTTCTCCTATTACCGCTCATCTTCATTTTCTCATCTTTCTTTTCTTGCCGTCTAGATCGCTGGCCATTGACAGACATCAGCCACTCGACGACTCAGGATGTGATCCATATATACCGTAAAAGAATACAATATATCGTTACGTGGTGGGAAGCGATGTAAAACTCCGACATGATAGAAACAGGACAACGTGATGGCATAATGATCAGGTATCCATTAATGGCCAGCAGGCTTGGTGCGAGCGCTCCACCTCACGCCACTGCCTACTTTGTCGTCTTCATATTCGTACCAATATTTTAAATCATCGCAAGACCTGTGTGACAAGCACTGGACAGCAGTCGTGCGGAGAGAGAGGCATGTAAAGGGGCAATTCGATATATCCCTTAATAATTTTCTGAATTTTCCTAATGTTTCCTTTTTTTTCATATAATGACCAAATGTGAAGTAGAGTTTCAAGGCAGTGATAAACGTAGTACAGATATACAGGTGGTAATAACCGTGTATTCACAACCCTCCAACAGTAACTATCGCCTGCTTCTTAAGGAGTAATAAATTACATTTAACTTATGTAATCGGTTTTACCATCAACTGTACACGTATCACTATTTGTTTCTTCATCCGATCATCTTCCGCCACAGCTAAGCCCCTAAAAGTGTTCACGCCGCGCTTTACCCTCCCCTAGCGACCACTCCGCAGGACGCTAGCGTAACACGGCCCCGAAAGGCAGCAGAGAAAAGCGTAGGGCCCTCTCCCACTGAAGTGTGCCTTTGTCCGGAACGCGCAGTCACCAAGCGGAGGAGAAAGGTACTCTATAAAGTTATACAGATGCCGGACTTTCGAAGCTACGTCTCCTTTTAATATGTGGCGCCACTCGGAGGTCCACCGTGTGATGCCGGCATAACAGGGAAATCGCGGTTTGGCGCAACGGGAGAAAGACGAGCAGCATCATCTCTCTGTCGCAAGTGCGGTATCACGCAGTGTAGCCGAGAACATGTCACAAAAGCTCACCAGCGCTCGGTGCGCTGACAGCGAGTGTCGACATCGAGTTGCCGCTTTGCCGTGATATATTGACGCATAACAGCGTTCGGGGCTCTATCAGCTCACGCGGACTGATGTGCTAACACACTAAGCTTTGCTGTACTATTTCTTCTCTTATAGTACATCATTCACACGCAGAACTCCATGTTTTGACTCAGCTGGATATTCCATGAGTAATGAACTCCTAGATTGGGCATGCGAACTCCGCGAAATTTCGTATAGGAATAGCAGCCTTGTGATCCACTGCAAAAGGTAAGGCTGTTGGCCTGTTCAGGTGGCAATTCTATCGATAATACCGATAATATGCTGTCGTGAGCAATGATGTAGGGAAGTTTTTGAAGATATACCTCTAAAACAGATCTATTCGCGGTGGTTCCGAGGGTGGGGTATTTGACCACCGTGCACATGGATGTGGGATCGAATCCTGATACCGCATCCTGAAGTCTGTCGATGGTATAAACATACCCTTTCATCAAAGATGCAAGTTTGCACCTTCAGAACTTAAACTTATCCTGTATGTACAGGTGCAAAGTTACCATTTCAGAGTATAAACTTATATTGCGACAAAGAGCGCAAAGTTTTGCACCTTTATGGCACAAGCTTATACCACCAGGAGAAGGATAATGTTGCCCTCCAAGCAGTTTAAAGTATTGCCATATTACATAAGGCATCTAAGCATCATCTAGTGCTATACATATGCTATCCACGCAAGAGTGCTATTACTAATCTGCATCGCGAACCTGGTCACTGGAAGCAGGAATAAAGCTAACCAATACGTTTCAAGATTTTCTGGAAGGAAAGGTACTGTTGAAATGTTGCAATATCTTTATGTCATCTGGAGTGTGACAGTGAGCAATGTTTCAGGTGAGGTAGGCTGTGTCGTGTTGTGTTCAAGCCGTAAGTTATGCTGCAGAGTGAACTAAAGGAATTCACAGAAAAATCAGTGAAAATAACATACCGCAGTATTTATTTCACCTCATAATACACCCAAGTTGCAGCAACGGACTGGATAATCTTTACCACCCAGTCAGGGCAGGGATGTACCACGTATTTGACCTGCACAGAAAAGAAAAATTCTAATTGGTTCCTCACAAAGAAAGTCTCACAGAACATTCTTATGGGGTAATTAACTCATATATAAAAATAACACTGCACAAAAGGCAGGTAAACAGGAAGACAGATGGAAATAGTACTCTAGCACAGGCTACTAAGTGTTTATAGAATGAGAAGTGAACTGACACAATATATAGATGAATCAAAATTCTCCAAATCTGAGCTATACCTGTGCCGCTAACACATACATAGACTACTAGCCATTGCAATCTCTGAAAAAATTGACAATATGCTCAATAAGACACAATATACAATGAGGCGTATTCTTTTTAGAAGCAAGGTCAAGCCACAGGCACCACTGATGTTGGACTACCCAGAGGATCGTTTAAAGAAATATGAATGAAAACATATTGACAAAATAGAAGCTAGTCTAATAAAGGCAAAAGATACGATTTAAAAACCCCTCCCTCTATTCTTTCTACGTGTAGTTCTCCTTTTTTTTTTCATTAACTTTTTATGTTAAACTTTGCTTTATCACCTTCACTTTTGCCTTTGTCATTTGCTGGTTTTCATTCCATCACCCAAGCATTATAGTTTGCTTTCACACCTGACCATCCCTGTGGTCTTATTTTTAGTCACTATGGTCTGACCCTCCTTCTAGAAAACAATGTCTCTGGTCCGTCATGATATTATCTTATATTGACTATAGTGTTAATTTTTTCCTGAGACTACACTCTCTTGTAGTCATCTGATCATCCATCACAAGTGACAACTGCACATCTCTTTTTTTTGTGTGTGTGTGTGTGTGGGGGGGGGGGGGGGGGATCTATTTTTCTTGCCTTTGTTGTCTCTAAATTCATTTCCCATGAATATAAAGAATGAAGCTTGTTCCTGCAGGGGTATGTCTAATGCCGTTCTATTGTGTCTGCCCTTAGTGCAGTTAACATTCCTGGAGAAAGGCATGGATATACCACAGAGGCTATGCCTTATAAAATGCGGGATACCACTTCTGAAAGGTGGAGCATTTCATGCTAAAAGCGCAATAATAGCAAGGCGCATCCAGAGCACCTTCTGCACACGTGCATTCTTGAATGAACGTCACAGATGCAGAATTATGTAAAACATGTAAATAACATGCAACCTTTACATGAGTTCATTGCTAGTTTCACACCACACATCAGCATATGCCTATGCAAAATACTTCTCAAGACTGTGGTTTCACTTCAAAACTACATTATCTTGCTCAAGAGGCAAAAAACAATACCCTTGAATACCCCTATAATTCCTTGAACAAACCACAAAGCTTGATATTTTATGTATTGCTGCTTCATGTAATGCTTGCAACACATGCAATAGGAATAAAATTTCTCGAACTGCAATTTGCCAGAACTGTCCAGTGCACTGCCTATCTCTTTAGCCTAACTAATGAAATGACCAATAGTGTACAAGAATGATTATTAAAACAATGTCTCCAACAAATTTCTGTAAGATGATGTTCTTCATCTTTACAGATTGCATATCAGCCTCTGCCGGTGTATTGTGCAGCAAGGTGGACTTTGTACCTGGCACGCCTTAATATGATTAGACTTGTTTACCTCTATTTAACCAATCTATATTTTTTTTATTTATAAGAGGCAATATGAAAACTGGAAAGTTGAAGGCTATTAACATAAGAAGTGAGGCCAGGCCTAAACCCTCCTAATCATCTATGTGGTGTAACATAATGAGCATCAAAAATATTCCTTTAAACGCTATGTAAGTTGTTGTTTTTTTTCACATTACACAACTAAAAAATGGTGCTGCTGACATTTTTCATTCAGAGAATACAGATATATTGTGTGTTTTTGATGATGCAGAAGAAACTAACATGATTCTGACAACAATACCAAGTGCAATAACATTTTTTACATGTTATTTTACATGAGAAAGCAAGACTACAAGATTTTCAAATATGCCTTTCCTTGTTCAATAATCTAAACTACATTGCTCTTTGAGAAAATTGAAAAACTGGGCTCTCCTGTAATATTGGGGATCGTCAGTTCTGGTATATAATACTGTGTCCTAAAATTAAAATGCAAAAGTTAAGTTAATTTTGGTTGATTAGTCATAAAACCATTATCCTCTACCACAGACATGTGTACTGTGCTGCACAATCCAGTTCTAATTTTGCTGCTAATTTCATTTCATTTATTCTCCATTTAAAGGCCCATAGACATTATATATATATATATATATATATATATATATATATATATATATATATATATATATATATATATATTGATGGTACTGGTTGAACACAATGAAAATATGCTGGCTACAAATGGAGCAAAACAATATAAACAACACAAAAGAAATAAAGCTGAAAGTGCTAAAATATCATCCATTATATATCATCTGCAGTACTTCATTTTTAGTTCCATTTTGTTATGGACATACCTAGCAACGTAAGAGCATGTGAGTTGTTGAAAATCATGTCCATCAGAGAACATAACCTTCCTGCTGAGAACCAAGCGCAAAACAATTTAAATATTAGATTTTGAAGAAAAAAAGAAAAAAAAAGCATGCACTGATAGCTCACTCAATAAAAAGAAGTCACCATGTTCAGATCCGTTACATACTGCAAAAATGCCTCCCTTGTTAAGTTGCTCAAAAACACTGAATAGTTTCAAAATCGATGTAATGACAGGGCTATTGCTCCTCAGCATAAAAAAATATGCTCTCTGATAGACATCAAGCAACAATGAACAGACCACAATGCCACAGCTATGTCAAAAAATACATAACACACAAATGTTGCCATAAGTAGTCGTCCAGCTCTGAAGAAGGCAGGTTGATCTTTAGCAGCAGGAGTAACAGCACTTCTACACCGCATTCCTTCTACTGGCAGGTACGCTTCAGTAAAGGTATAATTCATAACAGCATGATACTCGTAACTAGTAAATTCATAACTATAGTACAAAAAATAATGGCACCACACATGCTGAAACAATTACTCAAATATTTTGACAATGAACTTAACTCCAGAAGCTACAACTCCTGTCTCTAGGTATATCTGTAAAAATATCTGCCGCCTCTTCAGTTGAAATAACTGCTAAAATAAACTATAATAGCAGATTTATGACGAACAACTGCTAGCACAATGACAATACACCTTAACTTCAACGAGGGAATGTCTCAGTACCAGTGAATTGTAGTAATGAGTATAATGCAATGTCTAAAAACAGAAACTACAAAAGGAAAAGAATGTGTTGTTATTGGTCAGGAGGCTGACAATTTCAGAATGAAAATAGCTGAGTAGAAACTATAGCAAATTCCCAAATGAAAAATATTAGTGATATGAAGATTAGCCTGAGCTCGCTAACAAAAAGTAACACATTTGATCAAAATAGCTGTTTGAGCCAGTTCGTTCATACTTAGCACGTTAAAAGACCAGTAAAAAAAAAAAAAAGGAAAAGAAAACGGGGACAAAGGAACACCAAACATATTTCAGCATTTGTCCTGTCATTTTGGGTTCCTTTGTCCCCATTATATTTTTTTTGCACTAGTCTTTTTATGCACTAATTACAAAAAGAAAGTCACTCTTAAAGCAGAGAAGGGGTGACACATGGTTTGCTTCAGTGTTGAAGACATCTGATCAGCAGCTAACCCAGACTTTTCACTTGTTAAGTGATTTGGTCGAGTCCAATATTTATTATTAGTTCTTAACATAAGTGATCAGCACGGTAAATAACACTATTCACTCGCACAAGCCCTCAAACACAGCTGAGCGTGCGTCATTTTGCACGGCATGAGCGAAAATGGCAATACGCAAGGAGACACACACGGCACGCGACATAAATATTCTCCGACAAGAATCCCATGCAGTATAGATTGAGGCAGATGTCAGTAATCAGCAATAGGTGCCACAGAAGTGCGATTTAAACGCCCCTTCCTGAACGGAAACAATGCTTTGGACTTACCAGAACGGATAGCAGTGACCAAATAGGTACAAATGCTTTAAAGAAACGACCGCCTACGTTCTTGCGCAGACGAGATGAAGCTTGCACTTGAGCCTGCAGCGAAAAAAAAAAAAGAAGAAGAAAGCATGAGAAACGTTTTTTTTCCTGAACATTGCGTCACTGCGACAGTATGTACACGAATCGGCTCGATCCCACCTCCGGTCTCAACGCCACCAGCTCAAAACTGCAGGGCTAAATCGGCGTTCTGAATGCGTGGCTTTAGGATATCAAGCGCGATGCCTTCCGAACGTACAGGTTGCTGGCAAAAGAACCGTGAACTCATCTCATCCTCCTGCATGCTCTCCCGCATTTATAGTAACGTTCCCGTAAAGCAGCAACAAGAAACGATCGAAATCGATTGTAGGCAGCGAGTAAAATAATGCAGCATGCAAACACTCAACGTCAATACGTATCAGCGGGACTGGATTTGCGCTCGTTGACGCGTACTTTCAACCACTGGATACGCTTGCGCGTGTCGTAGACGACTAGAAATGCGCCGTTAACATCCTGCAAAAATGCCGTGGCCATCTGACAATTTTGGGATGACCCGCTCCACCCGTCTGAACTGAGGGAATGGTATGCTCAGGTTGGGACCCATGACGTCATGCTCAGAGGCCGTTTCAGAGACAAACAGCAGTAAGAAGCGGCGTCGCGCACATAAGCAATACCAAAACATGTTCAGGCCAAGTTAAATAGCAGAGAAAAACACGTAAGCCAAAATGTAAAACGTCACTTACATGCGCAGCTGCAATTTGGCGCCAAGGATCCGTTGGAACACCACCACGCGACGACCAGCCATCCGCCGTTTCATTCCGAAGTCGTTTCACGAAGTCGTTTCACTTTCACGAAGTCGTTTCAGAGTGAAGCATCAATGAGCGCACTCGATGAAATAATCGCTGAGCGCAACCGAACTTTTCTGAAAGCGCAGTTCTCCTCTAGTATGATGGCACATACCCACACAGGGGGATCGGCCCAAAATTGGGGCGCAGATGAGTACCAACGACAAAGAGCACGAACTTCTTCTTCTTCTAACTTGATATTTGGCACATACCCACGAAGGGGGATTGGCCAGGGTTCAGTGTGGACTGCCAAATATCCTACACAAACTGAATTAGTGCATTGAAGTAAATGACAACGAAACAAAAACATAAGATTTAAGATCACAAAAAGTGATTGGAAGAAAAAATTTGGAATTTTGTAAATTTTGAATATAAATAGCAAGGGAATCTTTCCGTAGCTGTGATGTAGTTATGTAAGTACTGACAAATTTGAGGCAACGCATTTGTAAATTTGGAATATAATTAGCAAGGGAATCTGTCCGTAGCTGTGATGTAGTTACGTAAGTACTGACAAATTTGAGGCAACGCAAATCCTTTCGCACTCGCACGAGCACGAAACGCTGACTCGCGCGGAAATCACCATCGACGTCTTCTCGCAGAGTCGCAGGGAACGCAGGAAGGCTCAAGCAACTACGAACACGTAATGCTGTGTTGAGAATAAAAGCAATAAAACTAAAAAGCAGCGGACACCATCAGAAGAAGATAAGATGCTCCCAACTTTTGACCTACTCCGGGGGAAAGCAGGGGGTCCTTTTGTGGTAGCTCTTGAAAGGACATCGGACGGGAAGAATATACACAGCCGCACCCAGCTTAGAACCGGTTACCATCACACAAAAAAAAAAAAAAAAAAAAAAAAAAACGAAAAAACAAGCGGCAAATGTGTTTTTTTTTTTTTTTCTTTTAATGCTTGCGCTGCAGGGACGAAATAGTTAACGTTATGCGAAGGAGACTAACGTCTTCCGTACCTAGAAGTCAGCTTCTCTGCAGAGCCATGACCGGTCTCGAGGGAAAGCGCGCTTAGCGCGCGCTCTCCCTCGAGACCGGCTGTGGCAGAGCATAAACCCCTTCACCATGGCGACCAAACCTGTTTTGGGGGCAGAAATTAGGTGCAGTGTAGGAGACGCCTATTGTGGCAATAACGGCCACATCCATTTCCTGCACCCTTCTTGTTGTCGCAATTATGGGATTAAGAACCCGTCCATTTGTGAGTGCCATTCATAACGCCCCACCCAACCCTACCTCTTCCAATATCTCAATATAGTGAAGGAATTCTGCTCAACAGGTTCGTGCATGACATCAGGCTGAACATAGAAGTATTCTGCGCTGCACCAAACTTCTGCTCTCAAAACAGGTTTGGCTGCCATGGTGAAGGGGTTTTTGCTGTGCAGAGAAGCTGACTTCTAGGTTTCTGCGACCCACCTATATTTAAGCCATGCGGTTTCAGATAGCATAAATCACGAAGTTACCCTCCTTTTACAGTCTTACTTTAGAGTGTAGGCTGCAAACGCGTTGGTCTTCAGGCTCGCAAATAAGACATATTTAATGGGTCGGGTGGAAAGGGGAGCGGGGTTCACAAACAAAATGGGAACGCGGAAAGCTTGAACAGGGGGGGTATAGCAGTGGGAATTGTTTACCCGCTTTTGCAATATTTTCTTGACCGGGTGTGCTATAATGATTGTTTCTCAGCCGGACCACAGTCACGTATTTTATAACACTGGCCAAAATAAGGTGAATGGATACAAAGGAGACCTCTTTTTGGCTTTCCTTTGGCTGAACTTGTTTTTACGGCAAAGGTATTGTTATCTTACATCATGCTGATACACTGCAACTTTTTTCGTTATCGTTCCAATAGACAGAGCAACGCACGTAGAATATGTGTAGCCACGACCTTCCAGATGCAGTGTGTGAAATTGGGACATGCATTGGTGAAGTTAGGATTGGGCCAGGGGGATAACACTGCGCAGTGACGTCTGGAACGATTTTTACTGTATCCTGGTTACAACCACAGTTCAGTCATTAAGTTCTTTTTTTTTTTCACTTCCTATTAGGCGACTATAGGTGCGTGGAAATTTGTACCCGCGTGTGCGATAGCAAACGTCAACGCGAGGTGCATGCGACATGGCGACAATATGCGACAGTATGCGAAACTGTGGACATGCATTGGTGGGGTGAGGATTGGGGGAAGGGAATAACACTCCATATGAACAAAGACTGCGGTGACTGGTACCAGGTTTACTTGGTTACGACGAAAGCAGTGTTCAGTCCCCATGTTTATTTTCGATTCCTGAGGGGTTGCGGGCCGATCGTAAAGGTCAACGCGAGGTGAATGCTACATGGCGATGTCCTCACCCTTCGCCGACTGGAGCACAAGACATTGGAAGTCGGCACGAATATGAGAAGATATTTTTCCGGAGCATCCTCTTGAAACGCAGCTGCAAAGCCTCCAAGTGTGCTACCTGTACATTTTTCCTTAAGCTTATGTTACAAGCGGCGGAAGAATAACGAAAGGTAACACCATCCCGCAGCTACGAAGAGAAACCACGAAAGTGTTCGCGAAAAGTCATCCTGTAAAACGCTTGAGAGAGCAATGGAAGCATACCACTTCCTAGCATACATACGCTTTCATGGGAGTTCTGTTTCTGCTTCAACGGTGTTTTTCTTAGTGCGAGTTCTCGATTACTAATGCCGGCCACTCCCCCAGAGTTGTTGAACACCCTGCTCCTACAAGTCCCTCCTTCGTTAACCAGAATGGCCTCCTTTCCAAGGAACTATTATATAAGGCGTGAGAACGCTGTTCATTAGATTTTCTGAGTTCAGTTTCCTTTATTTCATTATAAGTCGCCACCATTTCATAGGGACTGCTATGCCCCCACCTACTCTTACGCCACTTTTTTTATTTTTTTATTTATTTATTTTTTTTTATTATTTTTTTGCTGGCTCAACAAGGAAAGTTCTCTACGATGATGCTGGTTGTGTGCATTTGGCGAATTCGGCTGGTCACGTGACAGTATTTTTGAAGGATTGTAAATAGGCCAGCGGAAGTCGTAGCGTAATGGAGACACCGACGCTAGAAGTTTTTCGAGATAAACTTTTGCATCGACACGTTTTCTCTGAAGTTCACAATTAGAGAATTAGCTAATTAGTATGTACTAATTAACTGTAGTTAACAAATTATAGGTGATTAGCATATGTGACTCTTCAAATTTCTGAATTTGTTTCACTGGATTAAGGCGAACTGTATTTTGAAAACTTTGGTCGAAGTTAGCCGAGACACCCCATATAAATAGCGCGTGCCTACCTCAGAGAGGGATAAAAAAAAAAAAAGAAGACTAGCGAAAAAGTTGCAAGGCTTACAATGCAGCGATCAAAAGAGTATAACGGTATGTATTTCGCGTGTATGTTTCGGAAGTGATGCCGTCGAATTCGATCTACAACTGTGCAGAAGTACGCGGGATCGAATCCCGCCTCCGCGGCCGCTTTCTATGGAGGCGAAAGGAAGGCGCACGTGTGCAGTGCAATTTTACTGCGCGTTAAAGAGCCCCAGGTGGTCGACATTTCTGGAGCCCTCCAGTACGGCGTCTCTGATAGCTTGACTCGCTTTGGGATGTTAAACCCGACAGACCAAACCACAATGTGAAATCCGGGTGTGCCTTCTCGTACTTCGTCGCCGTAACCTCAGCCTTTTTGCTTGTTTTACAGATACCTGCAGATATAAATCCACTTCCGCTTACACGCTCTACGTTCTCCCGACAACCCGCACATCTCAGTGCACTCATAGCGTACTATGTTTCATCTCCACGTGCCCGTACTTCTCGAACTTCGCTTATATATTAGCAGTCGTTTTCAATTTCGCTTCATGTGAACACTTCCAACCCATATTTACTGCACTCATCCCTTACTTAAACCTTCTCATCGGGTCTTTCATACATGGGATATCTATGCCGAGAAAAATTGTATATACATGTTATGAAATCAATCTTCTGTCAGCAGAATAATAATTCAACCGATCTACTGCCCCTCTCTTTACGTTGACGTGATCAGCGAACTTCACTATAAAAGTGCCAAACAGCACGCCCATCATTGAAATATATGCACGTTCTCCTTGTTCCCACCGTTCTTATATCTGCCGTCTGGACAACGAAGCACGGGATTCAGTGACAAGGTAATCATGCATGACCAGGCACGAAAGTTAAAGCGGCTGCATTCGATATCAAGCGCGCACGCTACAGAGGCTGCACTCGATATCGCGATATATGATTCACGCTCGCACTATCACGTAAAAAGCAGCAAGTAGGCACGGCGCATGCTCCGGTATGACCGCTTCATCCCCCACGGAACACCTATTCCAAGTGTCACCTAGAAGCCGTGCCACACGGTAGCTAAGTGGGTAACGTGTTGAGCTCGCACACGCGAAGACGCTGGTTCGAATCCCGGCGCCTGCAGCGCTTCTGCCTTCGATCGCTATGTTGCGGGGACTGAGATTCTTGCCAGTGTCGTTCCGGATCCTTCGAGAGTCCGGCTGTACACTTAGCCGCCGTGTGTGGTGGACAAGGCGAGGTGGTGTGCCTTTTAGGCACAGCATCTCCTCTCGCTGTCCCCCGGGCATACGAAGGGCAGGATGCCTGTTGCTGCTGGTGCTAGTTTTGTACGCATACGGTACAGCGGTAGTAAATATGGAAGACGCAGTGCGGCGATTGTGTAAAATGCGGAACAGAGTTTAGAAGCGGCATCGTGCGTTTATGTGTTCCACCAGGACAGTTTCCACATGTAAATGTCTTCTGAAATGAATCGGCTCCGTCTCAAACTTTCCTCTCTCTGTTGTCGTTGTATGTGTACGTGCTGTATCGCTGAAGAAACGGTGATTGTAGAAATGCCTCCTGCTACAATACTATACAGTAGTTCGGGAAAGGGACGATCCTGAAGAAAGATGCTGCTGAACGAAGTTCGGAATATGAAATGGGGGGCAGGGGGGAGGGGCAGAGCGGGGGGGGGGGGGGGGGTCTGGTATATCAGTAAGGGATGTCTAAAATCGTAATTCAGTCGTTTGTCAATGTGTACTGTGACGATGTGTCTTCGCTGCTCCAGTTCTTAAAAATATCTCCGCAACGAAGTCTGCAGTAATCTAGCCGGGACAACGTACTGCAATTGGCGAAACATTCGAAAAGCGTGAGAACTTCGCAATCGGCTCGGGAGTCACGATTGATGCAAGATAACGTCAGGCCATTCCGGTGGACGTTATCTTGCATCAATTTGATGGAGGTGGAAAGAAAAGCACCTGAGTGCTGTGCAATATCAGTGCCCGCTAACGCCTCAGATGGTCGAAATTCACGGAGCCTTCCACTACGGCGTCTATCATAGCGTGATTCTCTTTGGGGCGTGAAACACAAAAATAATCCTAACCTGTATGGAACGCTCGGAGGTGGTATTCTTCTGACGTGTCCCTAACTACATTACCGTAGGATTACATAATCAGAACGAAGTTATCATGCTCGCTAGAGCGTTAGTTGCGAATGTGTGAACCAACCTCGGGCTTGTTGTTCCCGTTTATCATAGAGCTGTTCTCTGCCTGCAATGAGGCGAACTGCTGCGAAGCCGCTCTCGAGCTGTAGCGAAAACGTTCGGTTACGCTACTCCCCTGGAAATGACAGCTAAAACAGGGCTGCAATAAAACATGGTGCTGGGCTAGTTAGTTAATCACATCCAGTAAGAACACAGCGCAAAACCAACCACAGACGAATTAAAATCGGCTGATAGCAGCGTTCCTTTGTGTCGCGTGCTCATCTATGGTTGACTTTTTTCGCTCTCTTCGTACCGAGTATGAAACAGAGCGTAGAAGCAGTGCCGAGCGCGAAACAACATGCTTAATACAGTTCCCATATAGAAGCGCATAGAGTCGACGACGGCGCAAAACTAGTGCTCAAGACCTTTCGTTTTACCATGCGCTCGTTAAGCTCCAGTCTTAATAGACTAATCTAGCCTATCACGTTAATACACACTAGAAATTAATAGTTAATAGAGGAGCTGTATTACAAAGGCGGAGGAGTACAATTACATATAGCCGCGTTTCGATTCAGGAAACACTGGTACGCTTCTCCGACATAGCAACTAAACTCCCTCCCTTTAATGCCCTGCTTCTCGAACACTCGCCCTTCGCAATGGCAAAAAATTCTGGCGAAATTGGCACCCCAGCTAATGAACAGAAATAGAAGAAGTGGGGTCAGTTCTTTATCAAACATACCTATGGGGGGCGCACCCCCTACAGCTTTTCGTGTATCTGTCATTCACCTGACGCTATGGAAATTTCGCGTATACGCTCTTAACAGCGAGGAACTTAGCGTGTGGAGGTTCCGGAGCGACGGCGATGAGCTTCGCTGCCAGGTGCCTCTCTTGCAGTTGCGATTCTGCAAGGGTGATTCTAGTCATCGTATGTTCGGCTCAACTGGAGCGCTTGCCTGAGGTACGGGTTTTGAGAGGTTGTCTTTAGCGCATGAAGGAGGGGGACATGTTTCTTAAGCGCAAACCGATACTATCGTATGAAATTCAGTCCTCTCGGTGTCTTTGATGCCAATCATGAAACAACGTCACTAGTTTTTTTATCACATCATAAAATGCAAGTCAGCGTCGAATATACCGTTTTCGTGATATTATGGAATTCGGTTTAAAAGTTCGTCACAATCACTGAAAATGGTAGTTAGTATTGAGCGCTAATAACGACATTGAAAGCGCAAAGCTTTGACGATAAGGGGAACAAGATATCACGCGATAGCGGCCTGTGGCCCAGTGGGGTGCTTCCACATTGAGAAAAATAGACGCAGATGCACATTTCGCATTGCGAAAGCCTTTTTGAGACAAGATAGGGTGCCTCAGACTTTGAGCACGGGGGCGTCATCTGTCTCCGCAACGACGTAGAAGGTCTCGATTAGTTCCGGTGGCTGCCACATGCTGGTGCCTATTTTTCCGACACGTTGGCTACCGGAAACAGACGGATTGCACGTGGCTACCGGAAACGGACGGACTGGCGACAGCGGGAGCATAGCAAAGCGTCAAAAAGATGAATTCTTTCTTTTATTGACTTTATTTCGTTTTTAGCTAGTTAGGTTAGGTGCAGCGTAAAGAATAGATTTGAGCTCTTTGTCCTAGCGGCCTGGTTTTTCGTTTCGGCAGCTAGGTTTTCTCGGCGTTCATTCTTTAACAATTTTAGTTAGATAAATATTCTTTTTTCTAAGCTATTGCCATTCGCAGAACTGATTTTAACGCGTGTTTGCCAGTCGTTCGTGCCTTCCTTTTGCAGTTTGTATATTCTTAGAATTCGTAGTAGAAATAGTTCAGTTAATGCATGCTTAAAATGTGCAATTAAAAGAAGGTGAAGTGTACTCAGTGTGAGGCGCAGGTTAATCTCAAGGAAACGCGTTCTGACTCTGTAGGTGAAGCGGAAGGCAACGCCTTTTTGTGTCGGTGTTGCGTGCTGAGTGCGCGTCTAGATAGATTTGATCAAGAAAGGGGCAGTTTAGTGTCTCGTGTGGATGATTTATAAAATGAACTACGTTTGCTAAGAGGGCAGAAAATCAGAAATTGCTTGGACAGCTTCCTCAAACTGGAAAAAAAAAGTGACCGACTTTATTCTTGGAACTAACGAGGACGAACATTCCAGTGCGGGCCACGTGGCTGTGACCAGCACTGGCATGGAAGGCATAAGCAAAGTAGGTCAGGCGGATCCGAACCGACAGAGTTATTTAGAAGCAGCTACTAAAAAGCCGAAAAAAAAAAGGAAGAAGTAAGGACGAATGAAAATCCCAGAGATAAGGACACAGATAACCGAAAGCAGGAGCCAACAGCTGGGAGAGGGAGAGAGAAAGGCCCAGGTGCTTATCGCCGGAGATTCTAACATGAGCACGTGCAAGCGAGATATCTTGGAACGTGTAAAGGGTGATAAGAGAGTGTTAGTTGGAAGCTTCTCAGGGATGACAATGAGGGCAGTGCTGAATGAGAGTAAAAATAGGCTGTTGAAAAATTACGCAGAGCGCAATATGGTGATAGTATAGTAGCCGCAGGGTTAAACGATGTCCTAAATAGTGCAGCTGCAGGAGTGGTGGAAAGTTTAGCTAAGGGAGTTGATGATATCAGGGAGATAACACTGCAAGCGCAGATAGCTGTATGCAGAGTACCGGAAGTGCTAGGATTGAACGGAAATCTGGAAAGCCTAGAGAAGCGTTTCGAAGTCGTTGAGGTAAACAGGGAGGTGCATAAAGCAGGTTTTGGCAGGGCTTTTCAGCGAGATGGCATTTATTTTAACAGAAGGGTGGGAGCAGAGATCGGCTGGCGCCTGGCAGGCAGGTCTGTAGCTTTTTTAGCGGGTCCGCGACAGCTCCGTGCACGGAGGTAGTTAGAAGCGAAGCAGAAGTGACCCTGATAACGGAGGCTGAGCCTCAAAAAATGGCAAGGAGAAGGTCGAGAAAGAAAAGTAAAAAAAAATATTTAACACTAGGATCAGCTACATAAATATGCAAGGAGGTAGAAAAAGAGCGAAATGGCTAGAGATAGAACAGCAGTTGAAGGATGACATAATAGGTGTGTACGCTCTATGCATTACTTTTCTCAGCGATCTAGAAGATCCGCCGTTAATAGAAGGCTACGTCTGGGAAGAGTGCAACAGAACGAGAGTGGAAAAAAAGGGTGGAGGGGTAGGTATGGTAATAAACCAGGGAACAAATTTGCAACGAATAAAATCATTTTGTAAAGAACATATCTGGGTATCAGGAACAATTGCCGGGATAAGGACATGGCTAGGAGTAGTTTATTTAGGAACAGGACACCAATGCAGGCAAGAAAACAAGGGTATTGTTGAATGGCTCAGTGACGATATAAGCCAGTTTGGAGAGGGGGCCGATTATTCTCCAGGGGGACATGAACGGCCACATCGACGATCTGAATGGTTACACGAATTGTAACGGGAAGCTAATGCTAGATTTCTTTGAGCGACACGACCTAGTTATAGTAAACAGAGAAACAAAATGCGAAGGCCAAATCACGTGGGAATTCCGCAACAGGCAGACGACCATTGGCTACTGTCTAAAATCGCAAGGAATTTATAGCAAGGTCACAAAAATGGAAATAGACGATGAAGGGAGTGTAGTCTGGGAAGTGATCATCAACGTATTAGTCTGCAGATAGGGCCCTTGATGAAAAGAGAAATGGAACTTAGAGAAACGTAAACGCAAAATTAAACGACGATCAAACAGCGCAGATAGCAGCAGACATAGAAGAAGCAATAAAGAAAAGCCCCATGGAAAACTAGGATTATGAACAGGTAGAACTACTCATAAGGAGGAATTTAAAGTAGCAAACCGCTGGAATGGAAAGAGGAAGCCACGGAGCTGATGAGATGAGGAAATTAGGGAAGCCATTGAACAACGAAGGGCTGCTTCAAGGGAACACCGAGAGGCAAAGAAAGCACAGGCATCTCAGGAAGAAATTGAACAAAAATGGGATTCATATCGACAAAAGAAACGATGTACAGGCCCTCGTCCAAAGTCAAATAAAGCAGTCCACCGATCGCTGAATGGCTGTCATACACGATGCCTCTAGAGGCGGAACAAGAACATTCTGGAGCCATATAAGCTGGCTAGGTAATGAGAATCAAAGAAAGCAGGACTGGATTCAAGATAACGAGGGAAATTTTTTAAAGGGAGACAACGCAGTGAACTACAGTACATCAGTTATAGCCGAGTCATTTAAGAGCGACGATAGGGTAATCTCCGCAAATCAGGAAGCAACACAAGATAGCAGAATACAAAACAGCTTAGAGCTGACCAATCTAAATTGGAGAAAGGCAGAAAAAAATATTCATAAAAACACATCTACAGGAATAGATGGAATTCCGATCTAGCTGATTAATGAACTTGGTCCAAGAAGTAAGGAAACGTTAAAAGCTTTGGAAACAGTCATAACGAATAAGCAAATTCCGGACAGCTGGCGGCAGAGTAAAATGAATATGATTTATAAAGGGAAAGGATAAAGGATGTACATAAAATCCTACCGGCTGATTACCATAACATCTGTCATGTACAGGTTGGCCATGCAGGCGGTGAAATTAAAGGTGCAAGCATGGGTAGAAAGTAACAAGATCCTCGGAGAACTTCAGAACGGCTTTAGAAATGGAAGGCGTTTAGATGATAGCCTGTTCGTGCTTACCCAATACATCGAAATATCTAGAGTGGAAAATAGACCTTTGTATTCGGCCTTCCTGGACATAAACGGGGCGTACTACAACGTAAACAGGGAACTCCTATGGAACACATTAAAAGAATAAGGTATCGGTTATGACATAACAGAGTTCCTTCAGCAAATATACCGGGATAACAAAGTAGACATTACATGGGAAGGGATAAGAAGTACGGAAGCTGTCAAGGTACGCAAAGGATTAAGACAAGGTTGTCCTCTATCACCGGTGCTGTTCATGCTTTATATGATAAATATGGAACGGAAGATACAAGAAAGTAACCTAGGTTTTAACCTATGATATAGATTAGGTGGAAAGGCCGTAGAGCAGCGCCTTCCCGGTTTGATGTATGCAGACGATATTGTAATGCTAGCTGAGAGTTTGGAAGAATTGCAAACTCTAGTTAAGTATTGCGGAGACGAAGGGGACGCTCTAGGCTTCAGTTTTAGCTCAGTTAAGTCGGGTCTGATGATTTTCAACGGCTCCACTGATCAGGGTCTTAAAATACAAGGCCATGAAATACCTAGAGTAGCAGAATATAAATATCTGGGGGTATGGGTAAACGAAGGTTTGGCATACATTGGAAAGCATGAGAAATAACTTAAGGCCAAATGTCGAAGGAATGCCAAGATAATGAAGCATAAGGCATTGTGGGGATACATAGGTACGAGGTTTTGAAGGGTATTTGGAAAGGAATTATGGTGCCCGGGCTTACTTTCGGAAATGCGGTTTTGTGCCTAAAATCAGAGGTACAGTCGACATTAGAAATAAATCAGAGAGCCGTCGGACGATTAGCACTAGGGTCCCACGGCAAAACCACAAACGAGGCGGTACAGAGAGATATGGACTGGGCATCTTTCGAAGTACGGGAAGCTAAGAGTAAAATATTATATGAGGAACGCCTGAGGAAATTGGACAGTAACAGATGGGCAGCTAAAGTATTTAAATACCTATACCTAAACAGCGTTGACTCACAATGGAGGAAAAGAACTAGGAAACAAACCAGTAAGTATGGTGGTCACAAGGACGAAGAAATAAAGAGCGTTAAGCAACAGGTGAAAAACACAGAAGGTAAAAATTGGATAAATTCGATGGAAAAGAAACAGAGTGTGGAATTATACCGAAAGTTGAAAAGGCAGATCAGGAAGGAAGCTTTCATTGATAACTCAAGACGCAGTGCCCTACATTTTGAAGGTAGATCAGGGTGCCTTAGAACACGCCGCTACAAAAAGAAATTTAACAATGAAGATGACGCATGTGCTGTATGTGGTAACTCCAGTGAAACAATTGCCCATGTTATACTCGAATGTAATATGGTATCCATCCGGAAGTCGATGCAGGCGCACTCTTCCTGAAGCTCTGGGGTTTAGATACCAGTGGCCGAGTGAATAAACCGGCGGTGGAAGCTAGCAAAAAACAACTTGAAGATTGGTGGCTTAAAAGCAGAAAAGGGACATAATGTTAATAATGTAGAAACAAAAATTCAATAAACAGAATGATGGTAAAGTTAACCAAAACAATAATTAGGATATAGGGAGAAAAATTAGAATTATAGCTACTGCTACCACCCCGTTCCAAAGGGCACGCTCCTATAGACCGTTTTCGCGGCGAGGAGGAAAATAGCCTCGAACCGGAACGGGCTGCGCGGCTCCTCCTGTCTGGTATGTGGGGACGCGGGGATAGCAGCGGGGGCGGCAAGGCATTCTACGGAGAAAGGGCACACGTTGCAGTCTTTTGCACACAGAGTGTCTTGAATAGCCGCAAAGTATCTAAGCCGATTAGCTGATGTGAGCGATGTGCTTTCTTTCCCTGTTCTTTCTTCTTTCGCCCCTTTCTTTCCTTCATTTCCGCCGGCCGCAGTTTAGCTGCCAAGAGCTGCCGCGGTTAGCACAATCTTTTTTTTTTACTCAGTTGTTTGCATTAACAAAAAAATAACAACCAAAAGGAGATGATTAACTGAAGATAAAAGATCAACAGCGGTGGTATACGCGTGTGTCGCTCTACAATGTTCCACTTGCAACTCACTCAATTGGGCTAAGACGAGCAGCTTCTGAATTTCAAGCCCCAACCGAAAATGTTTCGCTTTGGCAGCCTTTCGTGCGAGTTCCGAACACTGCGTTTGTCGAGTAGGGACCGGAAAAACTGAATACCCGTGTAAAAACGGCAGTCTCTGGGCAACAAGCGGATGATATTCCTTACGGCAAATATTTACGAGAAGCTGCCAGGTGAAGAACTGTTTCGATTCATTCACCTGAGGTTAATGCAAGTATGAAAGAACCTGTCCCACTTGAAGACAACTATACACTAATAAATTGGTTGTCAATTTATTTAGTGAAACAGCGCTACAATATTTTTTTTTTTAAAGCACGCATCTCGTAAGATTTTGCTGCCGATAATAAAGGGGAATATGATCATAGGAATAGCAGTGATTGCTTGCAGTAAGCAAACCTTGCGACGAAAAATGGACTATATAATTGTTAACAAAAGCAACTTTCGATGAAGTCATTATGGGACATAATTTAAGGTCACTATTAAATAGGTATCAATTGTCCATTTTATCTTGTATTTGGATGTCAGCATGACGACATCGTCAGACAAACGCAACTACAGTTGAATCCCGCTATAACGAAATTCACGGTGCACGAAAAAAAATTCGTTCTCGCGGAACTTCGTTATCGCAAAAATTTGACGTGAAACGCAGAAAGAATTGCCCAAGCAGCAGCAAAGGCGTTTAATGCCAAAAATCTGTAAGCTTGGTTTGCTTACGCTTCACGGCGAGCAACGCCGTCACGCGATTTTCGCACTCGGTCAGCAAACCCATTGCAACATCGTCGTCTCGGACAGCAACGAAATTCCTGATGACATCAAAAGCGTCCATCACATGTACGGCGGTTGCCGCAGCCGGCGCTTCCTGTACGTCGTCGTCTTCTTCATCGGAAGAGTCCTTATCATTCCGGGCAGCTTTTATGATCTGCTCATCACTCACATCTTCGTGAACAACAACACAAGCGTCAGCGCCGATGTATTCGTCGAGCTCGAGATTAGGCGGCACGGTTCCTATTTCTCCCAGCGTTTTTCAGGCGGCCGCGATCCCCGGAGCCGGTGACGCCTCTTCGTCGTCGTCTGTAACGCCTGGTGTTAGGCCAGCAGAGTGTACGGGTCGACCTTCGGCAAATCCGGCGTGCCTGAAACAGTTCACAATTACTGAGCGCCCCAGTGTGCTCCAGGCAGCAGACATAATCTGCAGTGCCACGTACAAGTCTACCTTCGTGTCTCGGCCGGTTTCAGTGTTAAAAAGCAGCCGCTGAATTAACCTCCCGCGGTAAGCGCGCTTCAGGCTAAGAATCACGCCCTGATCGAGAGGCTGTAAGACAGACGTGCAATTGGGAGGGAAAAACCTCAGCTCCGTGTTAGTGAGCTTGACTTCGTCGCAGTGATGCGCTGAACAATTGTCCAAAAGCAAGCAAACTTTACGGCCCTGCCGCTTCATGTCGCGGTCGAATGCCATCATCCACTCGGTGAAAATAGCGCGGGTCATCCATGACTTGTTGTTCGCCTTGTACTGCACAGGTAGGCTACGAGTTCCCTTAAAACAGCGCGGCTTGGCACTTTTGCCTATGACTAACGGCGGACGCTTGTCCGAGCCATCCATGTTTGTGCAAAGCAGCACTGTGATGCGTTTTTTGCTGTGTTTGCCGCCGTGACAGCGCTGCCCTTTGAAGTCGAGCGTCCTAGCCGGCAACATCTCGTAGAATAGCCCGGTCTCGTCGGCGTTGTAAATGTCTGCAGGCGCGAAGTTGCTTAAAATTCCGGCCATGTTACTCGCCTTCCAAGCAGCTGCTCCGTCCACGTCTGCTGACATTGACTCGCCGCACAACACTTTTCCAACGATGTTATGGCGGGCCTTGAAACGGTTTAGCCAGCCAATGCTGGCTTTAAAATCATCAATGCCAAGTAGGCATGCATAGTTCAAGGCTTTCTGCTGGACGATGCTTCCGGACAGGGGGACGTTGCTGGCTCGTGCTTCCACAAACCACGCATGCACTGCTTTGTCCAACTCTTCATGGAGGGGCCGCGTCACCTTTTTGTGCTTCGAGGATGTGCCTGAAGCAAGTGCCATTCTCACGCTGTCCTTATTGCCTAGAATCGTTGACAGCGAACTTGCAGGAATTCCGAAGTCTTCAGCAATTGCCGCTTTCTTCCTTCCGCTTTCTGCTTGGGCGATTATTTGAGCTTTTTGCTCAAGGGAAAGAGTTTTGCGTTTTTTCACTTGCGTTGCCATCGTGTCCTGCGGATGAAAACTCGTCGTTGTCGAAGAGAAAGGCAGCGAGTGAACAACGCGACCACGACACAAAGCCAAAATGGCGGAACTGCAATCACGTGATTTCATGCTTAATGTGGCTTTGGATTTGACTTGGACTTCTCGCCAATAAAACTAGTTTCGGTTTCGATTTTGAACGCGAAAATTTCGTTGAAGCGGAAACGCTCTGCAAAAATGGTTCGTTGTGCAGAGAAATTTAGGCCATTAATTCTTATAGGATACTCGCGGGGAATAAAAAATTATTCGTTGTCGCGGAAATTTCGTTGTGGCGGTATTCGTTGTGGCGGGATTCAACTGTAACGCCCAGTCAGAGAAATTGCAGGATAGCAGCTCCCGATATTGACAAGTCATCGCCACCCCCCGCACATACCGGCAAACAGGTGGTTGAGTCATGTAGGCAATGCTGAAATCCGATTTCCTGGTAGTGGACGCTTGAACACCCTGCCTGATTTTCACCCAACAAAAGTAGCCAGGGTAGATTAAATGGATCCGGAAAGGATAATGGATACTTAAGAATAGAACCCCAATGGAGGTGTGGGAACTTCCACAGTAGCCGCTCAAGCAGTGAAGAGTATATGAATGATCGGTTGACCCAACAAATGTAGCGCGATTAGCATTGCTCCTAAACGTGACACGAAACGGCTACATTCGCTTGCTTTCTTTCCTCAAATTGTTATGGTAAGCTGTCTCTAGAAATCATCATCATCATCAGCCTGACTATACCCACTGCAGGGCGAAGGCCTCTCCCATATTTCTCCACTCAACCCGGTTCTGTGCTAGCTGCATCCACTTGACCCCTGCGAACTTCGTAACTTCATCCGCCCACCTAACCTTCTGCCGCCCCCTGCTACGCTTTCCTTCCCTTGGAATCCAGTTTGTTACCCTAAGCGACCATCGGTTAACCTCTCTTCGTACTACATGTCCTGCCCATTCCCATTTCTTCTTCTTAATTTCCACTAGTATGTCGGTAACCTGAGTTATTTCTCTGACCCACTCAGCACGCTTTCTATCTCTTAATGTTACCCCTACCATTTTTCGTTCCATAGCCCTCTGAGTTGTGCTCAACTTAAGTAGAACCCTCTTGGTTAGCCTCCACGTTTCAGCCCTATAGGTGAGTACAGGTAAGATGCAACTATTGTATACTTTCCTCTTTAGCGATACCGGCAAGCTGCTAGTCATAATCTGTGAGTGCTTGCCAAATGCGCTCCATTCCAATCTTATTCTTCTTATTTCCTTTTCATGGTCCGGATCTGCGGTTACTACCTGTCCTAAGTAGACATATTCGCCTACTACTTCCAGTACTTCGCTACCTAATGTAAACTGCTGTTCCTTTCCGAGGCTGTTGAACATTACCTTAGTCCTCTGTATATTGATTTTCAAGCCTACCTTTCTACTTTTCCTGTCTAGGTCACCAATCATTATTTGCAGTTCATCCCCCGAGTTGCTTAGCAAGGCAATGTCATCAGCAAATCGCAGATTACTGAGGTTATTCTCCGTCTACCCTTATCCCTAACTGCTCCCATTCCAAGTCTCTGAATGCTTCCTCTAAGCAAGCTGTGAATAGTACTGGGGAGATCGTGTCTCCTTGCCTAGCACCTTTCTTTATGCAGAACTATGCTTGCTGTGCAGCCACTATATATATCTTCCAGCACTTTCAAGTACGGCTCGTCTACCCCCTGATTTCGCAATGCCTGCATCACCGCCGAGGTTTCAACTGAGTCAAATGCTTTTTCGTAATCAATGAATGCTATGTATAAGGGCTGGTTATATTCCGAGCATTTTTCTATCACCTGATTGATGGTATGGATATGATTGATAGTAGAGTACCGTTTCCGAAAACCTGCTTGATCCTTTGCTTGATTGCAGTCTAAGGTTGTCCTGATTCTATCGATTACCTTAGCAAATACCTTATACGTAACAGACAGTAAGCTGATTGGTCTGTAATGTTTAAGCTCCTTAGAGTCCCCTTTCTTATGAATGAGGATAATGTTAGCATTCTTCCATGGTTCCGGTACCGCCGATGACACCAGGCACTGCGTATACAGGGTGGCCAGCTTTTCTAACACGATATCCCCTCCGTCCTTCAGCAAATCTGTAGTTATCTGATCCTCTCCAGCTGATTTCCCCCTTTTCATAGTTTCTAATGCTTTGTTGACCTCGTCCTTCGTCACTGGTGGAACGTCTGACTGTTTTTCCCTACCGCCAATCTCCTTACGGTCCTGACTACTTTGGCTACTGTAGAGATCTGTATAGAACTCCTCGGCTACTTTGACTATTGAGTCCATATTCGTGATGACGTTGCCCGCCTTGTCCCTTATCGCATACATCTGGTTTTTGCCTATGCCCAATTTCTTCTTTACCTCTCTAAGGCTTCCCCCGTTCTTTATAGCATGCTCAATTTTCTCCATGTTATACTTTCTTATATCTTATATCGGCATCAACAGATCATCGCCGAAGAGGACGTGAAATTGTCCACCTTGACCGCCTCAAACCGTACCATGACCCTGCCATCGTGACCTCCGCTTAATCTGCCAGGATGCGCTTATTAATTAGCTTTGATATCTCGGCCAATTCGATCCGGTCTGTTGGATTGGAAGCTTTCATACTCTGGCGTTTCCTAATCAAATCTTTCGTCTCCTTAGACAGCTTACTGGTGTCCTCTCTAACTATCCTACCGCCTACTTCTACCGCGCACTCAGTAATGATATCTCTGAAATTATTGTTCATTGCTTCTAGGGTAATGTCGACATCCTCGGTTAGAGCTGAATATCAATTCTGTAGCGAGATCCTGAACTCTTCTGCCCTCCCCCTCACCGCTAATTCGTTGATGGTTTTTTTTTACTAATTTGTTGCGTTCCTTCTTCAGATTTAGGCTAATTCGGGGCCTTACCATTCTGTGGTCACTGCATCGCACTTTCCCGATTACCTCTACATCTTGCATAATGGCGGAGGTTGAACACATTATAGTTAATTTCATTCTTAGTCTCCCCGTTAGGACTTTTCCATGTCCATTTCCGGTTCTTCCGTTTGCTGAAGAAGATATTCATGATTCTTACTTTATTGCGCTCTGCAAACTCAACCAGTAACTCCCCCCTGCTATTCCTAGAACCAATGCCATAGTCACCTACTGCCTGGTCTCCTGTCTGCGTTTCCCCTACCTTGGCATTGAAGTCGCCCATTAGTACAGCATACTGCGTCTTTACTTTTCGCATTGCCGATTCTACATCTTCGTAGAAGCTTAACCAGGCAGTTGAAATTTCAACTGCCTGGATATCATAACTACATGTAGGTGCGTAGGCCTGTACAACCTTCCGTTTATATCGCTTATTAAGCCTAATAACGATGCCTGCCACCCTCACATTAATACTATAGAATTCATCTATATTACCCGCTATATACTTATTGACAAGGAAACCTACTCCTAGGTGTCGCCTCTCTGGTAAACCTCGATAACACAGTACATGCCCATCCTTCAGTACAGTATATGCCTCATTCGGCCTCCTAGCCTCACTAATCCCTATGATATCCCATTTCATGCCCACTAGTTCCTATAACAGCCACTGCTAAACTAGCTTCACTAGCTAGGGTTCTAGCGTTAAACGTTGCCAGGTCAGTTTCCAATGGCGGCCCGTCCAGCGGAGAAATCATTTAGGAATAAAAAGTAAATCGAAAGCTGCCCTCGCGGCCAGTGGTGCGCCGCCGCCTCTCTGTGTCACATAAAGGTTACACACTAATTGTAATCAGGCTTGTAGCCTTAAGCCGGCCTGATCAGGAGCATAATTTTTTTGTCATTTCTGACCGAATAGCTTCGCTGCTACTGAATTTTTTTTCTTTCAGCTGGGTACTTTCAGAAAGCAAAACATTGCATGCGAAAGCTCCAAAATACCGATTTGCGCTACGTGTCGCCTGTGCGGCGGATGGGACCCCACATACCAGCATGGCGGTTGCTCAGTACTCGGCCGCTAGATGGCGCCACATTTTCTCGGCATTCATTCTTTAACTATCTTGTTTAGATAAACACTTTTTTCTAGGCTATGGGCATTCGCAGAATTGATTTTAACGCGTGTTTGCTAGTCGTTTCTTGTGTCTTCATTTGGCAATTTGTATATTCTGGGAATTCGTAATAGATATAGTTCAGTCGATACATGCTTAAGATGTGCAATCAAAAGAAGGTAAAGTGTACTCAGTGTGAGGCGCAGGTTAATCTCAAGGAAACGCGTTTTGACTCTGTAGGTGAAGCGGAAGGCAACGCCTTTTTGTGTCGGTGTTGCGTGCTGAGTGCGCGTCTAGATATATTTGATCAAGAAAGGGGCAGTTTAGTGTCTCGTGTGGATGATTTATAAAATGAACTACGTTTGCTAAGAGGGCAGAAAATCAGAAATTGCTTGGACAGCTTCCTCAAACTGAAAAAAAAATAAAATTACCGACTTCATTCTTGGAACTAACGAGGACGAACATTCCAGTGAGGGCCACGTGGCTGGGACCAGCACTGGCATGGAAGGCATAAGCAAAGTAGGTCAGGCGGATCCGAACCGACAGAGTTATTTAGAAGCAGCTACTAAGAAGCCGAAAAAAAAAAAGGAAGAAGTAAGGAAGAATGAAAATCCCAGAGATAAGGACACAGATAACCGAAAGCAGGAGCTAACAGTTAGGAGAGGGAGAGAGAAAGGCCCAGGTGCTTATCGCCGGAGATTCTAACATGAGCACGTGCAAGCGAGATATCTTGGAACGTGTAAAGGGTGATAAGAGAGTGTTAGCTGGAGCCTTCCCAGGGAGCACAATGAGGGCAGTGCTGAAAGAGAGTAAAAATAGGCTGTTGAAAAATTCCGCACAGCGCAGTATGGTGATAGTAGCCGCGGGGCTAAATGATGTCCTAAATGGTGATGCTGCAGGAGTGGTGGAAAGTTTAGCTAAGGGATTTAACGAGATCAGGGAGATAGCACAGCAAGCCCAGATGGTTGTATGCAGAGTACCGGAGGTGCTAGGATTGAACGGAAAGCTGGAAAAGGACGTGGTGACGATTAATCAGGCCATAAGAAAGTTAAGCCTGGAGAAGCGTTAGGAAGTGGTTGAGGTAAACAGGGAGGTGCATAAAGCAGGTTTTGGTAGGGCTTTTCAGCGAGATGGCATTCATTTTAACAGAAGGGTGGGAGCAGAGATCGGCTGGCGCCTGGCAGGCAGGGCTGTAGCTTTTTGAGGGGGTCCGCAAGGACTTCGTGCACAGAGGTAGTTAGAAATGAAGCAGAAGGAAGTGTAATAACGGAGGCTGAGTTCCAAAAAATGGCAAGGAAGAGGTCGAGAAAGAAAAGTACAAAAAAGAAATTTAACACTAGGATCAGCTACATAAACATGCAAGGAGGTCGAAAAAGAGCGAAATGGCTAGATATAGAACAGCAGTTGAAGGATGCCAAAATAGGTGCGTACGCTCTTTGCGAGACTCATCCTTAGGGATCTAGAAGATCCGCCGTTTATAGAAGGCTACGTCTGGGAAGGGTGCAACAGAACGAGAACGGAAAAAAAGGGTAGAAGGGTAGATATGTTGATACACCAGGAAACAAATTGGCAAAGAATTAAATAATCTTGTAAAGAACATCAGGAACAATTGCCAGCATAAATACATGACTAGGGGTAGTAATTTAGAAAAGGAACATCAATGCAGGCAAGAAAACAAGGATCTTGTTGAATGTCTCAGTGACGATATAGGCCAGTTTGGAAACGGGGCCAGTATTATTCTACTGGGGGACATGAACGGCCACATCGACGATCTGGATGGATGCACGGATTGTAACGGCAAGCTAATGCTAGATTTCTGTGAGCGACACGATCTAGTTATAGTAAATAGAGAAACAAAATGTGAAGGCCAAATCACGAGGGAATTCCGCAACAGGCAGACGACCATTGACTACTGTCTAATGTCGCAGGAAATTTATAGCAAGGTCACAAAAATGGACATAGACGAAGAAGGGGAGTTTAGTCTGGGAAGTAATCGTAAACGTATTAGTTTGCAGATGGGGCTCTTGATGAAAAGAGAAATGGAACTTAGACAAAACGTAAACGCAAAATTAAACGACGATCAAATAGCGCAGATAGCAGCAGACATAGAGGAAGCAATAGAGAAAAGCACCATAAAAGACTGGGATTATGAACAGGTAGAACTATTCATAAGGAGGAAAATTCAGGATGTTAAAGTAGCAAACCGCTGGAATGGAAAGAGGAAGCCACGGAGCTGGTGGAATAAGGAAATCAGGGAAGCTATTGAACAACGACGGGCTGCTTCAAGGGAACACCAAGTGGCAAAGAAAGCACAGGTATCTCAGGAGGAAATCGACCAAAAATGGGAATCATATCGACAAAAGAAACTTGAGGTGCAGGCCCTCGTCCAAAGTTAAATAAGGCAGTCCACCGATCGCTGGATGGCTGACATACACGATGCCTCTAGAGGCGGAGCAAGAAAATTCTGGAACCATATAAGCTGGCTAGGGAAGAAGAATCAAAAAAGTAGGATCGGATTCAAGATAACGAGGGAAATTGTTTAAAGGGAGACAACGCAGTGAACTACATTACATCAGCTATAGCCGAGTCATTTAAGAGTGACGATAGGGTAATCTCCGCAAATTAGGAAGCAACACAAGGTAGAAGAATAAAAAGCAGCTTAGAACTGACCAATCTAAACTGGAAAAAGGCAGAAAACAATATTCCTAAATACAGATCTACAGGAATAGATCGAATTCCGATCAAGCTGATTAATGAACTTGGTCCAAAAAGTAAGGAAACGTTGTTAAAAGCTCTGGAAACAGTCTTAACGAATAAGCAAATTCCGGAAAGCTGGCAGCAGAGTAAAATGAATTTGATTTATAAAGGGAAAGGAGAAAGGATGCACATAAAATCCTACAGGTCGATTATAATAACATCTGTTATGTACAGGTTGGCTATGCAGGCGGTGAAATTAAAGGTGCGAACATGGGTAGAAAGTAACAAGATACTCGGAGAACTTCAGAACGGCTTTAGAAATGGTAGGTGCTTAGATGATAGCCTGTTCGTGCTTACCCAGTGCATCGAAATATCTAGAGTGAAAAATAGACCTTTGTATTTGGCCTTCCTGGACATAAACGGGGCGTGCGACAACGTAAGCAGGGAACTCCTGTGGAACATATTAAAAGAAGAAGGTATCGGTTATGAGATAACAGAGTTCCTACAGGAAATATACCGGGATAACAAAGTTGAAATTACG